>NC_087062.1:45328596-45505647 GCF_963678635.1 Symsagittifera roscoffensis
TGTGTTGTAACCAGTGAGTCCCGTTTTACCAGCCATTTGCAAAGTCGTTAGCCGGAAAATGTCTTCCTTTTTTGGTGCAAACATGAATAGTTCCTTTTCTCCGCTGCTTGAGCTGTGAAATATGCGCTGGAAAAACTCTTCTATTTTTTCAAAGTCTCTTAAATTAGCCCCGTTTTCATCTTTGTCTTTCCAAGAGTTTTTAACGTAAATGTTTTGTAGTTCGAACAGCTGAAAGTGAAAGTTGCAACTTTCAGCCAATTGATTGGCTAGACACGTAAATTTCTCAACTCTTTCCCAATTCAAACTCGTTTTTAGTTTTTTTAGCATTGGTCTGAAGTCAGCTTGGACATCGCTTTGTTTTTCATCCCTCATCATAACAGCAATTCCGCATTCGCGACATGTTTGTCTAATATCCTCAACCATTTTCCGCAATTTCGGTAAATTTATGATCTTTTCCGGCCTTGATCCGTTAATCTCAACAAGGACCCGGTCTAACAAATCGTTTTTAACCATAATATTTCCGATGATTTTGATTCGGTTCTGATGATTTTGAGTTATTTCGCTAATCTTTGAGTCATCCTGCTTTTCGATGTTTTGATTTACTTCGATGAAAACATTCATCTTGCCTTTTCCTAAGTCGAGACATAAATTCACAATATGGTCTTTTCTCAGTGTTGTATCTTCAGCAAGAGCGGTTGCGATGATGCTCGAAGTTTCCGGAACTTTAAATAAGACAAGAGAGTATGTGTTTTGTGAGTATTGTTTTGCGCTGGTGTAAGCCATCTTTTTCAGGTGGCTTTCTCCGTCAATGGATCTGGGAAGAGAGAATACGCGTTGCTTCTCACCTTCGAGATACGGCAACGACGGCTCCAAGCTGTCGCAAAAAGCTCTGATTTGTTTTTCGTTCATTTGAGTATAAATGTGAGAACATAAAAGACCAAATTAAGACCAACTATTACTGTTTTCATCAAAACTTGTTATGGTTTTGACTAATAAATATTTTCAACAATAAAACCAACGCTTGATCAAATATGGACTGTGAATAATCAAAGTGCGTAAGCTTTAATAATTTTTGATCGAATGTTTAGAAAAAAATACAACTGTTTCGCGAAGAGATTCTTTTCAACCAAAATCAACCTTCACTTTTTTCCACCTAAGATCGAGATTTACAAGACATATAAAAATAAGTAGAAAAGTTTCCTCGGTCTGTTTTTTGAATTTTTTTCCGTTGTCTTGGCAAATGGTCTGCTGATGCATTAACAACATCCAGGACCCAATAAAAACATTTGATACTAGTAACTTGTTTGGCTACTTGAATTGTTTTTGTATACCGATTGTCGCTCAGAAAGTGGTCAGTAAAAATCGAATCTCACACTGTTCTGATATTTTCCTTCTTGACTTAGAACTCTTAGAACTCAAAACGTAAGAACCATACAAGATGTCTGAATTCTGCCACAATACTCAACTGCAAACGGGGCGTCTGATAAAATCATGAAGAGAAAAAACGATTTTGACATTTATACCGTTTTTTCGCGTGCTTTTGAGAACCTCATAAATCAATTAATTCTCATAGATGGTGACTTTCTTTGTACAGGGAACACCGTCTCTTCGTCACGCTATCTATTTTTGACTGAAAAAGGTTCGTGCAACTCCTCAGTTTAATACCAATCCTAATCTGATCCTCATATCTTATATTTCCTAGTCTCAAAAGATCCAGCGATATGTTGGCCCTCTGCGAAGTTAGAAGAGAGAAGAAAGCAACTAACTTATATCTTTAATTCCGAATTTTCTAAGCCATTAGGGTTTCAGGTTTACAAATATAGAGTAAGATTTAGCTATGATTTATGATTGGTTAGTTAATTATAGTTTACAGTGAAATAAAAATCATATTTAAATAATTAGTTGCAACTTGGCTTCACGTATCTAGGGTCTAGAGAAGTTTCACAACCATGAGTCATTTCAAGAAATGTTTTTTGAGTTCTTGTGAGTGTTCTTGTCTGTGTCTGCAAAATACATATGATGATGAGGGAATATCGTGAATCCAGAGAGATCGAAGTGATGTGCAGACAGGTGACAGTAGGGAGTCGATTTCATAATTTAGAGCTACCTGCGAGATGAAAGGTTGTTGACATTTCCTGAGAGAAGTGTCAAGTGAATAAGAATTCGTATGTAGAGTTTGGCAGCGAGCTGGCCATTGTTCTGTATCAATGGATTCCTGGTTGTCTGTTTCAATGGATTCTTTTCTGAATGTTAAAACTCCATACTTTATACACGGAATGTCGTCGTCTGATCATTTCTCTTTTGCTGCCCGTAAAAGATACTCTGTGAAAACTTTTAAAATATTTTTTCTGAACTTTCCGTTTTCGTTATATATAATCTAGTTGTTTTTGCAGAAAATTTTGTATTAGTTTGGTTATTTTAAATAGTTTCTCACACTTTAGTCACTATTAGCAAAAAGAGAGTCCGATGTGTCTAAGCGTGATGTAGCTCGATCTATAATGCCGTCTATAGACCAGGCTCACGACGTTTTACTAGTGGGTTTCAGTTGTGGGAAAGTACCTGAGAAAGGTTTATGAATAGAGGGTTCTTTTGATAACAACCTTTTTGTTACCTGGTATTTTTGTAACTTACAAAATTTGTTTGTGTTCACTTATTTGAAAGAGCTTATCAACTAAGATTAAGATGAAAGTCAACCTAAGGCTTACTAAAGTTGTATTTGGTCCTAATTTAATTCAGTTTTCGGTTTCAAAAGACCATTTTATTCAGTTTTCTAGTTTCAGAACAGTAATTTTCCTGTACTTGTTGGTAGAGCGGTGGTTGTGCGGTGATATTAGGTAAGCTGCGTTGATTGTTTAAGCTCGATACTTGCCGGGTTAAACGCAAACTTGAAAGATGTTCAAGCTGGTTAGAGTTGTTATCATCCATCAGCGAACTTTGAAATTCCTTTCATTAGTACAAATTCTCAAGCGTTGTTATAAAGAACTTAAACAATTTACACAAAAAGGGCCGTGTTGAGGGGCGAGTTAGAGAAAAGTGGAAAAATCACACATCAAAAGGTTAGTTCATCTGTTTTTTATGACCCAATTGTAATATTTTTGCATTGAATTACACTAAAATTATGAAAACACTGCTTAGTTACAATTTTTAGTAAAAAGTATCTGATATATTGCAATAAATTAGCGTCATTTGAAAAATCGATAAAATTGTTTCTGTGTTTTTGATTCTCGTATGTAAGGGTCTAATGAGAAAAAGTAAAAGAGTAAAAGGAAAATGTTGAAACATTTCAATATAAAATGTCAAGTAAATCTTTTTCGAACAAGTTCGATTAAAGAGTATTTATTTCATACTTTCAGCTGGTAAGCTAATAATTTTTTTTCGTTTTTAGTAGCGCTGAAAGGAATCAAGCGAACGCAATCAATAAACAATCAAAATTGATGGATGAAACGTTCTCAATCGTGCTCAATTTGATAATCGGCTGGGAGTTTCTTCAAGGCGGTCGGATGGTGGGGTAGCATCAAATTAGGAGGTACTAGAGTTGGAAGAAAGGTTAATTACGGGGACTTGGGAAGTGATGGAGGGGTGGGTGGTGTGAAAAAATTAGTTATTGGACTGCTTTCGGAGTCCAAAAAATCATTTTGGGTTTCTACTTCTCAAGTTTTTAAAAATTTGCGGAGGTTAAATGCGGTTTGTGTTGAATCTTCAGAATGCATGTTAGATGAGTTAATTGATATAGTGAAAGATTGAAAGTGGTAACGGATGCAGAGATCGCAGAAAACCACGGATAGAAGCAAAAAAGAGCGAGCGATGAAATACGTGGTCGGAAAAAAGATTGATGGAATGATCCAAGTTGTCTGCTCATGGTGGATCAAAAAATTTCAGAACAAAACTTAAAAGTTTTGGGTTGTTCACTAAATTGCACGTGTATGTCATTGATATTTTGCAGTTTTCAGATGATGTGAGCAAATTGGTTTCTTTTTAATCAATTTTATTAATAGAATGTGTTCGCGGGAAAAGTTTGTTTTGTAACTTGAAAATGTAAGCTTTTGTAAACGGGAATTTTATGAATTTACCTTTGTAATGTTGCTGTTGGCGTGTGTTTGTAATGCTTTGTGGTTCTTAGTATGCATTTTGTTTTGTTTCTATTTTGTTTCCGTTGTAATCGTTTACGTGCACTTTTAATAAAATTTTATTTTTGTGACGAAAAAATTCAAAAAGTTCCTGCGCACAGTATTTGGTCGACGATTTCTTGTCGGTTACTTTATGTAGATTTGGTCGACGATTGCTTGTCGGTTAACTTATGTAGAAATTGCGCATGAGTTATATAATCATTTAAGAAGTGAGAATGAAATCCTAAAACTTTGATCATTGCCTAAAAAACGGTTAATCTTTCTTGAATATATTAAAGCCTAAGTCTAAGAGTTCATTTTTTATAGCCTGCATAACGCCTTGAAACGCATATTTTTTTTCGGCATAACGCATAATTTTTTTCGGCATAACTCCTTGAACTTAAATTTTTCTTCTCTATTATATATATAATCTTCGATTTGCTTAAAATTTCCACTTCAATCTTGTGTATAGATGTCTGAGTGTACTTCTGTTTCAAGGAGTTTTAATAAGCTTTGATTACAAGATTGACATTGGGTTGTAACAGTTTTTGTGAGTAATTTTTTAAATTGGTGTGTGCAAATGCGATATTGAATGTCTGATTTTAAGTATATATTTTTTTGCTTTCAATTCAATATTTGGGTTTCTAGCTTTTGCATGAGTGCTTTCGGGTGAAAATTTGTTTAGTGGTTTGGTTAATGTATGGTATTGTAAAGAATATTTATCGTTTATCGGATTGCGTTTTTTTACATGGTCTTCTATTCTGATCCACAAAAATGGCATTATCTCAAAATATGTTTTTCTTGAAAAACTATCTGCGAAGTGAGATTTATTTTTATAGAAAACTTTATGTGATGGTGGCATCTTTTATCTGCAAAGACATATAAGGTTGATACTTTTATTTTACAAGAGTAGTTGCAAAGAAATGTTTCCTTTGTAATAAAAAAAAATTGAGCGATTACCTGAGAAGAAATATCCTGCAAAATGCGTTTTTATTGATGCTAGTTCGAATGAATGAAAAACTTGCATTCGTTCTGTTTCACATAAATGATGAAGTGTTTCGAGTTGTGAGAGTGAAAAATATTGAAAAATTTTATCGATTGTGTAGTCAAGTTTTATATCTGAGTGAATATCAAAGTGAATTGCTCGAAATTTTTTGTGTGCCCATAGTGATATATTTTTTTCATTTTGGAGACGTTTGCTTTCAGGTTATATGGTAGAAATTGTCCATATGTGTTGCGTTTGTTTTTGTATCCGGAGACGGGCTTACAAGATTTTTGACCATGACGGTTTTGATTATTTGGTAAGTCAGGAATAATGAGTTTTCCTGCGTTTTTGTTCAATCCTTTTAATATGAACACAGTATAAGGTTGCAGTTGTTTTTGATGTTTCCATTGCCTGTGGTTCTGGTTTAAATTGAAAGACTTGACTTTAAGCTTTTTAATATACCGGTTTTGCCGATTGTCTTCACAATCTGAATGCGTTAATAGAACATCCTGTTGTCCTGTTTGAGATGATGTATTGTCATGAGGTGTTTCTCAAAAACTTTATTGCTTATGACAATGCCTATCAAAAGATACATGTGTACAAAACTCCTGAAAAGGAAAACAAAAAATTTTTAAAATTATTTAAAAATAAGAGGTTCTGTTTATACTGTTATATTTGGTTGAAAACGTGATACTGGATGGTGTCTAATAGAAAGTAGAATTAAAATAGTTTCAAATTATAAAAATAGATCTTGTTGAGCTAATAATTGTAACTAATGTTCTTTTATGTCTTGTTGAATCTTGTTTTTTTTAGTTCAAACGATATACAGCCCAACTATGAAGTCTTGTGTTATCTGAATTTTGTCCGTATAGTAGAGGTGCTACAAAGTTGTTCTAGTTAAAAAAACTAATGGCCTGCTTGCATTTTTGATTCCTTGTTAACTCCTGTTTAAAATAAATTGAGGTTCAATGGGAACTATCAAAATTGTGGTATGCTTAAAAAAGAGTGTGTGGAAGGTAGAGAAATTGTTGCTGACAGAGATGATGCTAATCTGTCTGATAGTGTCTCAAATGGGTTGCTTACTAGATCTTGTGGATAATGTTCAGTCAATCAATAAAGATGTCGTTTTGAAAGTCTTGAAGGAAAGAATTGCTTGCCTGTTAAATGCGCAGAAATTGGGATAGAATCTATATCTGGTAGTAGATGTGGCGGTTTTGTTGGGGAGTTTATATTCGGATTTGTAGAGGCGTCTGATATGATTTATGATTGTTGTCATGAAGAGCTTGATGGTTCTGACGAGGAACCTTTGTTAAAACGGATTCTTATTTTGTAAATCTTCGTCTTGGGTACAATCATTGTTCTTACATCTTTTGTTAATCCGTGTCTTTGATTTAGTGCGTTTTGACGTGCCGAATTGCGCAGTTCTGAAAACGGTATTTATTGTTCTCCAATAGTGTAAATGTTTTCTATATATATGAAAGTCGGGTTGATTTCTGCTGATTAGTTAAAAGTGTGCTTTCAATGTCGGTTGTTCGGTAATTTTGAGTAGCTTTTACGAAAGGTTTTGTGGGGTTTTTACATGGTCTTCTATTCTGATCCACAAAAATGGCATTATCTCAAAATATGTTTTTCTTGAAAAACTATCTGCGAAGTGAGATTTATTTTTATAGAAAACTTTATGTGATGGTGGCATCTTTTATCTGCAAAGACATATAAGGTTGATACTTTTATTTTACAAGAGTAGTTGCAAAGAAATGTTTTCTTTGTAATAAAAAAAAATTGAGCGATTACCTGAGAAGAAATATCCTGCAAAATGCGTTTTTATTGATGCTAGTTCGAATGAATGAAAAACTTGCATTCGTTCTGTTTCACATAAATGATGAAGTGTTTCGAGTTGTGAGAGTTGAAAATATTGAAAAATTTTATCGATTGTGTAGTCAAGTTTTATATCTGAGTGAATATCAAAGTGAATTGCTCGAAATTTTTTGTGTGCCCATAGTGATATATTTTTTTCATTTTGGAGACGTTTGCTTTCAGGTTATATGGTAGAAATTGTCTATATGTGTTGCGTTTGTTTTTGTATCCGGAGACGGGCTTACAAGATTTTTGACCATGACGGTTTTGATTATTTGGTAAGTCAGGAATAATGAGTTTTCCTGCGTTTTTGTTCAATCCTTTTAATATGAACACAGTATAAGGTTGCAGTTGTTTTTGATGTTTCCATTGCCTGTGGTTCTGGTTTAAATTGAAAGACTTGACTTTAAGCTTTTTAATATACCGGTTTTGCCGATTGTCTTCACAATCTGAATGCGTTAATAGAACATCCTGTTGTCCTGTTTGAGATGATGTATTGTCATGAGGTGTTTCTCAAAAACTTTATTGCTTATGACAATGCCTATCAAAAGATACATGTGTACAAAACTCCTGAAAAGGAAAACAAAAAATTTTTAAAATTATTTAAAAATAAGAGGTTCTGTTTATACTGTTACATTTGGTTGAAAACGTGATACTGGATGGTGTCTAATAGAAAGTAGAATTAAAATAGTTTCAAATTATAAAAATAGATCTTGTTGAGCTAATAATTGTAACTAATGTTCTTTTATGTCTTGTTGAATCTTGTTTTTTTTAGTTCAAACGATATACAGCCCAACTATGAAGTCTTGTGTTATCTGAATTTTGTCCGTATAGTAGAGGTGCTACAAAGTTGTTCTAGTTAAAAAAACTAATGGCCTGCTTGCATTTTTGATTCCTTGTTAACTCCTGTTTAAAATAAATTGAGGTTCGATGGGAACTATCAAAATTGTGGTATGCTTAAAAAAGAGTGTGTGGAAGGTAGAGAAATTGTTGCTGACAGAGATGATGCTAATCTGTCTGATAGTGTCTCAAATGGGTTGCTTACTAGATCTTGTGGATAATGTTCAGTCAATCAATAAAGATGTCGTTTTGAAAGTCTTGAAGGAAAGAATTGCTTGCCTGTTAAATGCGCAGAAATTGGGATAGAATCTATATCTGGTAGTAGATGTGGCGGTTTTGTTGGGGAGTTTATATTCGGATTTGTAGAGGCGTCTGATATGATTTATGATTGTTGTCATGAAGAGCTTGATGGTTCTGACGAGGAACCTTTGTTAAAACGGATTCTTATTTTGTAAATCTTCGTCTTGGGTACAATCATTGTTCTTACATCTTTTGTTAATCCGTGTCTTTGATTTAGTGCGTTTTGACGTGCCGAATTGCGCAGTTCTGAAAACGGTATTTATTGTTCTCCAATAGTGTAAATGTTTTCTATATATATGAAAGTCGGGTTGATTTCTGCTGATTAGTTAAAAGTGTGCTTTCAATGTCGGTTGTTCGGTAATTTTGAGTAGCTTTTACGAATGGTTTTGTGGGGTTTTTACATGGTCTTCTATTCTGATCCACAAAAATGGCATTATCTCAAAATATGTTTTTCTTGAAAAACTATCTGCGAAGTGAGATTTATTTTTATAGAAAACTTTATGTGATGGTGGCATCTTTTATCTGCAAAGACATATAAGGTTGATACTTTTATTTTACAAGAGTAGTTGCAAAGAAATGTTTCCTTTGTAATAAAAAAAAATTGAGCGATTACCTGAGAAGAAATATCCTGCAAAATGCGTTTTTATTGATGCTAGTTCGAATGAATGAAAAACTTGCATTCGTTCTGTTTCACATAAATGATGAAGTGTTTCGAGTTGTGAGAGTGAAAAATATTGAAAAATTTTTATCGATTGTGTAGTCAAGTTTTATATCTGAGTGAATATCAAAGTGAATTGCTCGAAATTTTTTGTGTGCCCATAGTGATATATTTTTTTCATTTTGGAGACGTTTGCTTTCAGGTTATATGGTAGAAATTGTCCATAAAAAAAATTAACATGGTGATGGCTATTAAAAATCCAGCTCCAGTTCTTCTAAGACATTGGAAAAGTATTAGAATTATAGATGCTATAAAGATCAAACATATTGTTAAAAAATTAGAAGGTATCTTTCATTTGAGAATTTTTGACTATAAGTGATAATCTCACTTGTCAGGGTATGCAAATGTTTCAGATAGGTATTAGGGGATCGAAATTAGTTAAAAGATATAGATGGTAATATTCAAAAAAGGGGTAAAAACTTGAAATTTTTACTAAAAATGTTAGGAAATTTGTATGACTGAAAACGATAGTAGGAACGAAAAAGATATTGAAAAAGATTTTAAAAACCTTCAATAATGTAGTAAAAATTTTCAAGAGTCGATACAACTTGTTTCAAAAAAATCATTCAGAATGTGATTGTACTATCCGAAAAATTTCAATAATATTTAGTTTGTTTTGGCAAAGTTGGTTTTTCCCAATGGAGTTCAAAAAGGGGATTAGAAATTGATAGTTATTGGTTAAGGGTTGTCTGAAAGTTGCGGTATGAAATTTTTGATTCCTGTTTCTGTTGTTGATTAAATCGGGAATTTTTTTGACTAATCTTTAATTTAGGCTAGGTGAGTTTGGCAATATTTTACTTTAGGCTAATTTGGCTATTTTCCTCTGAGTGTTTTAGGTGTATAGTTTTTATTATTTTGTTGATTTTTGCTGAGGCTTAATGGAAGGGTTAAAAATTTGAGATGAAATTTTTTGAAGTTATCAAAAGTTGTGCTTTTTACCTGGAGTTCCTGGAGTATGAGCTACAGTTCTAGTTTAAATTAGATCGTTTCGTTTAAATGAACGGTTGTGGCGAAAGAAAGATCGTTATATAAAGAAACGCTGTTATTGGTCAATTTGTTTCACTGGAGTTCTCAGAGATAGGAAGTGTGTAATATTATAAGAGATTGAGAAAAACTGTGTTTTTTCGTTCAGAACCTAATGGTTTTTGATGAGTTGTTTAGAATATGTAATGTGTGAGACATAATTTCTTTCTTTTTGGGAGTGACTGGGAATTTTTTTCCAAATTTTTGATTGTGTGATCAATGTTTGTTAATTTTTTCTAGACTGGCTTTTGATTCTTATTGTGTTTCTGATATAGGTTTTGTTCTTATAATTTACGACTTTTTCCTTTTTCAGTGGTTTCGGTCTGAGTATCAGTTGTTTTTCATTAGTTTGGTAGGGTCTTTTTGAAGTAATTGGAACTTATTTTTGGATTTGCCTTTCTAGTTACCAAACTTGATATAAGTTCAAATGTTTGTTTTTATTTCTGAATTTGGTGTGATGGGAGAGCTGATTTGTGATTGAAAATACTTACTTCTTTGTCATTTCCTGGTACATTTCAGAACATTTTTTCACTATTCAAAATCTATTCGTTGTGAGTAATACAGGCGAATTTTACTTTTTGTGGGCATTAGAACTGATCATCATTGTGTGTATGAAAAGATAAGTTGTAGCCCATTGAATCTTCTGGTGGTTTGCTATATCTTTGTGATTTTTTTTGATACTTTTGCTGTAAAATTTACGTCTCATGACTAATTGATGTTTAGACTGATGTTCTCTAGTTTCTATAATTTCAGTTTAAAATACATCTTAGATATTCTTTAATGAACAATTCATGCCTTCAATATCTCCATGTGTGGAGATTTTAGGCCTTTAGTGTCAAGGGATATCCGGTGATTAAAGTACAGTCGTTGTCCTTCCAGGTCTTTTTTTTCTGCTGTTTGTTTTTGATGAGCAAAAAGTTTGTCCAATTGACATTTAAGACAGTCATTACAAAGAATTTTAATTCAAAATGGTGCATTTAAAAATCAACGATTGTGTTTGAAACTTTCAACTGTGTTTTTCTGAACCAAATGTGCTTTTTTGATTGAGAAATGTTTGTTATGAAAAGCTATTAAAAACAATGAACTTACGCTGTTGTGAACTTAAAATACACAAGATACTTTTTAACGAGATAACAATATTCCAAACCATCAGTTGTTTTTAATGGTTTTTTTTCAGTTTTCCCAAATTCCGTAGTAGGGTTCTGTATGTTAAATAGTGACATCAGCTTTGACAGGTTTTTTTTTGTATTTATGCCATGACTTCATTTGTATGATTACATGGTCTTAGTTTTGTTACTTTTGAGTTAGTCCAGTAGTCAGTTGGAGCGTTAATGGCAAAATAACTTTGTATTTGTGAATGCCTTAAAGCAAAATTATCAATGGGATTGCTAACTTCGAAACATTTTTATTTGTTCCATAATTGCAAGATTTTTTGGATCGATTAATTTTTTTTCACTGTTTTTTTTTCATGGAATTTGCTTTGAAATTGTTTTTTTTTTATTCCATTTGTTTGTACCTGTGAGATTTACTTCATAGAGATAGTTTTGACATTCAAAATAAAGTAGAAAAGTGTTCTAAGTTGATTTTTTTCGTAACGGAATCAATTTTTACTGGATAATTGCACTCTAATTGTGGTGAACTTTCATCTTTTTCCAGACAAGGTTAATATTTTGAGGGAGTATCAACCATAGTATAAGTCTGGAGGCGTATTTATACTTGGTGACTATTGGAGGGCAAGGTTTTTCCCTCTGGCTAAACCATATGGATATTCGGAAAAAATTGCGCGTTCTTTCGTGAAAAATGAGTGCGTTTTTAGTGGAGTCTGTATCGGAGAATGAAGTTTTTCTTCATCAACATTTAATGTAGCACAAGGATCCGAAAGTTTCAATAATTTTTGGGCTAGTTGTTCAAAATTGTCTTGATTTATTTAGGAGTAGTAAAATTTGAAAAAAATTGAAAAATTATATTGTTCTGGTTTTGTGTAACTCGATCTTTTGAAGTTGGTTAAAAATTAGTGTTTTTGTGCAGGATTCAATATTTCGTGTTCGTTTATTGATAATTTTGTTCTTAGATAATTCATCAGTAAACATAGTAGATTGGTAAAATGAAATAGTGTTATTACATTTTTCACTCAGCATGTCTTTTCTGATATTGTATGTAGCGTAATAGTTGATTCACAGTACCCTAAAAGTCATGAAGTAAGTGTGATTGTATACGGTGTGAGTTGCTGTATACATGTAGTTCGATATTATCTGTGTATTTAATCGATGGTTTTACGTAATTTATGAATTGCGCGGAAATCAAGGTCAGAAATATACTATTTTGGTTTATTCTGATTATTGTTGTGTTATTCGATGTGGTGTATTGGGAATTCAAAGACGTTAACTAGTTAATGGTTTCAAATGTTTTCTTTTTGTCATAAGTGTGGTAGAATCTTGAAAAGAATGGTGGTTATCCGTGATGTCTTTGAAAAAATGTTTATGTAATTTTTTTTCGTGGGTATTTGTCTTTCATATGTGTTATACTAATCAAGATATTAGTGTTTGTATGTCTTTATTTACTAATAAATGGAACTCCTGCTCTTTTGTGTTTTGTATTTCAATGTTAATATATATCTGAAAAAATTTAATTTGAGTTTAAGGATTTTCGATTGTCTTACGTCATTATAGTTAATGTTGAACTTGCTATGTTTCTGTAAATATACTTGTTGGTAATTTACTTGATGTATCTTGAAATGTCACAGATAGATTTTTTGGTCAATTAATTCATTTCCATGTAATAATATTTATGAGGTTTGATTCCGCGCTTGAGTCAAAATAAAAACTTTCTATAGCTCTGGGTGATTGAGAATTCTACTGATTCCTTTGACTCCTAAAAGAAGTGATAGTATCCATATAATTTTGACTTAAATGATCTTTTGTTCAATTGCCTATCAATTGTTGATTTTCTTTAGTGAAATTTTTGATATTCTTCTTTTGAATAGTGCTTAAATATTCGTTTTTCATTTTTAACATCGTAATCTTTTACGGTACCGCTATCGTCATCTAATCCCTTACAACAAGTTTGATTTTTTTTGTAAATTTGGGATTTCTCAATTTGAAATACAGGAGATCAGTGCTCGCTTCAGAAGTGCTCTGTACTTGGTTGAGTTTCGTTGATGTTTTGAAAGTTCTTTCGATATTTTGATATCGTATTCTTAAATTTTTTGAATTACTATTTCTATGGGGTGATTTTGGGAAACCTTCAGATGGTGTACTAATATAACTTTTAATTCTGTTTCCACAATTACTAGAAAGCTCACGTGGTCTGGATTTGTTGTAACTGTTTGTAAAACTTTTTTTTGAGTTTTTTATTACGGTCGTTTGGTTAATTGCGATTTTGTTTAATTGAAACTAGATTTTTGCTGTAATTACAAAAATAGTTCTACTTGCGTTTGATCTTGAATAATTGTTTCTACAATGGCTTCTGCGGCTAGAGTGTTTTGTGCTTCAGAATATGAGTTTCTTCTGTCGGAGGATCTTCCTCGAAAATTATTTTTGTACGGCTTTTATCTTCTATAACAGTTAGAATTTTATGGTAGTGATTTTCTTGATTTACTAATGTTTTGAACATATTTAGTTGGTAAAACTTCAGGTTGAGATTCATTTGTTCTTCATGTTTTGGAGCTCAATTCGATTTATTTTGTTGTTTTCATCAACAATCAGCAATGCTGATAAATCGTTTTCAGTAATAAGACCTTTTTTGATTAAGAGTTTTTCTTTAACATTTGGGTTCTTATCATTCAAATTGAGTATTTGTGTAATTTTTTAGCTTGTTCATTTTCAGAGTTTTGTATATTGTTAGTGTATGATTTAGTTGTTTGAATGTCTGAAACAAACTGAAAGTTTTCTGTTTTCTTCTAGTTTCCTTGTGATTTCTGTTTGTTGCAGTTTGTCTACAAATTTTGTCAACTCAATATCTGGTTCGGGAATTAGGAGGATGTGATTCTTTTTTCTTGATATGCTATTTTCTTGTAACTGTTGTTTTAAAGTCATCATCAAACTTTCTGTCAATTTCGTGTTTTGAAATCATGTGTTTTAAAAAGTATGCCTTTCGTAACAAAGTTTCTAGTTTACAGCAAGTTGTTTTTTGTTTCGTTTGGTAATCTGCGGACTTCCTTTCTTAAAATTCTTTGATGTTGTGTCTTTTTTTTCCGTATTGAATGTTTTTGAAAATTTTTGACCAAATAGATTCATTTTCTATTGGTACAATTGAAAGCCATTTTTGAGCTGCTCCGTAGGGTGCGGTTTGTAATAACCGTGTTTTGTATTAACGTTGTATTAATCTATGAGCCAGTTTTGGTGAAAAAATGTGTTTACAGATTCTGGGCCTATAGTTGTAGTTAGATTTGCTGTTACGGCATAACCTGCTAGTAATCTTTAACAGAGATCTTCAACAGAGTACAGAGATGCTGCTAGTTATCTTCAACAGAGTAATCAGTTAGTTTGTTTATTTGATGTAACTTATGGTTCAGCCATGAGGTTTGATTTCATGATCTTTCGTAGTGATTTTCCTGTATTTGGTTTTTGAGCGAAAATTGTGAGCTTGTGCATGCTGATTTCATTTTATTGTAAGTAATATAGTAAAGTTATTTTATTTTTCATTGCCTAAGCTTGATAATTTTGATCAGTTATTAGGGTTTTGTAATGGTATACTTTGGTTTGATAGTGTAGCAACTGACTTTACTGGATTTTTTTTGTTCAATTTTTGGCGAATCTAAAATGGTTAGAAATAGCTGATCGATCTTCGTTGCTCCATTGGTTTTTCATTGGGTTAAATTCAGGTGGTGTTTTTTGTTTCATCTTCAGAGAAATATTTTCAATTCCCTCCTTTATTTCCTTCTCCTTTCTTCATTTTTTCTTTTTTTTCCATTTAAATACTGCGTACTTTTCAGACTGGTTTTATTGAATGTTCTTTTTCTCGTGACTGATTATGAAACTGAAATTTTGTTTTAGTGTTTTTGAATTTGTGTTTTTGTCATATAGCTGTTTTCTAGGGATGTGAAGTTTTTGTTTGAGCTTGGTCTGTTTACGAATTATTGATTTTTTTCTTTGCGAAAAAGTCATAGTTATTTTTGAAAAATTATTCCCTTTTTGGTGTTTTCTATTAATTTTTATAGTTAAGGGTTTGCGTGTTTGATAATCCACAGATGAGCATTTACCAAAGTAAATTGGTTTAGCTGCTGATTGCAAAAATGATTGCCGGAGCCTGAAAGTACTTTTGTTATGTTGTGTCGTAATTTTCGGGTTGTACTGGTGAGATTATTTGTTGTGTTATTACTGGTTTTGTTGTAGGAGTTTGCTCATTTGTAAAGTGTGACGCAGTTCTAAAGTTTGGTTGATTTTTTCTCTAAAATCTTTCAAAATCATCTGTTTCATGTCTGAATAGTTAGCTTGAAGTGGTTTTTCTGTTCTGTTTGGAAGTATTCTCTTATACTTTAATGGTATTTTTTTGTATACTCTTCGTGACTTGAATTTTTTGAAATGCTGATCATGAAATTGTGTTTGGTATATCCATTGAAGTTTCATGATACTATTCAGGGTTGCAAACACAGTCTAATTGATCTGCTAAAAATGTTTCATCATCACAGCTTGTGCGAAAAAGTTTTCTGGAGTTTTTTTTTGAGATTTAGAGAAAATTAAATGAAGTCAAATATGCACCATGCTAAAGTTTTTGAAGCTCAAGTATATTTTTTTACGGATATGTTAGTGCCGTTGATAATTCTTGAGTTGTATCTAAAAAGTTTGAAAGTAAGTTATTACTTTTCTTACTGTAGAATGTCGTGTCTTTTTTGCTGTCGTCGTTTGTAATAGTGTTACATAAAATGTTTTATTCGCCTCTAGTAGGGAATTGTAATTAAATTGTGATTGAAAAAACAACATTTGTGAACACTGAGTTCGCTCATTGTGAACTTTTTTCGCTATATATTTCTCATGCATTCCGTGAAAACATTTGAAAGTTTTCAATCTACATCATCTCTTTTTATGTTATGCAAGGGAGTACAATTATTTAGTTTACATGTGGTGAAAGGTGTTTATTTGTTGATGTTCAATATTGTAACATCAAGGAGCAACAATTTGGTAAACAGTGGTCAAATATATGTCTTTTTAACTTTACATCTGGAAATTGATGCTCGCATAGACTACAATTTTTGTTAAATAAGTTGATTCGCTGGCTTCTCCTTTTGTCGTATTCTTGACTTATTTTTCAGTGAAGTGGTACTGCTGTTAACTTATAATTTTTCTTTCGTCTTATGGGTTGATTCTGGTTATATGTTTGGACTGGTTTTTCGTGAAGGGAACTTTTTATTAATTTTTTACTGTTTAGAGATGTTGTCTTTTCGGAGTAAAAAAATGTCTTTTTTCTAGTTTTTGCGTTTGATGTATTCATTTTGGATTTGAGATGAGCTGGAGCTTACGTATGATTATCATATCTGATTCTTAACTTGCGCTGGGTTTTCTTGAAAAAGAATTTTTTTATTATTTTTTTTTGGTCTACGAATGGATTTTTTTTTACAAGTTTTTATGTCACCTAATCTTTGTTGATGTGGTTGTACTACGAGATCGTTTGGAGAATCCTCAATTAGACAAAAAAGGATAGTTTTTATTTGGGTGTTTCCTAAATTTGATATTGACATAAGTGTTAGGGTGAAAGATTGATCCAAAATCCGGTTGTTAATTGTTCTGATTTCTTTCTTAAACTGTAAGTCCTAAATTGTTTTGTGATGGTTATCCTAAACCCTCGTGTTTTTTTTCGCGGCAAGACAAATTTGAAAGAGACTAGATCAATTTTTTTCTTGATATGTTTTGCTCGCAATTGAGTGGCGTTCTCTGCATTTAAGTACTCTTAATATTTTTTGAAAAGGGATCGATATGAGATCGGAGTTGGAGAACAGTAAGTCATTCCTTCGTTAGCTAATCAAAACTAAGGGTTGTTCTAAGCCTGAGATTCGCTTCTACTTTTTCGTCTTTTTCATTTTGTCATGCAGATTTGATAGCCGTCGTTTTGTGATGGAAGTTCCTCTTGATTATTGGTCCTGTTTTTTTAGACTTATTGAGATGCGGAAAAAAGGTAATTGTAATTTTTCTCTTGATTTGTTTAATTAAAGCTAAAACTAAGTTAGTTGTAGGTCTGCTCGAGACTCGTTGGTCGCAACAGATGAGTTAAGGTCCAGGGTGGGTCCAGTTACTTTTGATTGGGACTGTCTGTTTGTTGATTTGAAGCTATCGATTTTTGGCCGGACAGGTTTGTGCAACTCTTTAGTCTTTTTATCAATCCTGTTCCTACTCTTATATAGTCTCAATACGTCTAGAGATAAAAATGGTTTTTTTGCGAGGCTAGAGGAGAGAAGAAAGGCCTTGAGTTAAATATTTATTGTCCATTCTCCTAACCACTAGGGTTTCAGGGTTTCAGAGTAAGATTTAGTTATGGTTCATGATGGCTAATAATGTATACTTTGCAGGAAAAAAAATCTGAATAAAAAAGCTAGTTTCAAACTGGTTCCAGCATGGTTAGCATTTTTCCATATATGAATGTTGTATGACAAGCATTTTTGGTCAACTCGGGTTGTTCTCAAGTTTTGAAGGCGCAAAATTATACGTGAAATTTCAATGGGGGAATGGTTAATCTTACTTTTAAACTTTTGCAATCTGAACTCCCAGAATGCGTACCGACAGACTGTTATAGCAGAGTACTAAAGCTATTAACAGTAAATTTTGCTCAGTTCAAGTTGCAGTAGTAAGACCAGCCTAGTATTTTTTGTAATTAGTATGCATAACAATAACAGTATCAATCTAACAATCTACCCAACTCTAACAATCTACCATTAGTATGCATAACAATCTACCCAAAAGGGCCAAAGCAGCATCCAAAATTATCGTTTCCATTTAATCAAACGAAGTTTCAATGGTGCCACACTAAGCTTATATTGCGGATGAGATGGATTTCAATCAGTACCGCTTTCACAAAAGTTTATAGTAATAAGCAGCGCTAAAAGAGAAAATCAGACAGTGAAAATCGGTAGATAGATTCTCATTTTAACAAACTAAAGAATTATTGGTTTTGAAAAAAGAGTTTCTGTAGAATGCAACAACCATTTAAATGAACAAAAAAAATCGGCCAATGACTGACGGCTTTCGTTTCGAATTCACTCACTTGAATATTGTGTCAAGATGGAATTTTTGGTGTCACGCATATGCTGAAAACGTCAATCAACTAAACATGCGGGCTTAATCTTTTAAATGATGCTTATAAGAATGATGCTTATACGAACTTTTATGACGATCTTTTTAAAAAAGTGTTAAAATGTTTAGACTACCAACACCAAGTTTAATGTGATTTAATGTGGTAGGAAGATAAACAATTTCACAACATATCTGTTTTCAGCAAATCAAACAGGTAATCCCCTCTTTTATTACCATTTACTTACTGTTGATGTCTGAACTGGTCCGGGAAATTTTCTGGGCTCGGTTTATAGTTTTTTGGTTTTTGAAATGCGACCAACATTGTTTCAGTATGAGATTTGACCGAATACGGGTATTCCTTAAGGCACGTAAAATCGGACAAAATGGCACTTCTCGCCTTGGTTTCGTGCAATATTTTGGAACAAGAATAAGTTTAAAATGACATAACCAGCGAGGGCGGGTCTAGGATTTTCTCGAGGGCATGAGGGGCGGATTTTCAAAAAACTTTTGAAGATTTTATCGACGTTTTTTTTTAGGTCGACCAAATTATGTTTCCGAACGGTCCCAGAACACTATAAAAACTGTATTTGGACAATTTTTGCGCCGCAGGCAATTTTTCGAAAAAAAAACATGTTAAAAGAGCCGTTTTGTGCACTTTAAAAAAGTTTTGACTAAAAATCCGTTTTTTTTGGCACTAGCTCCCCCTCAAAAATATTGGCGCAAAGGGCGCTTTTAGAAAAATTTAAGGGTGGGTCGGCCAAAAATGGATTTCTTAATAAGCACCGAAGGGGGGACTTTTTGGGTCGGCAGAGGGTCAAATCCCCGAGCAAAGAGGGCGTCCCCCGCCCTCCCCCAAAATCCACCACTGATCACAAGCTTACAAGCTAAAAGGGTTTCGATCAATTTCGATATCATTTTGTTTTTCTTCGCCCATGATTAGGGCATATCTAGAAACAACAAATAATCTCAGTCTCTACAATCTCAAAAGTATCCCGGTCTAGCTAATCGTATTAGGACATGTTGATTGCTGCCTTGAAAAAACTCCTTTGGCGAGACATCGGTTCGAAAGATAGTATAGCCCCATTTTTGTGTCTGCAGCATCCGGAGTTGTGATTATGCTAGTTTTTGGGAAACTAAAGCAAGGCAAAGATAGCATGTGCTTTCTGATTTTTTTTTGCCCTGAGTTTTATTTTTTTTCATTCGGTCGTCGTTATCAATGGTTGTCGAAAGTAGAAACACGATGCTTTTAACTTTTGAAACGCGCTAATCCAAGTTGATTGTATCTGATTTTCGTTTTTAAATTTAGACCACAAGATCTATGAGGTTTTATTTGAAACGATGCTCAATCAATTGTTTTTAGCTTCAAAATTCTTCAAGTTTGGGGGTCTGACAAATATAACATAACTTTTAGCAATGTCGAAAAGAATTTAATTATACTTTTTTGAATGAAAAAAAAAAAAACATGATGAGATAAACATTTGCTTTCAACAGCGCAAAACTGCAAGTATTTCAAATGTCATTTCGCGCGTCTGAATTGAACTGGGCGACATTGAACAGGCTAAAAAATAAGTTGTAGCGCAAAAGTATATCATTAGGGATCATTTCGGTAATTTGAAGAAACCATATGATTTATCTATAGGATGTTCGACGTGAATTAAGTAATACTTAAAAACATGTTGTAGAAAAATAATTTTTCCATGTTTCAAAACAAACCAGCTAAAACATGACTTTTCCAGACCAAAATTTTGAAAAAAAATCAATGACACCAAGTGTTTTAGGATTACAAAGTGTTTTCTTTGAACTAACAGTGGCTATTACAAAATATTTCTAGATATAAATTTTATTTAAGTTCACGAAAAAAGCTAAAAAAAACAAAAAAAATTAGAGGAAGCGACTGCAAATTAAACGTTCATAATAGATAAAATTAATTTCTACTGCGTGAGTATGCAAGTTTTCAGAATGTTTCAACAGTTTTCTGCGAGAAAGAAAACGTTGAACCTTTTAATTACTTTTGGTTTTCAAGTCGTTCAGTTTAAGGTTGATTCAAGCTTTTAACATAACCCTAAAAATTGATTAAGAGTTAAATGAGCTACCCGCGTTGACCTCCACAGACCAAAAATGCTAATCATACAATTTCATACACTTAGTATATGGAAAAATGCTAGTCATACAAATTTCATACATTTTTGCAAAATGAGCTTAATCGAAATTCAAAGGTATTTTATAGTTGTTTTGGAATCGAAATTGGTATCTCTTCATAATAAAAGGAAAAAAAATCGTATGAAAAAATTTTTTTTGTGAAAGAAAAAGCTTTGAACAATCAATTCAACTGCTGGCAAAACATTTAAGCGTTTTTTGGGCTGCTACGAATGAAAACTTTGACTTTTTTTTATTTTTGTTTTCTGAAAAAAAAAAACAATAGTCCTACAATTTCCATATATGGAAATTGTATGACTATTTTTTTGATGGCGACGACAAAAAGTATTTTTGAAATTCCCCCCAAAAATTTTTTGTATTTTTTTTCAACCGCAAATTGATTTTCGTATTCAAACAAACATTTTTTGAAAACAAAAATTTTGCATGCAAAATTTAATTTTTTGTGTGTATAACGTAGTCCTAGATATACTAAAATTGGATTTTCTTTCCTTTTCTCTTCATAACTTTTTTCAAAACGCTTAAAACTCCTCTCTCTTTTGTATGACATGTTTTTGTATGCCTTGATCCTTGATCAATGTCTGGTAATTTAAAAATTCAAATTTTAGAAAAAAAAATTATTTGAAAATTATTGCCAAAATTTAAAAGTTCCTTACTTTCGTTATATTATTTGTCTGAGACAGAAGTATTACATATCAGGCTGTTTCCAATGCAGTTTTAATGCGAGACGGCCAAACCGTTGGTTACTACGTTTGAGTGATCAAGGTTTATTTATGTCATTTCTGTTCGGTTGCGAACACAACCAAAAAATTTTGAGAAATAAAAATGTAAAAAATCAAAATTTTTGATTTATGGAAAAATGCCAGTCATAGACCTTTCATGCAATTTTCTGTACGTATGGAATTGTATGGAAAGTTTATGACTAGCATTCTTCCATATATGGAAATTGTATGACTAATATTTTTGGTCATCCCGGGTGGTTAAGAATTTTTCACATGATTCTGATGAATTAACACCGAGATTAATTCGGAATGAACAAACGACGCAGTTTCTTGTACAAAAAGATTTTCTTGCTTCTTGAAAGGTTTTACAAGTAATATTAATAATAAATAAACTCGTTTCCAAGTATTTTACAGGTCATACACTTGGGAGGACGCCAAAAAGCAGTGAGCCTATCAGGACCGCCTCAAGAGCAAAACCAAATTAGCATTTTGTTGTGTAACGCACGTGTTTACTGACAAAAAAAACAGAGAATAAAAACGGTTCAAAAACCTTTATAGGTGCGATATTTTTCAAATCAACCCGTTTTCAAATATCATCAGAATAAATCACTTAAGATCCTGTTTTCTAGTCAGTGCAAATCTCAAAACTGATGTATTAATTTTGTCAATTATTTTTCCTATAATTGTATAGCTTCAATAATGAAACGTTTGTCAGCCTTGATAAAAAATTAAATAAGTTTCCTATTCTTGTACTAGTTGCTCGTAACTAAATTGATGTCATTTTTCTAATGGTCGTAAGCAATTGCTACAATTTGGTGGTCGAGATTTTTATCTATTTCTTCATTTTATGTTACGTTGTTGATTGTGGAGGAAGGAGGTTCATTTTTTTCTACTTTCATAGACATAAAATTCCTTGCTTGACTAAAACTGGGATCATTTTTAATTTTCATCAATTATCCGTTTTGCTTAAGTTGAAGAGAATGCATGAAATGCGGTTTTGAGAAAGTTATTTTTTAAATTCCGTTTTGTGTTCTAATCCATATAAAAGAACTCCATGTTGCAATACCTGTTCTACTTAAGCTTTACAAAATATAGCTTATCTTTTAGATTGAAAGTTTTTCTGTTGTGGTAAATTTTTGGTTGTCAATTTTGGTTGTAAAAAAAGTTGTCAATTTTTGGTTCTTGAATGTGGGAGCCGTAAAAGACGCAAAAACTAAATTTTTTTTTCATCTTAATTTGAAAGAAAACTGAGAAAAAATTCTTCATCTGGGTTTTTCAAAACTGATTTCATAATGTACAGTCTACCAACTTTGGCTTACCTTTTGATGTAGATGGATAAATTCCGAATAAATTAATGACTAACATCTAAGAATACTAGCATAATTTTCACTCTAGTGTCATCAATCTGTTCCAGTTATTTCTTAACTTTACAGAAGCAAAATGGCTTATGCAAAATTCTACAGATTCACATTTTATGACGGCATTTTGTTGCTTTCCAACTGGGCATCAGAAAAATGAGAAATTACCGCTGACCAAGCGCTTGAAACTATGACTAACAGACTGCCAGGGTGGAACTACAGTTTTTTACGTAAACTAAATTTTTTCCGAACTATCGCAGAGCACAAAAAAGCGCTTGTTATGGCCAATTTCTCTGAGCGCAGACAAATTTTGAAAAAAACTGGCCACAAAAGGCGTTTTTGGAACTATTTCGAAAGTTTTGACCAAAAAGTGGCGTGTTTTTGGCGCGCGCTTCGCCATATAAATTAATAAATATTGGCGTGAATCTTTCAGCCATAAATGGGTGTCTCAAAAAACAAAGGGAGACCATTTGTGTCTCAGGGGTCGAACCCCTGAAAGGGTACGGCATCCGCCAAACCGCCCCCACCCCCTAAATCCGATAGTGATCTCGCTTATTTCTTTGCTGTTGTTTTTTGTTCAATGGAGCTGACACTAAACACCTTCACATCTTTTTAATATTTTAGGTATTAAAAAACGCCTCCCTATAAAACCACAGTTTCAGCGTATATTTGAGACTCAAGAAAGTTAAAGATTTCAAAAACTGTTTTCAAGTGTTAACTCTACTCGATCAAATTTAAAAATTTGAATGGTTTTCTACAGTAACGTCACTTGAGAGAGTGCTAAATGATTTGGACCGAGAAGAAAACTTGTCAGATTTAAAATGGGGGAAAGACTTTAAAACTTTGGTAGGTTTAAAGATAATGGCTTGTCAAAAAGAAAGATTGACAGAATGGGAGAATGAAGCCATTTTTTTGGTCTCTTTAATGAGAAAAAATTGAATAATTAGCGCTTCTTTACTGTTAATTTTATAATGGCCTTCCGAGAACACAAAAAAGCTTCAGCCGCGGACATAGACGGTACACTTGATAGAACGGAATGTTGGAATGCAATCAATTTTCTAATGGTGGGTGGATCCCGTGTCATATATGAGTATATATATTTTCCCATTCTATCAATCTTTTGTTTTGCAAGCCATCATCTCTAAGCCAACCAAAAGTTTAAAGTTTTTCCCCTTTTTGATCTGTTAGGCTTTCTTCTTGGCCCGAATCATTTAGCGTTCTCTCAAGTGACATTACTGTAGAAAACCATTCAAATTTTCAAATTTGATTGTGTAGAGTTAACACTCGGAAACAGTTTTTGAAATATTTAACTTTCTTGAGTCTCAAATATACGCTGAAAATGGGCTTTTATAGGGAGGCCTTTTTCTAATCCCTCCTTAGGGTATTAAAAAAAAGTGAAGGTTTTTAGTGTCAGCTCCATTGAACAAAAACAACAGCAAAAGAAATAAGCGAGAGCACTATCGGGTTTAGGGGGGTGGGGGCGGTTTGGCGGATGCCGTACCCTTTCAGGGATTCGACCCCTGCTGCACAAAGGGTCCCCTTTGTTTTTGAGACATCCATTTATGTAGAACAGCTGACAGCAGAACAGTCTTTCGGTGATTAAATTGAAACAGAATAAAACTTTTTTGAGGCTGGTCAGATATTCTTGATTTGACATTGGTTGATCACTAAAGTCAACTTTTGAGTGGTGGGGTCAAAAGTCTGCCATTACAGAAATACGCGTTTTAACGGCTGATTCGGCGAAACAGTAGTTAGGTCAATCGTCCATATTTTTGAAGACACTTGATTAGCCTTTCAAGCCAAATAAGGACTTGATCGAGAAAAACTGATTTAATTCTCTTGCTTTAATCTAAATGAGGGCCTGGAGGTCTGCTCAATGTTTTCGTGCGCTGCATGTTTGACTTGTTTTGGTTTCTCTCGCAAACGGTATAGCACGCACGTTGTCCAAGTTAAACACGTTGTCGCATATTTGTTAAGATTTTTACAAAGTTATCGTCGTTTCAGAAAATTTCAAATGACAATGAATGACCATGCAAAATTTTCTAACCCAGAAAAAAAGAGCTGGCACTTTCAATGTAAGGATTATAAAAAAAATTGTAGTCAAACGTCTTAAGAACTTGAACGGTATATTGTAATTTTTGGAACCTGATCTAAACTATATTTTATGATTGGATAAATTGGATATTTTACCACTGTAAAGTATTTAATATTAACCAATCATAATCAATCTAACTAACAGCCCACTTATTTGTAAGTGCTGAAATTACCTGTAATTTCAGCACCAGAGTGATTTGAATTTAACTTAGAACTTAGTTGTCTCTCCAAGAGAACTTCAGCAGCCGCAATAAACCAGTATACCCTAGATCTATTGAGCCTAGCAGAGACTAGTTAAACACCCTGAGACTAGAAAGTATAAGAGTAAGATTAGGATCGGTATTAGACTAAGAAGTTGCACGAATCTATCCGGCCGAAAATAAGATAGCGTGACGAGCAGACGGTGTACCCTATCCGAAATTACTCCATGAGTTAACCACATCGGTTATAACTCACCTAGTGCGACCATAAATCTCGAATAAGACCTTAGTAGCTTAGAACTAACCAAAAATAAGTTAGAATTTAGACAAAACATTTTCAAAATGTTTTACGATAATAATTTAATCGAAATGTCTCTACGACTCAATAGATCAGAGCAGATTTTCCGAACAATAATAGAACTACCCGAATTGGAAGAAGACCTCGAACAAGAGACGACATACGACAAAGTAGAACCTTACCATTTAGTTCTATGATTGTACGGCAAAAGCCAACACAAACTTTTGTATTTAGAATCTTATTAGCAATGAATTTAGATTTTCATTTGCAAACATAAAATTTTGAAGTCAATCTTCATGATCATTTCAGGCGCTAAATAAAATTATTAATGTACAATAACGATTGATAAAAAGATCTCAGATCGTTTTCTTTATTTCTGCAGTCTTATATAAAACATATTTGAAAAATATTTATTGAAAATGAAAATAAAAATTAGTAGCATGACAATAAATTGTTAGTAATCATAAATCATCTGTTGTCCCAGCTTCATCACCTAAACATAACAGCAATCATAAGCTTACTAATATCATTAAAATACTAAATCTTTTTCTTAAATAAATTTAAACCATTTTAAACTTAAATTCACTTAATTTTAAAATCAGATCATCAAGGCTTATCCTTGGATCTTAATTAATTTTTTATTTCACTAAATTTAAAACCTGATCATCAAGGCCTATCCTTGGATCAAAAAGAACAATTTTGTTCTCCCCCACCCACTTAGCAAGTGTCTAACGACCTCAAACGTCGATTCACTATCCAACCTTTTCAAAAGACCCAAGATTAATAGAAATTTTAAAATAAAACTAACCATTCAAATTAAGATAAACAGTGAAGAACTTCGGTTATTCATCCTTCACTTGAACCCTCCTCTTACCAGACCCAGGATAGATCTTAGACTTAGTAAGTTTAAAATAGTATCTAACGAACTACTTGCGTTCTAGTTATACCTGAACCTTGTGGATCGATTTAATATTCTCCAACCCTTGAACATAATCACTACCCCTGATTAAGATTAAGTAAGTTAACACCTTAGCTTATATTAGCCACGAAAAAGTAAAAAACCATTCTTCGGAATCGATATACTTTTCTCTCCAACCCTAAATAAAAAGACCCAGGTTAAGCTAACCAAAAAATCGTAAGGACTAACAGTCTAAGAAAATAGAAATACCTAACAACTTTTTGCATCCCTCATCCTAAAACTTATGTCCTTCAAAAATCTAGGAGATAAGCAAACAATCATTTTACACAACTGTGAAATAGATAACAAAAAATACGATCTTGTAATCACACCTCATACACAAACAGTTGGATACATTAGAACAAAACGACAAACAATAAAAAGAAAAATTATAAACAAACAAAGACAAATCACACAAAAAAGATTTTCAAAAAATAGAAACGCATTTTCTGAATCAGAAGCCAGCAGTTTAGATGAACTCTACAAATTAAAAGAATCAATTGAAAAAAATTGTCCCATTCACGATCAATTATATTTTTCCGATTCAGAAACAACTTCAAATTCATCAAAAACAGGAAAAAGTAGAATAAAAAAGCAATACAAACACAAACCAGTACACCTGTATAACTGGAATCAATCAATTAGACACATTGATAGCTATATATTAACAGTCATCAAACAAAAAAATGGGCCACACTCAATGTGACGATAGTCCAGATGACGATGCACCAAAGCATCCAGATGACCAAAGCATTCAATATCATAATTCACAAAGAGCAAACTCTATATTCACTAATGAATTTTTTGCAATAATAAATACCTATATCTCTTTATTAGAAAAAACAGAATTCCAAAGTATCTCACCAAATGAAACATCCAAACATACAAAAGTACGAAATGAAATTGCATTATTTTCAACTTTTCTACATATAATCAAAGACAATTTCACTAAAGATGATGTTTCACAATACACTAAACATGACTTACAAAAAATTTTGGCTTAGTTTATAATAGATTATTTCACACATAATTTAGACTTAATTTCACAAGCAAGAAAAAATTTCAGGCCTCAAAATTCAAATGATGACACAGCTATTACAGAACAATCAGACTACGTTTGGGACCCTGAATGGTCTCATCCTACATTTATAAATATCCCACAATATATCTCAAGTCAAGCAATAAGTAAAATATCTTATCAAAGAGATTATGTAAAAGTAATACCATTAACCATTGATGCAACTCCGTTAAACTACAATAAATCTTTACCTGATACACGAAAAAACAGTTTAAAATCGACCTTCATACACAATGAAAACCTTAATGGAACTAGAAATCTTACACAACAAGATGTTCAAACACCATCACACTTCATAAATGAAGAAATTGTCCAAACAACAACAACTACACAACAAAGTATTTCACCAATACACCCAAATTTAACAACACCAAGAAATACAAATACTTCAATAGCACAAGTAACCTTACAATCAACAGTTAAACCTTCGGTTGCTCCAAAATATTCACATATGGATTATCAAACATATAGACCAATGACAATACCGTCAAAAACACGAAAATCATTCACAAGAAACACCTTTGCAGAAAATAATTATAATTATGCCCACAAACAAAGAAGAAATCAACCTCCCCGAAAAAATACACACAATTTAAATCACGTATGTTCTCATTATTGGAATCTCCCGAAAACATCGACAAATTCAGTAAATTTTCCAGATAATCCACAACCTACACAGGATTCTACTGAAAATTACCCATTCTTCCAACAAAATAAAAATAACCAACATACACCATTTAATACAAACTATTTATCATCCGATGAAGATGATTATCACCAACCAGATATTTTTGCACCATATACTAAAGAATATCGCACACAAAGACCACGACAACCTCAACCATCTCGAAATATGAAAATTTACCCACAAAACCCAACAGATGTACAACATCCACAACAAATGCATATACAAAATCCATTTAAGACACAATCTTTTCAATCAATACAACCACAAAATCCAATGTCAATGCATTCTTATCAACCAACTCAAATGCAAAATGAAATACCGCTTCCATATTACCTTCAGCAACACTAAATAACAAAAAATCAACTTTCAAATTTTTCGCAAATGCCAAATGCCACATAATCACTACAGATGACAATGAATCCATACCTCATGGGTGGATCATCAAAAACATCCAATAAACCACTGATGGTATTTACAGGAACAGACCCTGAATATTCTGTAGAAGATTATTTAAATGCAGTAACAGCAAATTTAATTTTAAATATAGGACCTGAATCAATTAATACGCCACTACATCAAAATTGGATACATAGACGCACATCATTGATACAAACAACCTTAGATGGCGCAGCTCAAAAATGGTTTTCAGTATTACCTATAGAAAAAAAATCAGACTGGAAAAGATTTACACAAGAATTTTCAAAAATGTTTGACTCCGAAAAAAATAAACAACACCAAAGAATTTTATGTAACGAAATTTGCAGATTACCAAATGAAACTATCAAACAATTAGCAGTACGCATCAAAACACTAGTTCGAAAAGCATATTCACTTAATACACATGACTATAAAAACACAAAAATGACAGAAATTTTAATGATGACCTTAACACCTCAATTAAGGAAAATTGCAATAAAAAAGAGAGCATCTCATCCTTCCTCAATTCGAGAGCCAGATTTAGATTTTCGAAAACTAGTAGATAAACTAGAGCAAGCGGAAATCACAATGAAACTTGAAGAAACAAAAAATCTAAAACTACAATACGTTAATCGAATTGAAACAAACACTACACATATATAACATACAGGAATCAGATACAGACCTACTTGAAAAAATCACTGAAAAATACTGAATATCTATGAAAAACATCCAATATTTAAAGGCAAACCATCCTTCAAAAAATGGTGTAATTATTGCCGACGATACGGACACAGTATTTCCGAATGTAGACAAAAACAACAAGATAATCAGAACAAACCTCAAAAGCATAAAGAACCAAATAAATCGTTCTATCAATATATGAAAAAAGATCAAAATCTACCAAACAAAAACATATATAGTAATAACAGTTCAGGAAAACCACTTCCGAACAACACCAATTACACAAGGAATCAATCACCATATAACTCAAGTTATAGAGGAAGATCACCAGAACGAAAAAATACACAAAATTTTTCACAAAATAATTATAATCGATCAAATAGTCGAAACAACTATTCGAGATCAAATTCCAATGCAACACAATTTGTTTCTAGATCCAATTCCCAATCAAACCCAAGAAATAAACACTATTCCAATAATCAATCACGAAATTCATCATACAACAGAAATAGAAACTATTCACATAATAGAAATAGAAGTTATTCGAACAATCGAAATCAGAATAACCCGAACAATCGATCAAGAAATAACTCGTATAATAGATCAAACTATCACAGATCAAATAATAATTATCAAAACAGATCACGGAACAATTCACAAAATCGAAATTCAAGTTATAATAATCAATATAGAAATTATTCCCAGTCACCACATAGGAATAATAATCATTATAATAAATCTAAACATCGATACAGAAGTAGTACGCCAAAACATCAAAGACATATTAATCAAGTACAGTCAAATGAAGTAACAACATCACACCCCCCAGGTATTGATGACACAGGAAGTAATGAATAACAACTAAATCATAAAAATTGTGAGTCATCGGATACTGAAAGTGATACAGATAATACCATCTCTGTAAATATGATAACAGTCGCGAAAACGACTATGAACCTATCCTATATGAACAACCTTTTAAATCACATATATATGAAAATCAATTGGAACTCCTTCACAATTATTATATTGGACCCATCGATACTACACAAACTACACAAGAAGTAAACGAAATTAACACGGTAATTAAATCCGATGAAAAAGACACAACACAATGTTCAAACACAAATCATATTTATCAAAATATACAAAAAAACAACCCAGAGAAAAAATTTGGACAATACCATTTCTCTTAGAAAGTCCAAGAAACAAAGAATTTCAACCACCAGATCTTGAAATTGATTTTTTAATTGATTCAGGAGCAGAATCAAACATAATCAATATTCCCACATGGAACGAAATCAAAACAGTACATCCAAAATTAACGCCTCTTGCAACCTCTAGTAAACTAGCAACAGCGCAAGGATCAACATTAGTAAATTATGGAAAAATCTAATTATTCCTTCTCCCCACAAGAACAATGGAGCAAAATAAAATTCTAAACACATATTACTTCACAAAAACACCATATTTTAAACCAACGTTCAATATAACAAATTACACAAAAGAACCACAAAAATTTTTAACGATGTTCATTTTTGAACACTCACAAATTACACAAATCGAATTTGACAAATTAGCAAAACAACTGTTAAAATATTCAACAGTCTACGCAACCTCAAAACTTGACGTTGGAAAAATCAGTTCATCACTACATCTCCCGTTGAAACCTGACGCAGTTTCCAAAAAACAAAGGGCTAGTAAAGTACCAATTCCTGTACACGACAAAGTAAACAGATTACTTGATATTTTAGAACAATACAAAATTATCTCACCAGTAAATAAAGAAGAACAACCAAAAGGTAACACTTTTATCAACCCTGTTATCATTCTAGCAAAAGGAGAATCATTAAAAATAGTTTTAGACGCTAGATACCTCAATTCACTAATTGACGAATCGAAATGCAATTGGCCTATTGAACCAATACAAGTTATCTTAACAAAAATAAATGGAAAATACCTTACAACCGCAGATATGAATAGTGCATACAATCAAATGCCACTAGATGAACAATCACGACGCTTAACACAATTTGTTATTGGAAATCAACAATATGAATTTAATCGCCAATCTATGGAATTTCTATAAGACCACCAGCATTTTCAGCTTTTATGAGTAAAATTTTTAGACCACTAATACTCAAGAAAAACGCAATCACCTAATTGGATGATAATTTTATGCAATCACAAACAAAAGAAGAAATGTTTACGGTTTTAGAGCACTATCATAAAATACTTCAGAACGAAAATCTGAAGACCGCTCCCAATAAATCACACTTCTTTTTGACACGAGTTAAATTTTTAGGACATAATATAGAAAGAAACACAATCACTCCATTAAAATCACGCATTGATGCTATTCAAAAACTTCAACCACCAACAAACAAAAAGAAAATCCAAGAATTCCTTGGAATGTTAAATTTCTTAAGCAAGTACGTTTATAAAATGCAATTATATTTAAGACCGATCTATAATATCCTCAGACAACAAAATAATTTTGAATGGATCACTGAACATCAAACACGATTTGAAGAAAATAAAAAACTTTTAACTGAACAAATTTCAAACACAATTCCAGATCCAAATCAACCATTCTATGCAATGTGCGATGCTTCAAATTTTGGCATCGGCGCAGCATTACTACAATCACATAGCGGTACAAATAAAATGAACCTTAAATCAGCATATTCCCGATTATTCACTCAAGCAGTGCTACGACTCTCAACTCTAATGAGAGAATGTACAGCTATAATTTATAGACTTACAGAATATGAATTTCTGATACTTGGATCAAAACATCCAACATTTCTATTCACAGATCATAAACCAATCATTTTTCTCTTTTCACAAAAGTCAAATCCAAATCACCGAATTTATAGATTTCAATTAATTCTAATGAAATTTCCAAACCTACATATAGTTTGGACAGCAGGAAAAAATCTTGCATTACCAGATACATTAAGTCGAGATACACCACCTCAATTACTCACACGAAAAACTACAGTTGAAATACCAAAAAATATAAAACTTTACTTTGCAAAAGACGAAACATCACCCCGACTAGAATGCAAATATGCAGTAAAAACTGACATTGACCAATCACAAATAAATAATCTACAACATTTCCCACTTTACTTAGATTGCCAAAATAATCACTATGAAGTTGATCTACTAGGAACATCAACTTTCACACCAATTCCATACTCACAATGGATAAAAAATAACACCCAACAAAAACGAATAAAACACCACTTGTATAAAAAAGACTTTTTTCCATTAAATGAAAAAGAAAATTTAACTGATAAAATAAATTTATCAGGACCACAAACAAATGATTCAAAATTCACAATAAATCAAGTTTTTGACATCCATGACCCACTTGACACAATTCCCCTATCAAAATTTGAAATTTACAATATTTTTCTCCCTCCAACAAATAAAATTACACTTGAACTCTTAAAACAATATCAAAATCTTGACCCAGTAATTAGACAACTAAAATCATGGCACAAACACAAAACTAAGCCCGTAAAAGCAAATACCACAATTTTAGGAAATAAAACACTCCTCCGATATTTCCGAAAATTTAAAAATACAACAATTAATGAAAACACAGACCTTCTAGAATATCAATTAAATGATTCTACAGTTCCCTGTCTCCCTTTAAGTATGATACTAATGGCTTTTAACATTTCAAATACACAAAATACTAAAGGACACTCTGGATCAGAGAAAACATATTCAAACTTTACACAAAATTTTTATTTCCCAAATGCACCAATTTGGATAAAAGTATTATGCAATGATTGTATAATATGTCAGCTAAATAAACCTTATCCAAATCAAAAACAAATAGCACAAAAACAAGATTTTAAAGGACAAAGTTTATATTATAACCATCGCATTTCATTCGATACAAAAGGACCAATTTCACCATCCTCTGAAGGAAACTCCTACATAATGGTAATTGTTGATGCATTTACACATTATGTAGCACTCAACCCAGTACCACATTGTAATGCTTATTATGCTTACACAACACTTTATGAACACTGGATAGCTAAATTCGGATTACCCGAAATCTTAGTTACAGATAACGGTACAGAATTCATAAATAACGAAATCATTACACTATGTCACTTATATAACATCAAACATAAACCACGTACATCTCATGCACCTTGGACAAACGGTTTAGTCGAAGGTATGAACCGTTCACTACAAGAATATCTTAGATGTATCATAAATGGAAATGATACAAGATACACAGAATGGTCAGCAGATAAAAAATTATTTCCCCTTAGCATATAATTCACAAATTACGACAACTCTAGGAATGTCACCATACGAAATGGTTTTTAATCAAAAGCCACGTAAACCAATTATGTTTACAGCAAACTCTCATAAAAATGCACAAGGTTATTGCCAACCAAATAAAGACTCAGTTTGGTATAACCTACCTTTACACACGCATGATGAAGATCATTTTCATCACTCACAAATCCTTAAATTAGCCTCCGGCACACACACACCGAATGGATTTTAAGTAGAGATAAAAAACACAAGGAAGTTTACCAAAGAGTAACAAAAAAATTGTTACAAAGGCAAAACATTAACGAACAAATTAATTCACGCTTTACACCAGCCTCAGATTTAAAAATTGGAACATTTGTCTTTATACCTAATTTTAATACACCAAAAGGAATTTCTAAAAAATTACAACCCTTTCGCAAAGGACCATACCAAATAATTGCCAAACCCACTGACGTAACATATAAAGTTACCGATTCAAACCAAAAAGAAATTATTCAACATCGGAACAATCTATTGCCTTACTACTTAATATATTGCCTATAGTACGCACTTCGCGAATTAACTCAATTATATTCTTTCACAGGTTTAAAAATTATTCAAAATCATCTACATACGGAAAAAGAAATAGATGAACAAAACGACATTTATCATGGAAAACAAAATACAAAACCAACTACAACTCAAAACAATACAAAAAACCTAGATCAAAAAATACCTAAAAAGAAAGGAAAAATAGGAAAATGATAGAAAAAAAATTTTCCACAAGAACACGTCGAGAAATCAGAACATAGAGAGTCATCACGACTTAGAAATCAACCACGTAAAAACTACAAAACATTCATCCCACAATCTAAAATATTAAAGAAAGTTGAATTTCAAAAACAATTTTAATTTTAAAATCCTCGCATCTATCGATCATATTGAATCTTCATTTTTCAAAATAACATGCTGACAAAACACGCAACAATTCTAGTTCAAATTCAGCCAATAGGATTCATTCAATCTGTCACCTTCTATAACTATAACACCAACCTATTAGACGAAAGATATTAAACTCCAGGCATATCTATAACTATAACTTTACAACCTCCAGGTCAAAAATAAGCAAACCACTCAGACTTGACAACTAAAATAAATACCACCATAATATAATAACCCTCCCTTATCTAATAACGCAAAGATCAACAATTTTTTCCAAACTTAGACCTCAAAAACCCTCCAACCAAAACTGGTAAATTAGCCTAAAGTAAAAATACGACCGTATTCATTTGGCCTAAAGTACAAAAATCTCAAAAATACCCCAGATCACCTGACAAATAAAAATGAAGCAAAAGGACCTCCCGAACACCATAAAATTAACCCCCAACAATTTTTCACAAAACTCAACCCACTTGTCAAAAAATCAATAAATAACTCGACCACACTTGAAAATCGCCCCAAACAACAAAAAATATTCGACCAAGAAATCATTTCTTAAATGCTCTTCTCTCGATCAGTCAATATCTTTAAAAATACAATTTTCAACATTTTCATAAACTTTTTCACAATACTTAAACTTTTATTCATATTTCTCTTCAATACCTTTGAAGCTTTTATAATAATTTTAATCATTTTTTGCAACATTTTTTAAATTTTCTACTCCCTATTTGAAATATATCTCCAACTTTCTCAAATCATTGACCATATTCACAGGTACGATAACCCAAAGTTTATTTAAATGATACGAACAATTTTTAGTAGAACAGATATTTTTTTTACTATTTGTAATTTTTATAACATTTTTATCATCCCTAATATTGACAATGTGCAAATTTATAAAAAAAGGCAATAATCACATTCGCTTTAGCAACAATCCTTTTAATTCTTTTCCTTGAAGAATACTACAATGAACATAAGTTTTTTCACTAGAAAAAATCAATAAGAATACTTTAAAAAATTGCTAACCAACAATCACACAATCAGTCTTCACCGACATCGTCCCAAGAAAACCCGACAATACCTACAACTACCCAAAACCCCCAAACATCCACACGAATTTTTTTCCAAGATAACCCATACACTTTTGAAGAACGACACGCTCGCTTATCCGAACCATTAGAACCAGTTCAGCGACAGGCATCCCTAAGTGAACCAACAAATAATTTATACCCAACATTACCACAAGAAATAATTAGAATAAAACACATTAGTCAAAATCAGAATACAATTAAAATAAATAGACAAATTATACATCCACGATGAAATAGAATTTTTCAAACCCCCCGAGTTCATTTTGATATACCCCAATCCTCATCACCAATTACTCCAGAAAACCCAAATAGCACATTACCAGAAACCCCTACACTTCTTTCACAACGTAGCACCTCAAGTGTACCCTCAGATTACTTAGGTTCAACACCAACATCTGAACCAATACGTGACAATCCCTTTAACCCCCCAACCAAACATCACGACTACCATATTGGACAACACACTCATTCACACAAGGTGAACCAAACTTAATAAATGATCCAATTGATAATCTACGGATACAACAACATCATCCTCACTATCAGAAACATTATCACTACCATCAACACCATCAGTAAGCCAGATTTCACCGACGCTTTTCCCCCTAAATTTCCCAAATAACCTCGACGCTAGATATCGAGAACAATCATCAACAAATATCCCTTTAAGATTAGATTGGAACACGTTCACAGCACCCCCACCATTTTTTGGACAACATCCAGAAAGTAACCGACTCCACAATTGGGCACTCACTAGACTACAAAATAGACAAGACATCCACGAAGACATTCGTGACCATAACATCCAAATACTCCAACAAAATAGTCTACAATTAAAATTCGAAATTACGATTAAACTTAACAACATTGTTCAACATCCTTACCCATTAAACCCACCCAATATAACAGCTCAATCGCTACCACCACCATTTATAACAACTGAAGTATTATATAAGTACGACAGATATACCAAAAAGACAATTGGTTATATCACATTTTATAACCCATACTAAGGATTATCATACACATGTATATTCTAAAAATATTGATATTTCAACAAATCTTTTTTCTAATATTTTCCGATCAGGATACAAAACCTTCTCCTCGCACAGGACCCCAGGACTTATTAGTAACACAATACGATTGTGAAGAAAATGAACAAAAACACTACACAAATATGCAATAAATCAAGTATCACAATGCGAAACAGAACCACAAGCTATAGAAACTAAAAATGTAATAGCGACACTGTAATCAAAAGCCCGACCAACAACAGTCGCAGGATATAAATTTACAGCAACATTTTCCGAAAAGGAAGTACATTGTTCACAAGTTTCAAACGGAAATAAAAACCGACTTGACCACGAATCATTCTACCAAAGTAATATAGAACGACTTCTACATCTAAATCCCGATGATTGTAAAAACTAGGTACTCAGACTAAATATCACATGAAATAAAAACACCGACAGAAAACTAGTATATTTTCAAGTCTTTGCCGATTCTGTACATCAAGCAGAACTTGAAAGATATCAAGGACATATAAAACTAGATGAAAAGTACCCATACAACGGTGCACACGGAAGATTAACTTATGACATACACGATATGCACTGGATACCACACATTGGAATAAATAATTCATCAAACTGCAAAGCAGACACAAAAAATAAAGGATATCAATAAATAATGTTTTTCGATTGGAAAATACAATTCGAAAAAAAAAACATCTCACACGAGATTTATCCGACAACACAAAGATCTATCAAGGAATTAGATTATCTTGTAACAACGATCAAGGTTATTGTGATCCTACAACACGGACACAAGCAACAATTGTTTGGTTTCCCGAAGACACATGCACAACATTTCAAGTAGCGAAAATATACGCTCGAATGATAAAATTTCACGAAAAATATTTTATAGAATCAATTCTATACGAACAAGTCCATCCATCACGAAAACAAAGTACTAATTTCCGAAATATTCATAATATAGAAAATAAATTAACACGTTTCCAAATATATCAAGAAACACAGAAATCGCATGCAAATACAGGAACCCACTTTACAAAACACAATATTCTGAAATACTAGTTGAATACAAAAAAGGTTTCGACATGACCACTGGAAAAATAAAATTTGACCCTTATGCCACAGGTCACCCTCTAAACGAAAGAACATCATATATACCAGTTATTTTTCAAAAAAGCAATGGTCAACCTGGTGGAAAACTAAAGCCACATGACACTAGAAGTACACGTTTACAAGAGCTATCACTAATGAATAACACTTATTTTGGTAATATCCACTATGATATCTACTTAGATATGAAGTTAGACTACACGATTAGTCGAATTTTTCGAGAAATATCACTCTCCGAATTAGAAACACTTCACCAACTATGCGAATTAGAAAGGACACAAATCCTATAATCACTCGCACTAGCAGTATTAAAAATACCCTACGCAGGATATTTATTGTCAGGAAAGAGATCAAATTTTCTAGACTTAGAAGCAAACATTTTATGGTTTTATACTTGTAGCAAAAAAGTATCACCACTATATGTTTTTGAAGATAAACGCTGCTATAAGAGAATCCCTATATTTTTTAAAAGTAAGGTACATTTTGTTGACACACTTTCAAGACGAACATATTTTTGGGATACCGCTGTCCCATGTGGATCAAAAAATAGCCACAATGTAGTACAATTGAGCCCTGATGAAGATAAATATTATCTTCTTACTCCATACCCTACGTTAATGCAATCACTCAAAAAAATTTCACCCGAAAGCATCAGAGCTATTGCTCGTAATCCAAATATTGATTTACAATCAATTGGAATATATTCAAAATCAGATATCCAACACCACATTAGAACACAACATTTCCAAGAATTATTAACACAAATGGACACTATACAAAGACAACCAATTGATCAAAATTTACGAAAACTTGCCGAAACCACAGGATTTTCAGATATTTATACACAAGATTATAGCGGATATTTTAAGGACATTAAAGACTATATAAACCTAAACGGTGAAAATTACAGACCGCAAGATATTTTACCTATAAATATTTTTAGCTTTGTTACCCTAAAAAATGAAATTCTCGATTTTCTAGGATGGCCCTATTACATCTTAGAAAAATTAACTATCCTATACGCAATATTTAACTTTATAGGATTTCTTTTTCCACTTTTAAAAGGAATCTATAACACATGCGCTATACACACACAAGTAAATAGACAAGCAAGTGTAGCACGCATACTATTTGCAAGATTTTTTGGAATTTTTTCTTCTTCAATAAACAAAATTCTTCTAGACGCACAAATAAAAGAATATAATACAAAAACAGCGACAAGACAGAACACGTACGACGAAGAACATAATAACATAGAAGTAACACCTACCGCACCACAGTTTCCACCCCTACCACATAACCATCCATTATCCTTAGTCCCACGTAATTTCCGAAACCTAGTAATAACACATAACCCAAATTTTAGACCAAATATATCGCAAAGTCCCATACAACATATAATGACACATCATTCACAAGATTATAATATATATGAACAAATTATAGAGCAACCCCATACCACCGCTTTTCATTCTCAAAATAATCATTTTTTTAGCCCACGATGAGCCGACAACTTGGATCCCTACACCGCTCAAATTCCCACCCAACCAACCTCCACACTCCAATCCCAATAATCCCACTTTTTGTTTTCCCACCACCCAATTTCCCAACTATTAAAATGTCATCAAGCACGAATTCGGATACTAACTCAGATATTTCAGTTTTATACTCCATATCACAACTTAATAACCCTAATATAGAAACCCCTAACGAATTTGCAGACTCCGAACCATCTCCATCCAATAATTTTCAAACCAACTCCTCAGTTTTTTCAAAACCCCCTTTTCAACCAATCCCACCAAATAATTCAGTCCCATCCGTTTCCACTCCTTTCTATGCTTCGCAAGTAACCCCAACCTACTCTCCACTTCATTCCGACCGATCAACTAATAATTCTCCAGATACCCCCCAAATTTCCCAGGAACTCGATAATTTTATCACCCTACAACAACAGTTAATACACCCTAACACCCTCATCATACATCAAATTTCATCCACAATAGAATCCTCAAACCCACCTACTCCTACACCCTCCTCAGCTTACACTGCATCATTAGCACAATCATCCACATCCACCGAAACATCTAATAGCACTAACCAAGCTTATCGCACTTTTAAAAGGAAATTCCCGAAACATTCATTCCCGACCAAACCAGGAACAGCCTGAGAATATATTAATCATCCACAACACACCAACACGAAATATTTTCTAGCAATCACCTTTCCCTCAATCCCACAATATACATTAAACACACCTAACGACACTAACGAAACACGTACTTTTGTAAATGAACATGTTTTAATGCCCACACTTCACTGGACAGCATATTACCATTTTACTAATCCCCTTTGCCTGCCACTATCTAGTACTCATGACGACATGGAAAAGAATAAAAATATGCTATAAAGACTCACCGCAACACTAACACCTAGACAATTTACTTATGTAGGATATAAAAAATTACTAAAAACGTTCACACACCTCGAGCTAACCAATTTACAATAGAATATTACGACCATAATATCATCTGACTAATCAAGACCAACTTCTAGATGACGACCGCTTCGCTAACCCACAACTAACAGAAAAATTTTTCATCAAAACGTCATATATATTCACACTTAATATTTATGATAAAAATATGATCACATCATTTCTGAAGCACGAAATGATATTCACGCTTACGAAAGTTTCAAAGACAAATTTCAGTTACTTTCACTAACCTTTCACTTCCTTGCACCACATAAACGCGATTTGCACTGTTCACACGACATTATGTTACGCACTAAACAGACTCATACATATACATACTATCGCTTCATACAAAATCATTTTGATTTACATACTCCATCAAGACAACCACACCATCGTTTTCAGTTTCTTAACTCGAAGTACACTTCACTATTTTTTCTTAATTTCACTTATTGCATCAAGGATACTAACCTCCACGGCATCCTCCGCAATTATGACCCAGTAACACAAATGTATATATTTTGTCCCATCACGAAGACCTTTAACGCCAAAGAATCCAGACCCTTCCTTATCCCACATGAATTTATCCAACCTATAGAAATCCCAATATTAGAATTCATTCACAATACTAAATATTATCACAAAATATATAACCTCATTCAAAACACACCTTATGAGTTTGCAGTAGGCACCGAAGAACTAAAAACCATTAAAGCACTTCAATTGCTTTGGCCACTGCTCCAAACTAAAAACATCATTCGCATACTAGCAAAATTACTAACAACATCGGACATGATACACGACATCTTCCCCCACGGCTTTTTCCAGACGATTAACAGGTAAGTATAATTTAAAAATATTTTTCACTAATAAATTTAAGTTAGTACTAACCATTCTTTATTCATGTTTCTTTTACATTTCTAGTCTCCAGACCACGATCATCTGCAAAAAACGGAAAAGAAAAATAAAAAATAAACTTGTTAAAATTCTTCTAAGCTTCATTAATATTTTGCACAAAATAATACAATATAATTCATACCAAATGTAGTAAATTAATTTATAAATTGTTTCCACATGAAGCAGTAAATTTAATTACGATGAAACTTTATAACTTTAAATCTTCCCAAAAAATCAGTAAATTTGAAATTCTATGTAATAAATTGATAAAAATGATAAAACCCAACATAAAACGTTATCACATAACAGGACCTCTCAAAGAAACAGCACGAAATCATACTCCCACTCCTGGCCTAACCCACCAGAGAGGACGTCCTGAGCATGCTCTATAGCCGGTCTAACCCACCGCGCTACATCCATGCTTTCTGACCACACTTCTATTTTTAATAAGAGGTACTCAAGGGTGAGTATTTCTTCAAAATAACCGAACTATTTTGTGAAAACAACTAACTAAATTCATGATTAAAAACCGAACTAAAATTTTTTTATAAAATGTAAATTATACCTTGCAGTATATAGATCAACACACAACAACAAAGACGAACATCCAAAGACAAAAGGATTCCATCACACTTGAACAGGAATGGCTAACCACAACCGATATGCCGTCCACAATCACAACTCAAAGGATTTAGAGTACGACTTGACTTCGCAGAAAAGGACTTCATTGAACTAGACCAATGACCACCTCGATGTTCAAGTATACGTACAGATCAGAGTTACGAGGCATCCCTTCCACACACGATCTCCACGCCATTCCCAGACGAGGTTGAACACAAAACAAGTTCTCTACATAATACAGAAAAACCCGTCATAGCAAACCATTTTGAAATCAGATTGATTTCATTGGGGAACACAGTCGTTGTCACAAGACGACACAACGATTGATGTTCCTAACTCCGGCGTCCTGGAACTTCTTTAACAAGAGGAACCGGACAAGAATATGATGTTCGCCAAATACCAACGTTCATCATCCATCCTTTGAATTGCCGAAAGATAATTCTAAAAACTCTGTAAAACCCGGATGGGTGGAACCTGATCTAAACTATATTTTATGATTGGATAAATTGGATATTTTACCACTGTAAAGTATTTAATATTAACCAATCATAATCCATCTAACTAACAACCCACTTATCTGTAAGTGCTGAAATTACTTGTAATTTCAGCACCAGAGAGATTTGAATTTAACTTAGAAATTAGTTGTCTCTCCAAGAGAACTTCAGCAGCCGCAATAAACCAGTATATCCTAGATCTATTGAGCCTAGCAGAGACTAGTTAAACACCCTGAGACTAGAAAGTATAAGAGTAAGATTAGGATCGGTATTAGACTAAGAAGTTGCACGAATCTATCCGGCCGAAAATAAGATAGAGTGACGAGCAGACGGTGTACCCTATCCGAAATTACTCTATGAGTTAACCACATCGGTTATAACTCAATTTTTTGAATTGATCAGATCTACCAGATCTTCAATTTTTTGTATAGTCGTCACCCAATGCCCGCTTGCTTCTCTGCTTTTTCCATCTTGATCATCAATTCATAGGCCATCACAGCGTCGTTTTTCATCATAGACTTAATGACTTGGGTTGAGATCTGCTCAGGGACTATTGAAATGTTGTGCGTGTAATGTCGAGAGCGGGAGGCAAAACGTTTCTGCAATTGATGTTCAGTTTTCCCGTAGGTCAGTTAGAACACTAGCCGTACCGTTCTTAAGCTGCGCATTCGGCTAATACGGACACTTCTACATCATCAATCAACCTAAAAAAGTGTGGTTTTCAGTTCACACGCTTAACGACCCGCGCGACCCAAGTTGAATTTGGTTCATCCGCGCAAACAAGTTCGTGCCTAATGGTTACCGAGCATTTTATCTCTGGGCTACAATTGACCCGGATATTCTGTTGAGACTATGATACCAACTCTGCTGCTCCTTCTTCAGTTGTGCAGAAACTTGTGATCCATTTGGCGCACCTCACGAAGTTGGAGCATGAAATTGAATGATACGCTGTTGACAGCGCGTCTCTAACATAATTTTATTTTGAAATAAATTTGTCACATGAATTTTGAGGGCTTCCTGTCCTTATGCCCGTGCACAGTATTAAGCGGAAGCAATTTGCCAGCAAAGGTCAAATGCGTACGTCCCTGCGATCGATAAGCGAGATAAGTCGCATGCTTCTCCCGAAAATTTTTCTAAAACAGGATATCTAGTGTGGTTGGGATTGACTAGTGTTAGGGGCTACTACCCAGGGGCACTCTAAACTTCACATAATTACAAAAAAAAACAAAATCAAACGATCCACTTTTCTTAGGATCGGCTCCGGAAAGTACAACCAAGCCGCTCGTCAAGCTCGTTCCGTTTCTCACTATTTTGGAGGCTGAGAAAGTTGGTGATACAAAGCATAAAAGTGAAGTGCCAACGCCTAACGCACGCTTTAGAAAGTATAGGTTCAACATTTGCAAGGCTGCTGTAGCATTAATAGTAGTTGCATACAACCCTCCTTTACCCTGGGTTGACCCTGGGTTGACCCTCCTTAAACAGGGGCACAACAGCGGTTCGCCGTGATGAACTGTACAGCTCTTGTGTTGGTCCTTTCCCCCGTGGATAAAATGTTCTTAAACAAAACGAAAAAGGTTATCTTACAGTTCCATACATCAAACGTATGGAAAAATGCTAGTCATAAAGTTTTCATACAGTTTCAAAAAATAATTGAAAAAAGATTCGAACTAGTTTTTGCGGCTATTTGAACCAAATAAAACAGTTTGCTGATGAAAAAAAAACGATGCCTTTTTTGGAAAAAATTGGTTATCATACAATTCCTAAACATAAAAATTGTATGACAAGCATTTTTTCGCTGGCGACAACAACAGTTTTTCCCAGTGAAACTGAAATCGCCCCAAATTTTTTTCTTGTTTTTTTTTCAACCGCAAATCAAATTTTGTTCTCAAACAATCATTTTCCAAAAAAATGTTGCATGTAATTTTTAACTTTTTGTCTGCATAACGTAGTCCTGGATTCACAAACTTTTTTTCCGTTTCTCTGGATAACTTTTTTCAAATAGGCTATAAACTCCTATTTTTGTTAGGCATGAGTATATATGCCTTGATCAATGTCTGATAATTTGAAAACTCTAATTTTAAAAGAAACGATCTTTTAAAATTTTGCCAAAATTCAAAAGTTTGATGCTTCCAGTATATGATATATGAAAAAAAGTCTTTCACAACTCAGGTCATTTCCAATGCATTGTAAATGCCAGACGACCAACCTTTTAGTGGCTCTAATTTTGAGTAAACTATGGGTTTAGTCACTTGTGTTCCGTCACGAACAAATCCCAAAATTCTTAGAAAATTAAAAAAACCTACTTTTTTTCTTATGAAAAAATACTTGTCCTACAATCTACAATTATGAAAAAAATGCTTACATTTGAGTGTTCTTAATTTTTCTGTAGGTTTGGAATTGTACGAAACTATCAAAAATGTACGACAAGCAACTTTGGTCAACCTGGGAATGTTTTAACTATATTGGCTCGGGTTTGACACTCGAATGTTTCGTTACCTTTACAATCAAATAACAGACACACTTGATGGAGTATGAAAAGTAAACATTACCAAATGACAGTTGGAAAAGAGTAATGAACGCAAGGAAACTGAAAAAAATATATATATTTTTCAAAAACCTTCAGCTTTTGAGTTTTGAAGAACAAAGATGGCCTTAAAGCTTTTTGAATTTGTAGAAAACTTATGATGGACACTTGTTTGGTTAAAATTAACCCAATTTGAGAAAATTGGATCAATAAATGAAACTTTCATTTCGCTGGGAAATCTGATAAGTAATTTGCATTTTCGAAACTAGAAGTCAATCAGGTTTTTGTGACCTTTACAATTTTGCTGTTCGATAGTGGAATTTGCAGTCCTCTTAACAATCACAGTACCTATTGCCAAAAAATTTGGTGAATCCAACCGGTTTAACTCTGGATTTTAACCGATTCTTTCCTTCTCGTACCAATTAGCAAAAAAGTACATATGTCTATCGTTTTCTTTGTCTATTTTCACAAAGTGGTTCAAGCGGTATTTTTGTGGTAGTTTTGCGTGTCGTTATGACTGGATGAGTTATTATACTAAGACTAAGTAAGGTATGAAGAACAAGTTTTTTAGCACTCATTTGCTCCCCATGCAGAAAAAAATGTCTTTTTTCAAATGTTGAAATAATTTTTTCTAAAATTAAATTTGGAGCGTGTGTCTTGCTGATGGGATGGATGGCTGCAGAGAGCCGTAGAGGGCATTGAAATGAAATGGCAAAAATTTAATTAACACAGGAGAGCCTCATTAGAACATGAGAATTGAATCTTATTAAACTTATGTCAGCCCTATCCATATATATTTACAGAAACAATTGGTTTTTCTAGTTTCCCACTTATGACTACAGATCTTACATTTTACAACCACCTATTTACATGTTCAGTCAAGCGCGAACCCAGGAACCGGGGGGGGGGGCGGTTTTTAAAAAAAATCTTTGAAAATTTTGTCGACCTTTTTTTTAGGTTGACCAAATCGATTTTCTGAGCTTCTCCCAAACCACTATAAAGACCCTGTTTTGGCCAAAAATTAAGGTCAGTCAGCCAGAAATGAATATCTCAAAATAGTACAAAGGGGGACCTTTGGGTGGGCAGGGGGTCGAATCCGTGAAAAAAAGCGTCCGCCAATACCCGTACCCCCGCCCACCCCACATAAATCCGCTACTGTGTTCAGTCTTTTGATGCTCTTAACTGCCAGAAAGCGTTTGAACAAGCGCACATATGTTTACCACATTTTGTACCTAAAAGTTGCCGTGTATGAACCATTTTCAAACAACTTCAGTACACAATTTTACCAGGAAAATGGGAAACTGGAAAAGAGCCAAAAACAGTTTTAAATAAGAATAATCAAAGCTCCATTTTTTTGAGTAGATCTTCCGGAAGATCGAAGTCGCACTGATTCTTGTCCAGTTTGCACATCATGGGAATGGGACAATCTTGATTCCTCTCACACCTCTTGGGGAAGCAGCGCATCTTCGGATCCACCTCGAACATCTGCTCTCGCATACATTCGGCTATCGATGGACAATCAGCTGAACAAACCAGATTGTTATTCATCATAAAAAAAATAAATGATCGAGTTTGTGATAAAAAACAAAGCCAAAAACAGTTGCAGACGCGAAATGCATGCTAATTTAACTCTTTTCTGAAACTTACCTTCTGAAACTTACCATACCGAATTTTTGTAAGAAATGATAGTCCTTACATATCACAAATCGTAGAAGTTAGCTAAGAAACGCAAGTATCGGCAAAATCGAGCTCAAAAAATTCGGGCGCCAAAAATTTTTCTGAAACTTACCATCTGAAACCTCGTATCTTAATACATTGGGAAACCTATTCCCTATCTTAATACATAGGAAATCTATTCCCTATCTTAATACATAGGTTGGCGACCGGATAGTCTATAGCCTATCTTAATACATGGGGGTCGCCAGGCCCCCCTCCCCCCCCCCCCCTTGAACTGCCCTAACCTATACTACTCAAGAATTAAAAACCGAAAAACAATTTAGCCAAGAATGAAAAACCAAAAAAAAACTCTTCATTCAAGAATCAAAAACCGAAAAACACTTCAACCGAGAATGAAAAACCGAAAAACACTTCAGCCAAAATTTCAAAAACCGAAAAACACTTCAGCCAAGAATGAAAAACCAAAAAACATTTCAGCCAAGAATGAAAAAAAAAGCGAGGCTCTTTTCCAGTTCCCCCCTTTCAAAATACCGATTTTTCTGTTTGTTTTACGTGTTATTACGGCTAAATGCGTGATTTTACGCTGTAAAGTATGAAGAACAAATCTGTTCAGAATTGTCGATTTGTTAACCACGCCAAATTTCATTGCATTACGACAATGTTAAATAGACTTTTCAGTATTGAATTTGAAAGAGGGGAAACTGGAAAAGAGCCAAAAGCGAAAAACACTTAAGCCAAGAAGCAAAAACCGAAAAACACTTCAGCCAAGTATGAAACACCAAAAAACATTTCAACCAAGAATGAAAAATTGAAAAACGTTTCAGCCAAGAATGAAAAACCGAAAAAAAAACATTTCAGCCAAAATTTAAAAACCGAAAAACACTTCAGCCAAGAATGAAAAACCGAAAAACATTTCAACCAAGAATGAAAAAAAGCGAAAAACACTTCAGCCAAGATTTAACAACCGAAAAACACTTTAGCCAAGAATTAAAAACCGAAAAAAAATTTCAGCCGAGAATGAAAAACCGAAAAACACTTCAGCCAAGTATGAAACACCAAAAAACATTTCAACCAAGAATGAAAAATTGAAAAACGTTTCAGCCAAGAATGAAAAACCGAAAAACACTTCAGCCAAAATTTAAAAACCGAAAAACACTTCAGCCAAGAATGAAAAATTGAAAACACTTGAGTCAAAGATCAAAAACCGAAAAACACTTCAGTCAAGAATGAAAAACCGAAAAACATTTCAGCTTAAAGTAAAAAAAGCGAAAAACACTTCAGCCAAGATTTAACAACCAAAAAACACTTAAGCCAAGAATTAAAAACCGAAAAAAAAACACTTCATTCAAGAATCAAAAGCCGAAAAACACTTCAGCCAAGAATGAAAAACCGAAAAACATTTCAACCAAGAAAGAAAAAAAGCGAAAAACACTTCAGCTCAGATTTAACAACCGAAAAACACTTTAGCCAAGAATTAAAAACCGAAAAACAATTTAGCCAAGAATGAAAAACCAAAAAAAAACGCTCGAGTAGTATAGGTTGGGGCAGTTCAAGGGGGGGGGGCTGGCGACCCCCATGTATTAAGATAGGCTATAGACTATCCGGTCGCCAACCTATGTATCAAGATAGGGAATAGATTTCCAATGTATTAAGATAGGGAATAGGTTTCCCAATGTATTAAGATACGAGGTTTCAGATGGTAAGTTTCAGAAAAATTTTTGGCGCCCGAATTTCCCATGTAAAGATTTTCCTATGTCTAAGACATTCTTTGTAGGGAATTAGGAACTCATTAGGGAATAGGATTCCTAATGTATAACGATGGTAGATTTCAGATGGTAAGATGGTAAAGTTTCAGATGGTAAGTTTCAAAAAAAATTTGGCACCCGAGTTTTTTGGAAATCGATTTAGCCAATTTTCCAGATTGTAAAAGTTTTCCTAATCAAAAAACAACATACTCTGAACCCAAACGTAGCGTTTAGAAAGAGTTTTTTTAAAAAAAGGTTAATTACAGAGAAAATGTATTAGTTCACAGCATCTACAAATCTCTTACAAATTTAGAGGTTTAGTATGTATTCCATCACATTCAACTTCCCGTTTAGGGTGAAAATAGCTCAGTCCTGTTTTAGTTTGTTCATAAGTTGCAACTGCATGGTTAATCGTTTTAAATCCTCTATTCGTTGACTTCAAATTCACTGCCTCATCCAGTACTTGTCGATACTTTGCCATTGGTCCATCTCCAGAGTCTTCTAATGCATGTTTGTTCAGACCTTTACTGCTAAACTTATACTTTTGACTTTTACTATCGTAACAGCAAAAGGTTTTACTACACAGGCATAACATTTCGGTGCATCTGAACTCCTCTTTGAACAATCCTGGTTCTCTCTTGTCATGTTTCTTATGTTTAGAACAGCAAGTACGGGGGAAAAAGTTGTTTTTGCATCTGCTCTGAAATCGTCTCGACAGTCCTTGCTTCGCCTTTCAGTCCATTTGAGGAAATCTGTATCCATTTCGAGTTCTTCGAATTTGTTGACGTCGCAAAATTCATCGAAAAAGTTATAATACAACTCCAACATTCTCAACTTGGCATACTGTAGTATAAAAAATCCTACTATAATTGGTTCACGATGCTCTATAGTAGATTTAACAAGTTCCACTTCATACAAATCTTTCGCTACGATATTAAGTCTCATGAAGAATTGGTTATTGATAGCTTTGTGGGTTTTTTCGTCTCCAAGATATTTTGTCATTGTATGTTTTGATCTGTCCATTATTTGATAGCCGTAGGAACTGTTTCCTAGAAGTTTCATTGTTTCGGCTACTACGCCAAATAATGGATGTTCATCGCCGGCTCGCCTAGCATCAACAACAGACTGAACAAAACTGTTGAATACTTTATGCGGTGTGTATTGTACAAAACGATGAATTTTTGTACATTGTAGTCCTAGATCCAAATAAAAATTGAAAAGTGGTGTGATCAGTGTTCCGTTGGTCAATTTGAAGCTCGATATCAACATTCTTTGCGATTGTTTTAACAAATCGTTTTCTTCCGCATATGTCTTCATATATTCACCAATATCGTTTCTGAAAACATCAATATTTTTGAAAATAGTTGGGAAATTGGAAAATTTTGCTTTAAGCTCATCTGGAACACTCAGATCGCATTGCACATAGCCGAACATTTTTTCATTTCTAATAATTTGCACTAGTGAATTTGTAGAAAGAGATCTTTTGAAGGCAAAGTGAGTTCTAACGTGATTTTTCACGTCTACATTGTTTGATGTTCCTCGTTTGATGTCATCATCAGTTAGGCTCGGTCTAGCTTCTTGACGAGGACAAAAATGGAAATAACAACCCATTGCTTCAAAGACAGTCTTACAATGGTTGCAATAACCATCAACACTAAAGCAATCAATTTTTTTCTGTTTTCCTGTAGTGTAGTAACTCTCAATTTTACATTCAGTTCTGGTTGCTTGAAAGTATGACATGACCATATTTTCAAATGTTCGAACTCGATTTTGCCTTGCCTTGAATTTTTGTGTTTCTTCATCGTAGTCCCATCTCGTATACAAACCTGTGGACACATAGAATAAGGATAGAGTTGACTAGCATCAATCCCAACGATTGATTTACACAAATTTTTTGATTTTCGAATAAAGGTTTCATTTGCTACTGCTTTCCTTGTGAAAACAATTGAGGGACCACCGGTCGTATCTTCCCGTATTTTTTCAAGCAAGTCACTATCACTCGAAAAGAATGGGTAAAACTTATAGTCGGTTGATTTATGTAGACAGATGTTGGCTAGATTCGGTAGTGTGCAGCCGAGCTTTAACATATCTATCCCTTTGTCATGATAAAATTCAACCATTTTCTGCATAGCATCAAGGGTAGGAACAACATCTTTGTTGTTATACCACCGTAGAAAGTCGCGAAATATTGTCATCTTTTCCTGTTCCCAGATAGATTTAAGGTAGTTGTAGTTTTCCAATCCCGTAGTTGGTTTGGTTTTGAGATCGAGTTTTTTCAAGGCTTGCTCTTCAGTTATCCCAGTGTTAAGAAGTTTTTGATAATCATCAAACTCTTTATCGAGAGGGTTACTATTCTTCAGTTTGCTGTAGAAGTCATCATACGAGGGTAGTTGTTGTTCATCAAGCTTGTTCGGAGTATCAAACCACTCGTATGGAAAGTATCCTTTCAGCTCACTGGCTTTGTAAGCTTTTAGAAAAGAGTCTAAGGTAGTAGCTCCACCCAAAAACTTCATAATGTCCAGAAGCTGAACATCTCCAAAATTGAAGGAAACAAAGTCGTTTGCTTTCTTGATAACTGATGGTTCAATTTCTTTTTCCTTGATAAGGTAGGGAATGAGGTATAATTTAATGAGGTCTATATGATACCGACCACTGTTGAATCCAAATACTGGTAGAGTATTGGTGTATCTCTCTAGATGTTGCATCAAATCAATCAATTGATTTTTTTGAATCCTGAGAAAGTGAGTGGATGCGTCTGTTTCTTCCTCATTCTCGATACATTCATCTTCGTACTCTCTTGCTTCAATCTTGTTGAAACTAACTCGTTCATTAAGTATGCTGAAAATTGTGTGTAATCGCTTTTTGATGTTATTTTCAATTTCCAGAAACTTTGATCGCATTTCGGTTTTATTTTTTTCGGCTAACAACTCCAAATTTGCCACAAAGTCAATAATGAGGGATTGTGGATCTTTGTCACACAAAAAAATGGGTTCGTCAAGCAAATTGGATGAAATTGAAACTGTTGAATACTTTATGCGGTGTGTATTGTACAAAACGATGAATTTTTGTACATTGTAGTCCTAGATCCAAATAAAAATTGAAAAGTGGTGTGATCAGTGTTCCGTTGGTCAATTTGAAGCTCGATATCAACATTCTTTGCGATTGTTTTAACAAATCGTTTTCTTCCGCATATGTCTTCATATATTCACCAATATCGTTTCTGGAAACATCAATATTTTTGAAAATAGGTGGGAAATTGGAAAATTTTGCTTTAAGCTCATCTGGAACACTCAGATCGCATTGCACATAGCCGAACATTTTTTCATTTCTAATGTTTTGCACTAGTGAATTTGTAGAAAGAGGTCTTTTGAAGGGAAAGTGAGTTCTAACGTGATTTTTCACGTCTACATTGTTTTTAAATTGATCCCACCAGCAAACTCCCACATTTCTTCTATAGAGTATCCTTTTTCTCGAATGTAGTCTTTTCGAAGATATCCATTTCTCTTTTCTTGGTTCCTCGTTTGATGTCATCATCAGTTAGGCTCGGTCTAGCTTCTTGACAAGGACAAAAATGGAAATAACAACCCATTGATTCAAAGACAGTCTTACAATGGTTGCAATAACCATCAACACTAAAGCAATCAATTTTTTTCTGTTTTCCTGTAGTGTAGTAACTCTCAATTTTACATTCAGTTCTGGTTGCTTGAAAGTATGACATGACCATATTTTCAAATGTTCGAACTGGATTTTGCCTTGCCTTGAATTTTTGTGTTTCTTCATCGTAGTCCCATCTCGTATACAAACCTGTGGGCATATCCTGACACATAGAATAAGGATAGAGTTGACTAGCATCAATCCCAACGATTGATTTACACAAATTTTTTGATTTTCGAATAAAGGTTTCATTTGCTACTGCTTTCCTTGTGAAAACAATTGAGGGACCACCGGTCATATCTTCCCGTATTTTTTCAAGCAAGTCACTATCACTCGAAAAGAATGGGTAAAACTTATAGTCGGTTGATTTGTGTAGACAGATGTTGGCTAGATTCGGTAGTGTGCAGCCGAGCTTTAACATATCTATCCCTTTGTCATGATAAAATTCAATCAATTTCTGCATAGCATCAAGGGTAGGAACAACATCTTTGTTGTTATACCACCGTAGAAAGTCGCGAAATATTGTCATCTTTTCCTGTTCCCAGATAGATTTAAGGTAGTTGTAGTTTTCCAATCCCGTAGTTGGTTTGGTTTTGAGACCGAGTTTTTTCAAGGCTTGCTCTTCAGTTATCCCAGTGTTAAGAAGTTTTTGATAATAATCAAACTCTTTATCGAGAGGGTTACTATTCTTCCTTCAGTTTGCTGTAGAAGTCATCATACGAGGGTAGTTGTTGTTCATCAAGCTTGTTCGGAGTATCAAACCACTCGTATGGAAAGTATCCTTTCAGCTCACTGGCTTTGTAAGCTTTTAGAAAAGAGTCTGAGGTAGTAGCTCCACCCAAAAACTTCATAATGTCCAGAAGCTGAACATCTCCAAAATTGAAGGAAACAAAGTCGTTTGCTTTCTTGATAACTGATGGTTCAATTTCTTTTTCCTTGATAAGGTAGGGAATGAGGTATAATTTAATGAGGTCTATATGATACCGACCACTGTTGAATCCAAATACTGGTAGAGTATTGGTGTATCTCTCTAGATGTTGCATCAAATCAATCAATTGATTTTTTTGAATCCTGAGAAAGTGAGTGGATGCGTCTGTTTCTTCCTCATTCTCGATACATTCATCTTCGTACTCTCTTGCTTCAATCTTGTTGAAACTAACTCGTTCATTAAGTATGCTGAAAATTGTGTGTAATCGCTTTTTGATGTTATTTTCAATTTCCAGAAACTTTGATCGCATTTCGGTTTTATTTTTTTCGGCTAACAACTCCAAATTTGCCACAAAGTCAATAATGAGGGATTGTGGATCTTTGTCACACAAAAAATGGGTTCGTCAAGCAAATTGGATGAAATTGAAACTGTTGAATACTTTATGCGGTGTGTATTGTACAAAACGATGAATTTTTGTACATTGTAGTCCTAGATCCAAATAAAAATTGAAAAGTGGTGTGATCAGTGTTCCGTTGGTCAATTTGAAGCTCGATATCAACATTCTTTGCGATTGTTTTAACAAATCGTTTTCTTCCGCATATGTCTTCATATATTCACCAATATCGTTTCTGGAAACATCAATATTTTTGAAAATAGGTGGGAAATTGGAAAATTTTGCTTTAAGCTCATCTGGAACACTCAGATCGCATTGCACATAGCCGAACATTTTTTCATTTCTAATGTTTTGCACTAGTGAATTTGTAGAAAGAGGTCTTTTGAAGGGAAAGTGAGTTCTAACGTGATTTTTCACGTCTACATTGTTTTTAAATTGATCCCACCAGCAAACTCCCACATTTCTTCAATAGAGTATCCTTTTTCTCGAATGTAGTCTTTTCGAAGATATCCATTTCTCTTTTCTTGGTTCCTCGTTTGATGTCATCATCAGTTAGGCTCGGTCTAGCTTCTTGACAAGGACAAAAATGGAAATAACAACCCATTGATTCAAAGACAGTCTTACAATGGTTGCAATAACCATCAACACTAAAGCAATCAATTTTTTTCTGTTTTCCTGTAGTGTAGTAACTCTCAATTTTACATTCAGTTCTGGTTGCTTGAAAGTATGACATGACCATATTTTCAAATGTTCGAACTGGATTTTGCCTTGCGTTGAATTTTTGTGTTTCTTCATCGTAGTCCCATCTCGTATACAAACCTGTGGGCATATCCTGACACATAGAATAAGGATAGAGTTGACTAGCATCAATCCCAACGATTGATTTACACAAATTTTTTGATTTTCGAATAAAGGTTTCATTTGCTACTGCTTTCCTTGTGAAAACAATTGAGGGACCACCGGTCATATCTTCCCGTATTTTTTCAAGCAAGTCACTATCACTCGAAAAGAATGGGTAAAACTTATAGTCGGTTGATTTGTGTAGACAGATGTTGGCTAGATTCGGTAGTGTGCAGCCGAGCTTTAACATATCTATCCCTTTGTCATGATAAAATTCAATCAATTTCTGCATAGCATCAAGGGTAGGAACTACATCTTTGTTGTTATACCACCGTAGAAAGTCGCGAAATATTGTCATCTTTTCCTGTTCCCAGATAGATTTAAGGTAGTTGTAGTTTTCCAATCCCGTAGTTGGTTTGGTTTTGAGACCGAGTTTTTTCAAGGCTTGCTCTTCAGTTATCCCAGTGTTAAGAAGTTTTTGATAATAATCAAACTCTTTATCGAGAGGGTTACTATTCTTCCTTCAGTTTGCTGTAGAAGTCATCATACGAGGGTAGTTGTTGTTCATCAAGCTTGTTCGGAGTATCAAACCACTCGTATGGAAAGTATCCTTTCAGCTCACTGGCTTTGTAAGCTTTTAGAAAAGAGTCTAAGGTAGTAGCTCCACCCAAAAACTTCATAATGTCCAGAAGCTGAACATCTCCAAATTTGAAGGAAACAAAGTCGTTTGCTTTCTTGATAACTGATGGTTCAATTTCTTTTTCCTTGATAAGGTAGGGAATGAGGTATGATTTAATGAGGTTTATATCATACTGACCGCTGTTGAATCCAAATACTGGTAGAGCTCTAGATGTTGCATCAAATCAATCAATTGATTTTTTTGAATCCTGAGAAAGTGAGTGGATGCGTCTGTTTCTTCCTCATTCTCGATACATTCATCTTCGTACTCTCTTGCTTCAATCTTGTTGAAACTAACTCGTTCATTAAGTATGCTGAAAATTGTGTGTAATCGCTTTTTGATGTTATTTTCAATTTCCAGAAACTTTGATCGCATTTCGGTTTCATTTTTTTTCCGCTAACAACTCCAAATTTGCCACAAAGTCAGTAATGAGGGATTGTGGATCTTTGTCACACAAAAAAATGGGTTCGTCAAGCAAATTGGATGAAATTAACACTGATATGGGTTCATGCTTCCCGATCCAAGTTATTGTTTCGGTTGGTTTTAGTTCTTCGGATGGCACGCAAATTGATTCAAAGTCAAAAATAGCGACATTTTTGAATTAGGTTCGTTCTTTTGTGTACTCAATATTGAACCCATCCAGTTTTTCAAATAACGTCTCTCGTAGAGTATAAACATTTTTGGGGTAGATGTTTTTGATTCGATCTTTGCATCGTAGGAGATGCTTGTTGAAGTGGTCTGCTTTGTGGAAAAATGTATCGCAAGTTGGGCATCGGAAGCATTTGAAGAAGTTGTCGATGTTATTGACGTAAATAATGTGGTTGTTGTATCGTAGAAGTTTCACTGTGTTCTCATATTTACCGATACTTCTCCGAGCTAATTCTCCCACGAAGTCTCCATCTTCAATGTTTATATCGTAGATAAAGATGTTTTTCTCTACTACATCTTCAACTACTGCTAGATTATCCATCGAAACTCCACGAAACTGTTTCGGATCACAACCCGATTTCTCCAGAAAATCGTTAAAGATCTTGGAAGTGGATGCTTCAAGACCAGTTGTTCCATGTAAATGAACTGCAAGCGCTCGAAACAAACACAAATTGTCATTGTATGGTTGTTTTGTGTCTCGATCCGAAACCAAACAATTAACATGCTTATTCCTCAGAAGTGGTTCGGGATTCACAGAATCTGGACATCCCATAGGTACGTTTTTCAGTAAGGCTGCAAAAATGGTCACATTAGTGATCAGCTTGAATCGCCATTTCGTATTTTGTCTCTCTTGTGTACAAATTTCAATGATATCTTGCTTATTAACCTTGTTCTGTATAGTTGTCAAGTCTGCTTTAGTACAAAGTAGTATAGATTTATCAAAGAGTGTGTTATTTTCATGAGCGTAGAAATAACGATATTACGTAACACAAATCCTAAGGCAATGTTGATTTTTGCTGCACAATCAAGTTTTTCAAAGACTTGATCCAGTTTTTCATTAACTAGATTAGGATCTAGTTTTGAAAGTTGAAAATTGAATACTTTGTGGCGTCCATTTTCCATCTCAGTATCTGTCAAGAAGTGTTGACAGGCATTCAACTCATCTCGTAGCTGATCACTATCCTCCTCGTTTTCCAAGATTTTATTCAAATCAGCAACAGAATCACTCGTTTTTCTAGCTTTCATTCCGTGATCCTTCTTGCGATGCTGTTGAAGTGAATAATAGCTTGGAAATTCTTTCTCACACGATACACACTTTGTTGACTTTGGGTTTGACTTTACGTGCTTCTTGCTCGTATGGAAATTCATTTCCTGTTGATTGTAAGTGAAATACCTACATTCGGAACAAGAAATAACTCCTCGCACGCAATTTTTCGTATGTCGAGAGTCATGATCCCTCCTGTACTCTTTACCACAATCCTCGCATTTCCTTTTCTCATATCTATTCAGCGATGGCATCTAAAAATGGGAGAATTTTAAGTCTCAATATAAAGGGATTAGAACTTGGTACATATCGAAATGGGAGATTTAAAATGTTCCAAAAAATTTAATAAAAATCATTTGAGCTTCCTCGAGTTACTTTATAGGAAAAAAGAAAAAAGTCCAATTGATTTTCTTATTGATGAAATAGATGTTGACTCTTCCTTTTTTCATAATTTTTTGGACGTCTTTATTGTACAAAACAGAGTTATCCGACTAAGTAAAGGTATCTTCAGAGAAACTTACTCAATCAAAGAGTTTACTTTTGATTCACATATTGCGTATCAAAGTTTCAAACTTACGGCTGAGTTACACCTCACAAGGAAAGAAATTTTGTTTATTCTCGAGAATTTGAAATTGATCAAAAAGTCGTACGATAATCTATCAAAAACTCTTTTTATCCCCTATCCAAAACCCAAATTTGTAAAAACACCTCAGCAAAGTTCTTTATTCCTTCATTTCTTTAAAGATTTTCAAGTTCAAAATCCTGCTTGATTCGGTTTGGAATCAGATTTCCAGAAGTCTGCTTTGAAAAATTTGTCAACTTTGAGTTATCCTCCCAAATTTACATAAAAATTAAAGAACTTGACTATCTACTTAAAAATCAACAATTTCTCATTGATTACATACAAAAAATTCAATTAACTTGATGAAAAAAGTTGCAGAGATGTTACTTTTATTAATTTTCTTTCTTTTGTTACTTATATCAGCAATATTTGTTATTTTTACCGCAAACAACTTTTGGTCAGTTAATTTTGCAATTGCTTTTGTGTATATTTTTACTTATTTGGAAGATTTAAGTCCTTAAAAGCGTCTTCTGATTGGATACGACAACTAGAACAAAAATGAACGTTTTTGTGATTGGAAACGACAAAATCCAAAATGGAGCTTTGTTTCCGATTGGATACGACTTTTATCCAAGAATCCCATAAAAGGAAGCTGAAATCTGATTGGACACGACTACAATCCAAATAAAGAAAATCAATTCTGATTGGTTAAACCCACACAGTCGAGTTGAAGGTACCCCTAACTCCTAACTAAAAATCATTTTATTTTCAACTTAACTACCGTCAACTACCTCCTCTCTCAGCTCTAAATACCTTAATTTCAACTTATCTTCCGTCAACTATCCCTCTCTCAACTCTTTCTTATTTTTACTCTTGTACTCAATTTATTGCTCAAATTGATCTTCTCAGTGCAAAACAGCAACCTCATGTACTCTGTAGAATTTTCGCCTGATCTAGTACAAATTCAAGTGCGAGAAACAGTCTCTGGAGTTTTTCTGGCACGAATGGACATCCCAATCCAAGTCTGGCACATGGTGGAAGTGATGCGAAGGGATTTCAACGAACATCATATGATGCAAGTTCCCATCACAGAGAACCAACTTGGAACAATGCAAATGATGGGGGAAGTTTCTGATCATGTGGGAATGAACTATCCCGAGATTCCGGACTCAAGATTTGTGGCTCAACCAGTCCACAACTTCCTTTTTCCTTGGGAGGAGGAAGGATCAGTCGAAAACCCCATCACAATAGATGAAGATGAGGGATTCTCAGAAACAATGACGCCTCCAGTTCCACAACAACCACCAGCAATGGAACCTCGTCCAGCTCTGAGTTCTATAGAGAACCTCCAGAACTCTTCTGCTGCTCGACAGCTCTTTGATTAAATGTTTTTGTAAATAAAGGTTGTTTGGTTTGGACTTCGTTTTCTGTAATTAATTTTTTCAATTTCATTTTAATTATGAGAATAGATGAGAGGTTCAAGGTAAAACATTGAAAAACAATTAGAACTTAGTTAAGTGCTCCGAACTTGCACACATGTTAAAAAATTTGATTAATTTTTGCACAAAAATTCGGAAAAACACTAAAAATTTGTACACAAGTAAAAAGTTACCTAATCGATATTGCATCTTGTACACACTTTTAGCCTTTTGTAAAAAAAATTGAAACACTTTTCGCATTTTGTCGAAAAAAAGTGAAACACTTTTCGCATTTTGTCGAAAAAATTGAAACACTTTTCGCATTTTATCGAAAAAAGTAAGACACTTTTCGCATTTTGTTGAAAAAATTGAAACACTTTTCGCATTTTATTGAAAAAAGTAAAAAACTTTTCGCATTTTGTTGAAAAAATTGAAACACTTTTCGCATTTTATCGAAAAAAGTAAAACGCTTTTCGCATTTTGTCGAAAAAATTGAATCACTTTTCGCATTTTATCGAAAAAGTAAAACAGTTTTCGCATTTTGTCGAAAAAAGTGAAACAATTTTCGCATTATGTCAAAAAATTGAAACATTTTTTAAAACTTGTTAAGAAAATTGAAATGTTTTTTTGCAACTTTTTGAAAATCAAAACAAATATTACATCTTTCTCAGATGTTTGAAAATTTTTTGTGCAAAGGTTTTTGACCACGGTGATTTTTTTCGGTAATTAATGGTAACTTTGTAAACATATGAGAGAAAATAGATGGAAAATCAGAAGTTTTTTATTGAAAAATTGACATGATCACTATTTACAAATCCTTAACCATCAATAAAACAGTCAATTATTTTTAACAAATCATGTTCATATTTTGAGTTTTGTACTTTACGAACTCTTTCTATAAAAGCTGAACCAATAGTTTGTGTGGAAGCTAGTTTCTGGTTAGAACATAAATAGTGACGTTTGAATTTTTTGAGTAACAGTCTTTTCTTTGCAACACTTGGCTTTTTTTCTGCTCCTTTCCATTTCAAATTGTGATGAACAGCGCGGTCAAGTTGATTGAAAACTTCGCCAGTTGATGAAATAACATTCGAATAAAATCTGTATTTGTACAGAGTGTAAAGACAATCGATAATTTGGTAGGTGAAATGAAAATTACCCAATCGTTGTAAAATTTGATCGAAAGATGAACCAATCAGAAGTATGTGGAACTTACAATTTTCCAAAGAACAGTAAGAATTGTGGGTAGAGACACAAAAATTATTGGTTACTATATATTTTTCGTAAAAATCACTGGAAACGGAAATAAATAGCGATTTTTGACAATACTCTGAATAAAAGCTGGGAAGAGCTTGACACATAGCTGCAGCCATCTGGAACAATGATTTTTGCTGAAAATTGTGGATTTATATAGGAACACTAACACCTACACAATTCCATATTTGGAAATTTCCCTCAAAAATTCCAATCATAGATCTATTTCCTTTTATGGTTCAGTGAATGATTCATATTGTTTACTTTCAATTTCGTTTAATCTCAAATTCATTTCTCTCATTTCTCTTCATCTGATCAGTCTGTTCTTCAAAAATGTACTCAAGAAAAGACACAAGTCCCAATTACATTGAATTCTCAAAAAATCAAACAAGAATTGGGAGATTTGCTTGGTCCCAAAAATCCTACAAAGGGAAAGTTTATTTTGAACCCTGCTTTCAACTATTCAAGAAAAATGAGTTGGGACAACTCGAAAAAAGACTGCAAGTCTATCTTGGTGAAAAAGAAGGAGAAGCAATCTCAGCAATTAGAAATACTGTTATTCACGATGCTGAATACCTTGGACTCGTTCCTATATTGGAACTCACTTCTGACAAAGAGTCAACTATGGATCAGGAGCTTGCCAACTGCAACAAAGTGTATGCCATAGCAACATACAATAGAAGACAAGTTTGTGTCACGATCAAGAAGTACAATATTAACAAACCTCCCTACATTCAGATTCGACTATTCACCGCAAAAGAGAATGAAGCAATGAAACAAGTTGCCTAGGTCAACTATACTTTGAACGAATTCAAAGAACTGTCCCAAATTTTGGGAGACTTTATGTTTGCTGAGAACTGTAATGTACAATAATTTGTGTTGTTCATGTTTTTTGTCTTGTAATTTAACTATTTATCCTCAAAATCATTTTTCAGTTAGTATTGGTGTTGAACAGTATGAGTTGGAATATTGGTTTTTCGAGAAATTTACCTTAAAACTTCACAATAAATTGGGACTTTTTCATATTGTTCTAGAAGAAAAGTCCCAACAAATTTCACTAACAATTAAAGAATCTCAAAATTTACCAAACTTGCAGAATTTGGACGTAGACTCACAAATATCTCACTTTGAGTGGACTCTGCATAATGGTAGAAGAAAAATTCACATAGAATACCGATCTGATACCAAAAAAATAGATCTTGTAGAATATCGTAGAAATGGAAATCAATGGAAAAATAATCAATCTTTACAACTACAAAAAGAAGAATATGATAAATTACTTGATATGCTTCCTTCATTACTAGGTTATGTAGAGATCTTCAAAAAATCTCGTATCATTATTGACGAATGCACTGTAGAAAATGAACGTACAGAAATTGAATGAAATTCAAAGAGTTTTTGAGATTATTAGGCAAGATTTCTCATCAAGTACAAAAAGAAAAAATTTATTTCTTTGTACCTGTATTGTTTTGGACCCGGACATAAATTTAAAAGAAATGGACCAAAAATTTCCTTTTGGCGGACTAATTGGATACGGAAACTCCTGTATGGATTACTTTTTTGCAAACTCCAAAATTTTTAGACTACATGCAATTCTAGACGACTCTGCTGGATCTGTGAAATCTACTACAAAAAAGGTCCTGGGTATTGTTATGTTGCACCTAGTCTCCCCAGTTCATGCTTTCTTGGTCACGTGACTGGATTATTTTTTTGTTTATATGTTAAAATATTTGCTTCATCAGTATATGCTTTGTTTGATTGTTAATCATTTTTAACAAAAACTCCAGAAAAATCAGTTAACAGAATAGAATGAGTCTAGTTGTTTTGGATATTGAATGTATCGAAAGCAATAGTGAAAGAATTAGGAGTTTATAAGGATGGACAAACAGAAGGATATTCCTTTCTTCCTCCCAAAAAATTCAAACCAACATCCCAATCTTTTTGGTGTACACAGCATCTTCATGGAATCAATTGGAGCAGTGGTTACGAAAAATATACTGAACTTGAAAAAATTTTGAAAAATCTAGAAGCCACAGACACGGAATTTTTTGCAAAAGGTTATGAAAAATGAAAGATTCTATCAGAATTTTTGGAAACAAAGATTATTAATTTGGATGACTACGCTTGCCCTAAAGTTCAGTTTTTGATATTCAAAGATGAAGAATATGATTGGAGGTGTAGCAACTACCCATTTCGTCTTGCAAAAAATCTTCACTGTGCAGAAAGAAAAGCATTTGCATACGGAACATGGACTCGATGTTTTTTTAACAAATTGTAAATTATATTATTCTTAATGTACTACCATTTTCAAACTTTAATTAAATTTCATTGTCAACTTTTTCTTTTTAGAGTTAAGATGGTCGATCAATGTGACAAACCCGTAAATTTAGGAAATTTTGTTTTTGATGAAGAAAATCATGAACGAAAATCATGGAAATTGTTTGGACGTACATGTAATAGATCTCTTTTAGTTTTTTTGTGCCAATTTTTTGTTATAGTTTTGATGCTAGTATGTGCAATCGTTCGAATTATGTTATCCTCAACATGTGAAGAAACAACAGTTTGGGTAGCTATTTTATCAAGTACAGTCGGTTATATTCTACCTTCTCCAAAGCTATGAATAAAATATTATCTACCAAAGAACGAATTTTTATTTCCCTAGTTGGACCAAGTGGATCTAGAAAATCGCATCTTATTTTTGATTGGTTGAAAATTGGTACTTTTCAACCAGCATTCGACAAAACTTTTTATTTTTATCAACATTAGCAACCTCTTTATAGTCAAATGCTAAGAAAAAACCTTAAATTTATCCAAGGAGTAGATTTTGACTTGATTGAAAATCTCCCCAATAATGGAACTAAGTATTTGCTTATATTTGATGATTCTTGTGAAGAAATTTCAAACTCCAAACAATTTGTAAAAATTGCTACTGCGGGGAGACACAGGGGTCTGAATACAATATACATCAAACAAAATTTATTTCATCAAAGCAAATTAGGACGAGATGTAGAGTTGCAAAATACACACATAGTCTTGTTCAAGTCGCCGAGGGATGTTTTACAAATCAATACATTAAGTCAACAACTAGTCCTAGGATCTCAATTGAAAGAGTGGTATCAAGATGCAACATCCGTTCCTTATGGTCATTTACTTATTGATTTAACCCCAAAAACAGTTGATTCACAGGTATTGCACTAATAGTGGCTCAGTTCCAACAAAATTTTACTTACCAGCTGGAATAGAGACAAAGTTTTTGTACGATGAGTACACAATACGTCTCTATTCTCCCAATATTTCAAAAATTTTCCCTAAGGCTTCGAAAACAATTCATTCTCAATTGCCCAAAAGATTTCATTCAGTTTCTGAGCGAGTGTTTAGTAAACCTATTTAGAGGAGAGCTTCGAGATCTTCGGAAAGAAGACGTAGTAAAATATCGAAAAGAAATTTCAGAACTAACACAAAAAAGAGCTCCTCTACACAAAAGAAGAATTATTTTAAGTTCAACTAAAGGGTTACAATTGATATCTATCATCACAACTTTTGTCATTAAACGATTGACATAGTATGGAACAGCTTGTTTTAATTCCGTACTCAGTTTATCAATCACAAAGTACACTTCCAAGAAAACAAAAATTGGAACAAAGGCAAGAAAAAGAGGAGATTGTACCAAAAAATTTTGATTCTATTTACAGTGCTGTAAATGCGAGGTTGAAAACGAGCAACAATAAGAATATTATTGATTTAATTTTGAATTCTCCTAGAATTAAAATCAGCCAGTCAGACAATATTATATTGGATAATCGAGATACAAAAGAATCTATTGTAGTTTTTGTGTGTGCACTAAAGCGAAAAAATACCAATTTTCCAGATATTTACTTTACAATTTTGGAAGCAACACATATTCCTCCCAATTTTGTTATTAACAAGAATGCCAAAGCAAAAGATAGAGGAACTTGGATCCTTTTCAAAATTTGAAAAGGTAAGACTAAACAGATTGTATTCTAGGGGCAGAGCTGCGTACGGTTCTATTCAAAACTTGAGTAAAGCGAGTGGTTTATCAAAAAAGGAAGTAGAAAAGTTTTTACAAACCAAGACATCGTATACAAAATTTGGTCCACCAATCAGTTCTTTCCGAAGACTTCAAGCGTTTTCTAAATATATCAATGAAATCTGGTGTATGGAATTGGCTTTTGTAGACAAATTAGCTAGTCAAAACAATGGAGTCAAGTATTTATTAGTTGCTTTATTTTTAGATATTTTTTCGAGATTTGTCAGAGTTCAAACAATGAAAACAAAGTATGCCAAAGACACTTTACAAGCTTTTAGAAAAATGATTTCTCGAAAAAACACTCCTGAAAAACTTTGGGTTGATAAAGGAACAGAATATGGGGGAACTTTTAAAAAGTTTTGACAAAGTTCGAAAACAAAGTTCGAAAACGTATAGGCGCACAAAAATATGAATATAACGGAATTTATGTATCAGTAGATAAGATTACACAAAAAGTTGCCATTCATTTACCTGAGGATCAATCAGTGTTTATAATTCAAAGTGCTGATTTGAGTCACATTTTTGGTTGTGATTTAGAACAAAATCAGACAGGTGTTATAATGAAAGGAAAAGGACCACATTATCCTCAGTATTCTTACGATATTATAAGAATACATACCTTAATGATTTATAGTGATATTATAGAATATAATATAGTAGGCGATACAAAAACTCCATTACTGCGTTGTATTCCTTTCATTTCCAAAGTAAAAAATGGAGACATAATATCTACAGGACAGTACATGAACTATCAATCCTTCACAAATCTACAAATTAAAAAATTATTAAAAAACTCTTTCCACAGCATAAAAATAGAACTAAGGGATACTACAGGTGAAAAAATTCCTTTTGTGTCCGTAGGAATTACACGAGTTGTCCTCTTGTTTCGCAAGATTTCGGATAATCATGTTTGATTTATACTTCATACGAAATGGTTGCTCAAAGTTCAGCTAATTTTCCTATTTTTCGTGGACATGCAAGGCAGCGTGGAAGAGGTTTTGGTGCTCTTGCACAAACTCTTGGGAGAACTGCAATTCCCTTCATTAAATAATATATAGTCCCAGCTGCAAAAAGAATCGGAGCAGATTTATATGAAATTGCCGCTCCAGAGATTGGAGAAGTTGTCAGTGGACGAAAAAAACTCAAAAAGTTTGCAAAAGATGTTGGAAAAAAAACAGTTCAAAAGCAACTGGGAGGTGGAAAAAAGAAATCCAAGCGTAGAACAAGAAGAACCATTTCCCAAAAGAGTAGTTCAAAAATCAGTCGCTCTCGCAAAGACATTTTTGACAAGATAAAATGAGTGTAAATCAAAGTAGTCATTTTCGGTACGGAGCGTTTACAAATTGTTCTTTGGAGATTTTTGATAAAGTCCCAGTTTTGGAAACAATTATGTCATCTTACACACAAGAAGTATTCCCCAGTACTTCTCTGGATGAAAGCAGTATTGAGTTTGAATTTGAAACGGATCGTAATCTCTACTTGGATATGCGTGATACCCATCTTAGCTTAAAGCTTCAACTATTCAAAGGAAGATTGTTTGATGCTTTCAAAAAAGAAAAAGCAGAACATAAAGCAAAATCGGAGGAAGATTCAGATGAGGAACCACAAACTTACTTAACTTATGTAAACAATCTACTACATTCTCTATTCTCCAACTGTGAAGTTTATTTTAACAATACAATGGTTTACAATGCAAATGGGTTATATCCTCATAAGGCACAGATATCGAACGAATTCAACTCGTCAGCAGTGAGTAATAAAGGAATTCTTGCTTGTCATGGATACAGTTTGGAAGAAAATCCTGATGCATTTGATATGAATCCATTCACTGATAGAGCAAATTCCTTGGGAACAGGGATAACTTTTTCACTCTATGAGAGACTCGCCATTGATTTGTTTACTTGCAAAAAACTGTTTTGTACCAAATACCAAAGTTCGAATTAAACTTATTCGAGCTAGACCTAATTTTTACATGTTATCTGATAATCCAAATGTCAGTCTGAAAATAGTTGATTGTTCACTGTTTACAAGAAGAATTTTAGTAGCTGAACCTAATCATCAATATTTGCAATGGAATCTGGAAAGGGAACCTGCTCATTACAATTACATGGAAACTATAGCAAGAACCTTTATCATTCCATCTCGTCAAAACCAGTTTATTCAGGAAAATGTTTTCAATAATGCCCCAATCAGAAGGATAGTTGTTGCAATGAATACAAATTTGGCTGTTGCGGGATCTTTTTATGAAAATCCTTCCAATTATCAACAATTTCATTTGAGAGAGCTTAGAATTATTCGGGGTGGAAGAGCAATTATTTCATTAAATACAACTTCTCCTTGTCGACCCTATGTTACAACAATGAAAGCAATGCAGTTTAACGAAGATTTTCCAGCTCTTCCTATGGAAGATTTTCAAAATCACTATATTCTAGTTTTCGACTTGACTTCACTACAAGATGCCGCTGAGCACTTGCATTATCCAGAACTTAGTGGAGAAAGCTTGAGATTAGAAATGTTTTTCCAATTTCCCTTGGAGCAAGTAACGGAAGTGATAGTCTTGGGAGAAAGACTATCAAATTATCAAATTGAGAAATTCGGAACAGTCGCTAAAAATGTTTAATCTTTTTGAGTTTTCAGGTTCCTATAAAAATATTGTAACTTGTTTTGGACTTTTCTTTGTTACTATCTCTGTACTATCTATATTGTTTTTCTTCAGACCTAAAGCTCCAGAAAAAATAGAGAAGGAATGCTGTTTAGTTGAAAATCCGAGACACTTCTTCAACCTAGACTGTAAAACAGTATTCAATAAACTTTGCCCACTATATAAGGCTTGTGTATGGGACTTTGTTGATTCAATTCCTAAATGTGTGTAAGTCATTATTCTTCCTTTTTTTTAACCTAAAGTACACTATCAAACTATCAATTTCATTTTTAGCTGTAAATCAGCCTACAATTGCAAAGATGGATAACATTTCACTTTTGCAAATTATTGAAAGAATTCCAGAGCTCAGGTTCAAGTACATGGGATCATACCCTTCTGATACAGTACCTCAACTAACAAAATACTCTTTTGCAATTATTAACTCAGCCCGAAGCAATGATAGAGGAGAACACTGGATTATGATTGCTCGAATGAATAAAAGCTACTACTTTGCTGATTCTTTGGGAAGAAAGAGATCAACTTACCCTTTTTTGACAAAAAAGCTTCGACGAATGGTTCCTCGAAAGCTACAAAAAACTGATAATTTGTGTGGTTTTTACGCAATTTATTCAGCATTTCTCCTTTTCAAGTTCTTCCAGTTCTTCCAATAATGTTCATGATGTGTATGTTTTGAATTTTATCAATAATTTTATGTAGAAGTGAATTTTTTATTTGTTAGTGTAATTTTGTAGTAATTTTACTATACGATGTAGTGAATTGTTTGATTATTTATGTAATTTAACTTTTTAAATTCCTTAAATTTTTTTACGAAAAGCATCTTAGCAACTAACTCTTTGATGAAATACGGAGAATGATGATGGAATTTGGATGTTGTAGTCGCCCAATTGAAAGAACTAACGATAGAGTAGATAAATTTACGAAAATTGTAACCAATTTCTAGTAAATTGTATAATTTTCTTAAAAGTTTACTCTGAGAAAGATGGAAAAATTATTACACAAAAAAATCAGAACCAAAAAAAAATGATATTATGTTCTTCTCAGTGTAAATTTGTACCGTGGCTGAGCAATTGATAATGTTGGATGATAATTTTTTGGAAAATTTGGAAATTTCAAATAATTTTTTTGGAAAATTTGGAAATTTCAAAGAATTTTTTAAAGATGAAAGACAAAGTGATAAAAGAGAACTGAAATGAATCGTAGCAAAAAAAAATGACAGAATAAATAAACCAATTGAGGTAAAAATAAGTTAGATAATTATGTGAAAAAAGATAAAATAAGTCATAAAATTAACAAGTGTAATGAACCTGTCATCCGTTCCCCAGATAACCTGCGGAAAAAAGATTAAGTAGGATATAAAAGTAATCAACCGTGAGGAGCTGTCAAGATTCCCCTGATATTCCGTGGAGCGGAATAACTAACCTGTCAAAGATAATCCCCTCTTGACAATTTTCCCCAGATAACCTGAGGGAAAATAAATAACATGAAATAAGAATTTAAGATTCTTTCGAGAAAAAAAATTTTCCGTGATATATTAGTTTATGATCCCATACTCTAAATCGAAACTCAATTTTTGTCGAAACTTACCACCTGAAACTTACCATCCAAAAAAAAATTTTCAATTTTTAATAAAAAATTGTTTTTTCAAGATAAAAATGTATTTGCAAGTACAACTTTAAAAATTTTCAAAAAATTTTCTGAAACTTACCTTCTGAAACTTACCATACCGAATTTTTGTAAGACATGATAGTCCTTACATATCACAAATCGTAGAAGTTAGCTAAGAAACGCAAGTATCGGCAAAATCGAGCTCAAAAAATTCGGGCGCCAAAAATTTTTCTGAAACTTACCATCTGAAACCTCGTATCTTAATACATTGGGAAACCTATTCCCTATCTTAATACATAGGAAATCTATTCCCTATCTTAATACATAGGTTGGCGACCGGATAGTCTATAGCCTATCTTAATACATGGGGGTCGCCAGGCCCCCCCTTGAACTGCCCCAACCTAAACTACTCAAGAATTAAAAACCGAAAAACAATTTAGCCAAGAATGAAAAACCAAAAAAAAACTCTTCATTCAAGAATCAAAAACCGAAAAACACTTCAACCGAGAATGAAAAACCGAAAAACACTTCAGCCAAAATTTCAAAAACCGAAAAACACTTCAGCCAAGAATGAAAAACCAAAAAACATTTCAGCCAAGAATGAAAAAAAAAGCGAGGCTCTTTTCCAGTTCCCCCCCTTTCAAAATACCGATTTTTCTGTTTGTTTTACGTGTTATTACGGCTAAATGCGTGATGTTACGCTGTAAAGTATGAAGAACAAATCTGTTCAGAATTGTCAATTTGTTAACCACGCCAAATTTCATTGCATTACGACAATGTTAAATAGACTTTTCAGTATTGAATTTGAAAGAGGGGAAACTGGAAAAGAGCCAAAAGCGAAAAACACTTCAGCCAAGAAGCAAAAACCGAAAAACACTTCAGCCAAGTATGAAACACCAAAAAACATTTCAACCAAGAATGAAAAATTGAAAAACGTTTCAGCCAAGAATGAAAAACCGAAAAAAAATATCAGCCGAGAATGAAAAACCGAAAAAAAAACATTTCAGCCAAAATTTAAAAACCGAAAAACACTTCAGCCAAGAATGAAAAACCAAAAACATTTCAGTCAAAAATCAAAAACCGAAAAACACTTCAGCCAAGAATGAAAAACCGAAAAACATTTCAACCAAGAATGAAAAACCGAAAAAAAAAACATTTCAGCCAAAATTTAAAAACCAAAAAACACTTCAGCCAAGAATGAAAAACCGAAAACACTTCAGTCAAAAATCAAAAACCGAAAAACACTTCAGCCAAGAATGAAAAACCAAAAACCTTTCAGTCAAAAATCAAAAACCGAAAAACACTTTAGCCAAGAATTAAAAACCGAAAAAAAATTTCAGCCGAGAATGAAAAACCGAAAAAAAAAACATTTCAGCCAAAATTTAAAAACCAAAAAACACTTCAGCCAAGAATGAAAAACCGAAAACACTTCAGTCAAAAATCAAAAACCGAAAAACACTTCAGCCAAGAATGAAAAACCGAAAAACATTTCAACCAAGAATGAAAAAAAGCGAAAAACACTTCAGCCAGGATTTAACAACCGAAAAACACTTTAGCCAAGAATTAAAAACCAAAAAACAGTTCAGCCAAATTTTCAAAAACCGAAAAACACTACAGCCAAGAATGAAAAACCGAAAAACGTTTCAGCCAAGAATGAAAAAAAAAGCGAAAAACACTTCAGCCAAGAAGCAAAAACCGAAAAACACTTCAACCGAGAATGAAAAACCGAAAAACACTTCAGCCAAGAATGAAAAACCGAAAAACATTTCAGCCAAGAATGACAAAAAAAGCGAAAACCACTTCAGCCAAGAAGCAAAAACCGAAAAAAACTTCATCCAAGAATGAAAAACCGAAAAGCACTCCAGCCAAAATTTCTTGATGCATTATATAGCCGTTTCTCATCTACTACGCAAACAATCAGATTGAACCTTAATGAAGTTATAAATTTGAGATTTAATGAAAAAGTAATTGAGAAACTTGCTGGTGACCACCTAGTAAAATAAAGATATCTTTTAAAACGTGACTACATATAATTATATACGTAAATTGAATACGCAAACAAAATACGCGGATTCCAGTTACAGTTTTTGGATTTCGCTTGCTATTGCGGATTCCGCAACAGCTCAATTTAACCATGTACATGTCCTATTATTTGTTTGTAGATTCCACAAACTGTTCTGGCTTCGCAAATACAAATGCGGGTTCCGCAAACTCGCCTATTTTTGGAGCCAATTTGAGCAATAAACCTTTAGGGTATTTGTTTGCTGAATCCAAAACAGCAAAGAATATCAAAGACAAGTAGCAGTTTTTCAGAATATACGACAAATCTGATTTTGGGGAGTCTGCTTACAATGCACAGAATGCGCTGTCTGGCCGCGTAATGTTTTGGTTTTAAGCATCAGTTTATTTTGTCTTAGAAAAAGCCGATATCAAATATCTGCAGTAAATATTACCATCAATGAACGAAGAATTTTCATCAAAAAAGGATCAAAATTAAGTTTTTTTGGAGATATCAACGCAATTAGGATGGTGAGGTCGGAATCTGAAAGTGCGTACGCAAACTCACAGTTAGTTTTGCACTCCTTGAAGTGACTTCTGTCTTCACTGGGCTGCTTTTTTGCCTCCTTGGTCGCTTTCTTCTTTTCAGCCACAGAGGAACACACCAACAAACATGTGATCAAAACCAACGACAAACCCGATTTCCAAGAAAAATAAGATAAACTCATTCTGGTGAGAAGTTGATGAAACTAATTTGAAATAATATCACGATTCTTTCAACAACTTCCGGTAAATTTAAAATTAAACAGTCTGTTTTTCAGATCAAAAATGTCAATTCCCGCCGTTTTTCTCCGAGATAAGTGAGTCAGAGTCTGCTAGCCTTGGATATCAGCACGTGAACTGTTCCACAAAGTGACGTGGAAAATAAGCAACTATATTGAAAATTCAATATGAGTCAGACATCTGTTGTTCTTGCTAACAATAGTTGGTATCATAGGTTTACTGTTTTCCTATATTTAAGAATTGAATGTATTGATGCGAAAGCTTGAAAGTTTGAAGCGCAAATAAATTAACAATTGAAACAATCGTTGTTATATCTCAGCAAATAACAACATGAGCTGCGAGTCAATATTGGTCGACACGATTCCGAAATTACACGGGTTTAGTTCGATTCATGGGCCCTTTTCCAGTCCCCCCCCCTTTCAAATTCAATTTTGAAAAGTCTATTTAACGTTGTCACAATGCAATCAAATTTGGCGTGGTGATGAAATCGACAATTCTGAACAGATTTGTTCTTCATACTTTACAGCGTAACATCACGCATTTAGCCGTAATAACACGTAAAACAAATTTAAAACTCGGTATTTTGAAAGGGGGGGGGGGGAATGGAAAAGAGCCGAAGCAAAAACTTGAGAAATATTCTAGTGGAAAAAATTAAACGCAAACACAAAACTGCTCGTATATCAGGGCAAAACCCTCATTGTTCCGGCTTTTTTTCCTTTCCCCCACCTGCAAGTTTTATAAAGTAAACTTTCTGTTCACTTTGTTGAAGTGTTATAGGCTCTTTACCCTCCCCCCCCCCCCACCTGCAAATTTTTATTTTGAAGTTGCCGTTCACTTTGTCTGTTAATGCTACATAGCATTAAAGTATGAAAGTATAGTATAAAGCCAGTATAGTTGCTTAGCAATATCAGCTATATAGCTCAGCGTATACATTGGAACCTGATCTAAACTACATTTTATGATTGGATAAATTAGATATTTTACCAATGTAAAGTATTTAATATTAACCAATCATGATCCATCTAACTAACAACCCACTTATTTGTAAGTGCTGAAGTTACTTGTAATTTCAGCACCAGAGAGATTTGAATTTAACTTAGAAATTAGTTGGACTCTCCCGAGCACTTCAGCAGCCGCAATAAACCAGTATACCCTAGATCTATTGAGCCTAGCAGAGACTAGTTAAACAACCTGAGACTAGATAGTATAAGAGTAAGATTAGGATCGGTATTAGACTAAGAAGTTGCACGAATCTATCCGGCCGAAAATAAGATAGCGTGACGAGCAGACGGTGTACCCTATCCGAAATTACTCTATGAGTTATACACACCAGTCCTAACTCATCTGGTGCGACCATAAGTCTCGAACAAGACCTTAATAGCTTAGAATTAACCAAAATAGATTAGAAATTAGACAAAAACATTTACAAAATGTTATACGACAATAATTTAATCGAAATGTCTCTACGACTCAATAGATCAGAGCCAATATTCCGAACCATAACAGAACTACCCGGAATTGGAAGAAGACCTCGAACCAGAGACGACATACGACAAAGTAGAAACTTGCCATATAGCTATATGATAGTTAGGCAAAAACCAGAACAAACTTTTATATTTAGAATACTACTGGCAATGAATTTAGATTTTCATTTGCAAACATAAAACCTTGAAGTTAATCTTCAAAATCATTTCAGGCGCTAAACAAAATTATTAATATACAATAACGATTGATAAAAAGATCTAAGATCGTTTTCCTAAAACTCTGCAGTAATATACAAAACATGTTTGAAAAATATTTATTGAAAAATAAAAAATAAAAATTAGTAGCATGACAATAAATGGTTAGTAATCATAAATCATCCTGTTGTTCCAGCTCCATCACCTAAAACATAACAGCAATCATAAACCCACTAATATCATCAAAACACTAAATCTTTCCTTTACACACATTTAAAATTTTATTAAAACTTAAATTCACTTAATTTTAAAACCAGATCATCAAGGCTTATCCTTGGATCTTAAATCATTTTCTACTTAATTAAATTTCAAATTTGATCATCAAGGCTTATCCTTGGATCAAACAGAACAACTTTGTTCTCCCCCACCCACTTAATTAGTGTCTAACGACCTCAAACGTCGATTCACTACCCAACCCTTTCTAAAGACCTAAGACTAATAGAAATTTTTAAACAAAACTAATCATTCAAATTAGGATAAACAGTGAAGAACTTCGGTTATTCATCCTTCACTTGACCCCCCCTCTTAACAGACCCAGGATAAATCTTAGACTTAGTAAGTTTAAAATAGTATCTAACGAACTACTCGCGTTCTAATTATACCTGAACCTTGTGGATCGATTTACTATTCTCCAACCCTTGAACACAATCACTACCCCTAAGTAAGATTAAGTAAGTTAACACCTTAACTTATACTAGCCACGAGAAAGTAAAAAATCATTCTTCGGAATCGATATACTTTTCTCTCCAACCCTGAACAAATAGACCCAGGTTAAGCTAACCAAAAAATCGTAAGAACTAACAGTTTAGGAAAATAGAAATCATTTAACAACCTTTTGCATCCGTCATCCTAAACCTTATGTCATTTAAAAACCTAGGAAATAAACAAACAATCGTTTTACACAATTGTGAAATAGATAACAAAAAATACGACCTTGTAATCACACCTCATACACAAACAGTTGGATACATTCGAACAAAACGACAAACACTAAAAAGAAAAATAATAACGAAACAAAGACAAATAACACGAAAAAGATTTTCAAAAAATCGAAACGCATTTTCAGAATCAGAAACCAACAGTTTAGACGAACTTTACAAACTAAAAGAATCAATAGATAAAAATTGCCCACTTCACGATCAATTATATTTTTCTGACTCAGAAACAACTTCAAATTCATCAAAAAGAGGAAAAAGAAGAATAAAAAAGCAGTATAAACACAAACCAGTACATTTATACAATTGGAATCAACCAATTCGACACATTAATAATTACATATTAACAGTCATCGAACGAAAAAATGAGCTCAACGCACACCCCAGGTGACGAAACCCCAGATGATGATGAAATCTTTCCTTTTATAATAGATGCAACCACTGATAGAGGACAGCATATATTTTGCAAAAATTTACTATTAAATTTACTTGAACCCGGAATCAGTCCATGTAAAACAGAGTTCCCAGATGTAAAAATCAAAAGACAAATCATAGACCACTACTTAAAAGATATATGCAACATAACACAACAGTATGGAATCTACTCCATAGAATTCACCTCACCAAACCATAATAATAGAAAATATACAATTCAAACAGACGATCTTGATTTAGAATTTTCAAAAGTTTTTTCAGAATATATAAAAAGCATCCAATATCATAACTCACAAAGAGCAAACTCCATATTCACCAATGAAGTTTTCGCAATAATATATAGTTATATTTCGATATTAGAAAACGAAATCCCAATAACAAATGTCTCACCGACAGAAACATCTAAACATTTAAGAGTACGACATGAAATCACACTACTCTCTAGTTATTTAAACATCATTAAAGAAAATTTCACGAAAGACGACGTTTCACAACATACAAAACACGATCTACAAAAAATTTTGGCATGGTTCATAATAGATTATTTCACACACAATATTGATTTAATTGCACAAGCAAGAAAAAATTTTAGACCCCAAAACTCGAACGATGATACCGCTATCACAGAACAATCAGATTATGTTTGGGACCCCGAATGGTCTCATCCCGCATTTATAAGCTTCCCACAATCAATCTCAAGTCAAGCAATAAGTACGATATCTTACATAAGAGATTATGTAAAAATAATACCATTCACCATTGATGCAACACCATTAAACTATAATACATTTTTGCCCGATACACAAAATAATAGTTTAAACTCTACAGTCATACACAATGAAAACCTCAATGGAACTAGGAATCTTACTCAACAAGATATCCAGACACCATCACACTTCATAAATGAAGAAATTGTACACACAACAACTACACAACAAAGTATTTCACCAATACGCCCAAATTTAACAACACCAAGAAATACAAATCCTTCACAAACACAGGTAACCTTACAATCAACCGTTAAACCTTCGGTTGCCCCTAAATATTCACATATGGATTACCAAACATACAGACCCATGACAATACCATCAAAAACACGCAAAACATTCACTAGAAACAACTTTACAGACCATAATTATAATTATACACATCCATCAAAAACATATAATCAACCACAAAGAAATTTTAACCAATATACAAGATCTCGAAATTGGGATAACCCAATGACCCAACCTAATTCAATAAATTTCCAAACAAATCCTCCACAGGATCACAGTGAAAATTACCCATTTTTTCAACAAAATAAAAATAAAAAACAGACATCTTATCAAATGGATTATTTATCCTCAGATGATGATTTCTTACAACCAGATATATTTGCACCAAATACTCAAGAATATCGTAGACAAGAAATACAGAGAACACGTACAAATCATAGAAATTTTTCTCCACAATCAATAGATGCACAACATCAACAACCAATTCAACAACAAAATCTAATTAATACACAATCTTTTCAACCAATTCAACAACAAAATCCAATGACTGCACGCTCGTATCAACCATCACAAATGCAAAATGAAATACCACTCCCATATTATCTCCAACAACATGAAATAACAAGAAACCAACTTTCAAATTTTTCTCAAATGCCAAATGCAGCAGAATCATTACAAATGACAATGAATCCATACCTTATGGGTGGATCATCAATAACATCAAACAAACCTTTAATGGTTTTCACAGGAACAGACCCTGAATACTCTGTAGAAGATTATTTAAATGCAGTAACAGCAAACCTGATTTTAAATATTGGACCTGAACCAATTAATACGCCACTACATCAAAACTGGATACATCGACGCACAGCGTTAATACAAACAACCTTAGATGGCGCAGCCCAAAAATGGTTTTCAGTACTACCTCTAGAAATAAAATCAAACTGGAAAAGGTTTACACAGGAATTTTCAAAAATGTTTGACTCCGAAAGAAACAAACAACAACAAAGAGTTTTATGTAATGAAATTCACAGATTACCAAACGAAACCATCAAGCAATTAGCAGTACGAATCGAAACACTAGTTCGAAAAGCATATTCACTAAATACACACGACTATAAAAACACAAAGATGACAGAAATCTTAATGATGACCTTAACACCACAATTAAGGAAAATAGCAATAAAAAAGAGAGCATCCCATCCTTCTTCAATTCGAGAACCCGATTTAGATTTTCGAAAACTAGTAGACAAATTAGAACAAGCAGAAATCACGATGAAACTAGAAGAAACGGAAAATCTGAAATTACAATACGTTAACAGAATTGAAACGACTCCCACTAATATTAATAATATACAGGAATCAGAGACAGACCTCGTTGAAAAAATCACTGAAAAACTCAATATTTACGAAAAGAACCCAAACTTTAAAGGCAAACCATCTTTCAAAAAATGGTGTAATTATTGCCGACGATACGGACATAGTATTTCCGAATGTAGACAAAAACAGCAAGACAATCAAAATAAACCTCAAAAATATAAAGAACCAAATAAATCATTCCATCAATACATGAAAAAAGATCAAAACCTACCGAACAAAACAGTCTACAGCAACAACAGTTCAGGAAAACCACTCCCGAACAATACAAATTATACAAGAAATCAATCACCATATAACTCAAGTTATAGAGGAAGATCACCAGAACGAAGAAACACGCATAATTCATCACAAAATCACTACAATAGACCAAATAGTCGAAATAACTACTCCAGATCACATTCAAATACACAACGATTTGTTTCTAGATCTAATTCCCAATCAAGAAATAACTACTATCCAAACAACCAATCACGAAATTCATCATACAATAGGAATAGAAACTACTCCTATAATCGAAATAGAAGTTATTCAAACAACCGAAACCAGAATTACCCGAACAATCAATCAAGGAATAACTCATATAATAGATCGAACTATAACAGACCAAACAATAATTACCAAAACAGATTGCGAAATAATTCACAGAATCGACACTCAAGTTATAATAATCGTTATAGAAATTATTCCCAATCACCACACCGGAATAATAATAACTATAATAATTCTAATAATCGCCACAGAAGTAGTACACCTAAACATCAAAGACATATTAATCAAGTACAATCTAATCCAGAAACAACATCAGACCCTCCAGGTATTGATGACACAGTAACTGATACGTTACAACTCAATCAAATAAACTGTACATCATCAGATTCAGAAAGTGATACTGAAAACACTCTTTCTATCAATATGATAAAAGTCGAAAATGACTATGAATCTGTCATATATGAACAACCTTTTTCATCACACATATATGAAAATCAATCAGAATTTCTTCAAAATTATTACACTACACCCATAAATTCCACACCAACGACGCAAGAAACAAATGAGATTAACACTACAAATCAAACCAATAAAAATATCAAAACAAAATGCTTGAATACAAACCGCATTTATCAAAATATACAAAAAGAACAACCCAAAGAAAAAATTTGGACAATACCATTTCTCTTAGAAAGCCCAAGAAATAAAGAATTTCAACCACCAGACCTTGAAATAGATTTTTTAATTGATTCAGGAGCAGAATCAAACATAATAAACATCCCCACATGGAATGAAATAAAAACTTTACACCCAAAGCTAACACCTCTTGAAACCTCCAGTAAGTTAGCAACAGCACAAGGATCAACATTGATAAACTACGGAAAAATCCAATTATTTCTCCTCCCCATCAGAACAATGGAGCAAAGCAAAATTTTAAATAAGCCATTTAAACAAATATTCCATATCACTGATATTAAATATAATATCATTGGAATACCATTTATTTCGAAGTATATACCAACAATTAACATCCTAAATAGTAAAATATTAATCAAAGATAAATATACAAAAACAAAAGAAACATCCTTAACATTTTTTCAAAGATTAAATAAACAACCACCATTCTTTTCAAAATTCTACCCGATATTTAACCAACAAAGAAAACACCTAAAACCACTATCAGGAAATATCTATAATTTTTCAATCAAACAAGTTCACCAATATGATAAAGAACAAAACAAACAAAAATTTTATATGTCAGATTTTGAATTCAAACCTATTCACAAATTTTTCAAAATCACAATCTCATCCATAAAATATTTGAAAAATTCGAATTCAGATATCATTTCCTTACATGTCTATAACAACACACCTTACCAAGTAACATTACCTTTAGGACTTTTAGGATATTGTGAAACCAACGCTACAATATCACCAATACACGAAAAAGCCTATCGCGTAAATAATATACTCCAATTACTAGATATTTGCCAATCTACAATTCTTAATGAAGAATTATCTATAAATAATATAATAAGTAACGAAAACAGAAATACGGATTATTTCACAAAAACTCCATATTTCAAACCTACATTCAACATAAGTAACTACACAGAGGACCAACAGAAATTTTTAACAATGTTTAATTTCCAACATTCACAAATAACACAAGACGAATTCGAAAAGTTAGCCAAACAGCTAATTAAATATTCATCAGTCTATGCAACATCAAAATTCGATGTTGGAAAAATCAGTTCATCACTATATCTCCCGTTAAAACCAGACGCAGTTTTCAAAAAACAGAGAGCAAGTAAAGTACCAATTCACTTACATGATAAAGTGAACAGATTACTCGATATTTTAGAACAATACAACATTATATCACCAGTTAATAAAGAAGAACAACCAAAAGGGAACACATTTATCAACCCCGTTATCATTCTAGCTAAAGGAGAATCATTAAAAATCGTTCTCGATGCTAGATACCTCAATTCACTTATAGATGAATCAAAATGTAATTGGCCCATTGAACCAATACAAGTTATTTTAACAAAAATAAACGGCAAATACTTTACAACCGCCGATATGAATAGTGCATACAATCAAATGCCACTAGATGAACAATCACGACGTTTAACACAATTTGTTATCGGAAACCAACAATATGAATTCAACCGCTTATTCTATGGAATATCCATAGGACCAGCAGCATTTTCAGCTTTTATGAGCAAAATTTTTAGACCACTAATACTCAAGAAAAACGCAATCACCTATTTAGACGATGTTTTTATGCAATCACAAACAAAAGACGAGATGTTCAATGTTTTAGAAAAATATCACCAAATACTTCAGAACGAAAATCTGAAGGCCGCCCCCGATAAATCACACTTCTTTTTGACAAGAGTTAAATTCTTAGGACATAATATAGAAAGAAAAACAATCACTCCATTGAAATCACGCATTGACGCTATTCAAAAACTTCAACCACCAACAAATAAAAAGAAAATCCAAGAATTTCTTGGAATGTTAAACTTTTTAAGTAAATATGTTTATAAAATGCAATTATATCTACGACCATTTTATAACATCCTTAGACAACAAAATAATTTTGAATGGAACACAGAACATCAAACACGATTTGAAGAAATAAAGAAACTTTTAACTGAACAAATTTCAAACACAATTCCAGATTCAAATCAACCATTTTATGCAATGTGCGATGCTTCGAACTTTGGCATCGGTGCAGCACTATTACAATCACATAATGGTACAAATAAAATGAACCTCATATCAGCAAATTCTCGATTATTCACTCAAGCAGAGCTACGACTCTCAACTCTAATGAGAGAATGTACAGCCATAATATATACACTGACAGAATATGAATTTCTGATACTTGGATCAAAACACCCCACAGTTTTATTCACAGACCATAAACCAATCATCTTTCTCTTTACACAAAAATCTAACCCAAACCACCGAGTTTACAGATTTCAACTAATTCTAATGAAATTTCCAAACTTACATATAGTTTGGACTGCAGGAAAAAATCTTGCATTACCAGACACCTTAAGTCGAAATACACCACCTGAATTACTTACACGAAAAACAACAGTTGAAATACCCAAAAACATAAAATTCTACCTTGCAGAAAACGAAACATCACCCCGATTGGAATGCAAATATGCAGTAAAAACTGATATTGAACAATCACAAATAAATAGTTTACAACATTTCCCACTTTATTTAGATTGTCAAAATAATCATTATGAAGTTGATCTACTTGGAACATCAACTTTCAAACCAATCCCATATTCTCAATGGATAAAAAATAACACCCAACAAAAACGAACAAAACAACACCCACCTAAGAAAGACCATTTTCCACTAATTGAAAAGTAAAATTTAACTGATAAAATAAATTTATCAGGACCACAAACAAATGATTCAAAATACACAATAAATCAAGTTTTTGACCTCCACGACCCACTTGATACAATACCCTTATCTAAATTCGAAATTGAAAACATTTTTCTCCCTCCAACAGAAACAATTACAATTTCAACACTGAAACAATATCAAAATCTTGACCCGATAATTAGACAACTAAAATCATGGCACAAATATAAAACTAAACCTGTCAAGGCAGATTCAACCATTCTAGGAAACAAAACACTCCTCCGATACTTTCGCAAATTTAACAACACAACAATTAACGAAAATACAGACCTTTTAGAGTATAACCTGAATGAATCTACAGTTCCCTGTCTCCCTTTAAGTATGATTCTTATAGCTTTTAATATTTCACATACACAAAATATTAAAGGACACTCTGGATCAGAAAAAACATATTCAAATTTTATACAAAATTTTTACTTCCCAAATGCACCAATTTGGATAAAAGTACTATGCAATGATTGTATAGTATGTCAACTAAATAAACCTTACCCAAATCAAAAACAAATAGCACAAAAACAAGATTTTAAAGGACAAAGTTTGTACTTTAATCATCGTATCTCATTTGATACCAAAGGACCAATTTCACCCTCATCCGAAGGAAACTCCTACATTATGGTAATTGTTGACGAATTTACACATTATGTAGCACTTAACCCAGTACCACATTGTAACGCTTATTACGCTTACACAACACTCTATGAACACTGGATAGCAAAATTCGGACTACCAGAAATTTTAGTTACAGACAACGGTACAGAATTCATAAATAATGAAATTATCACACTATGTCATTTATATAACATTAAACACAAACCACGTACATCTCATGCACCTTGGACAAACGGCTTAGTCGAAGGTATGAACCGTTCATTACAAGAATATCTTAGATGTATCATCAACGGAAATGATACAAAATATACCGAATGGTCAGCAGATGTAAAATTATTTCCCTTATCATATAATTCACAAATTACGACAACTTTAGGAATGTCACCATACGAAATGGTTTTTAACCAAAAGCCACGCAAACCAATAATGTTTACAGCAAATTCTCATAAAAACGCACAAGGTTATTGTCAACCAAATAAAGACTCAATTTGTTATAACCTACCTTTACATACACACGATGAAGATCATTTTCATCACCCACAAATTCTTAAACTAGCCTCCGGTACACACACCGAATGGATTCTAAATAGAGATAAAAAACACAATGAAATTTATCAAAAAATAACAAAAAAGTTATTACAAAGACAAAACATTAATGAACAAATCAATTCACGTTTTACACCAGCCTCCGAATTAAAAATTGGAACATTTGTTTTTTAAAACCTAATTTTAATACTCAAAAGGGAATTTCTAAAAAATTACAACCCCTTCGAAAAGGACCATACCAAATAATTGCAAGACCCACTGAGGTCACATATAAAATTACCGACTCAAACAAAAAAGAAATCGTTCAACATCGAAACAACCTATTACCTTATTACCCAAAAGAATACGCACTCCGCGAATTAACTCAATTATATTCTTTCACAGGATTAAAAATCATTCAAAATGAACCACATCTGAAAAACACAGAACAAAATGATAACCCCACCGAAAATCAAAACACAAAACCAACCGCCACCAAAAACAATACACAAAACCATAAAGAATCCCCAAAACAAAGAAAAAATAGAAAAATGACCGAACAAATAATACACCAAGAACAAATCGACAAATCAGAAAATCGAAAAACAACAAGACTCCGAAATCAACCACGTAAAAACTATAAAATATTCATCCCCCAATCTAAAATTTTAAAGAAAGTGGAATTTCAAAAGTAATTTTAACATTATACTTCACAACCTTGAAACCTCCGAAACATTTTTCATTTACATTTTTCAAAATAACATGCTGACAAGTACGCAATAATTCTAGTTCAAAATAGACCAATAGGATTCATCCAATCCGTCACTTTCTCTAACTCAAACTAAGACCAATTAGACGAATAATATAGAACTCCAGGCACATCTATAACTATAACTTTACGACCTCCAGGTCAAAAATAAGCAAACCACTCCAACTTGACAACTAAAATAAATATCACCATAATACCATACCCCTCCCTTATCTAATAACCCAAAGATCAACAATATTTCCCCAACTCAGACCACGAATACCCCCAAAACAAATTTGTTAACTTAGCCTAAAGTAACAAAATGAACATTTTAATTAGCCTAAAGTATAAAAATCTCACCATACCCCGGATCATTTGACAAACAAAAATAAAGAAAAAGACGACCTCCCGGTCACCATGAAAATTGCCCCCAACAATTTTTTACAAAACTCAACCCACTTGTCAAAAAACTAATAAATAATCCGACCACACTTGAAAATCGCCTCAAACAGCAAAAAATATTCGACCAAGAGATCATTTCTTAAATGCTCTTCTCTCAATCAGTTACTCAAATACTCATAAATCTTAAACATTTTTTTACAATACTTGAAACCTTTATAATATTTCTTTTTGATATACTTGAATCTTTTCTAATAATCCTAATCATTTTTTGTAACATTTTTTTAATTTTCTACACTATACTCGAACTATTCCTCCAACTTTCCAAAACCCTTGATTATATCCACAGGTACGATTTATACAACTTGTCTAAATGATACGAACAATTTTCAGTAGAACTGATATTTTTTTATTGTTTGTAATTTTCATAACATTTTTATCATCCCTCATTTTGACAATATGCAAATGTATAAAGAAAGCAATCATCACATTTGCCCTAGCAACAATTTTTCTAATTATTTTTTTGGAAGAATATTATAATAAACATAAACCTTCCCACTAAAGTAACAATTCAAAAATCCATCAAAAATTGCTACCCAACAGTCACAGAATCAATCTTCACCGACATCATCCCAAGATAACCCAACACCACCTTCAACTACTCAAAATCCTCAAACATCTACACGAATTTCTTTTCAAGACAATCCATACACTTTTGAAGAACGACATGCTCGTTTATCAGAACCACTAGAACCAGTTCAACGACAAGCACCTCTAAGCGAACCAACATATAACCTATACCCAACACTACCACAAGAACTAAGTAGAATAAGAAATCCTAGTCAAAACCAAAATACAGTCGAAATAAATAGACAAATTATACATCCTCGAAGAAACAGAAATTTTCAAACTCCCCGAGTTCATTTTGATATACCTCAATCCCCATCACAAAACACTCCAGAAAACCCCATTGGTATATTACCAGAAACCCCTACGCTTCTTTCACAACGTAGCACCTCAAGCCTACCATCAGATTACTTAGGTTCAACACCAACATCTGAACAAATACGTGAAAATCCCTTTAACCCCCCAAACCAGGCATCACGACTACCATATTGGACAACACATTCATTTACACAAGGTGAATTAAATTTAGTCAATAATCCAATAGATATTTCTACGGATACAACAACATCCTCATCACTACCAGAAACATTATCACTACCATCAACACCATCAATAAGCCAGATTTCACCACCACCTTTTAACTTAAATTTTCCAAATAATCTCGACGCCAGATATCGAGAACAATCATCAATAAATATTCCTTTAAGACTAGATTGGAATACATTTACAGCACCTCCACCATTATTTGGACAACATCAAGAAAGTAACCGCCTTCATAACTGGGCACTTAATAGATTACAATATCGCCAAGATATTCACAACGATATCCGTGATCACAATATTCAAATACTCCAACAAAACAGTTTACAATTAAAGTTTGAAATCACAGTTAAGTTAAACAATATTACCCAACATCCCTACCCATTAAACCCACCTAACATAACAGCTCAATCACTACCACCACCGTTTATAACTACTGAAGTAATATACAAATACGACAGATATACCAAAAACACAATTGGCTACATTACATTTTATAATCCATACTCAGGATTATCATACACATGTATATTCTAAAATTATTAATTTTTCTCCAACTCCTTTTTCTAGTAATCTCAAATCAAAACATAAACCCTTCCCCTCGTACAGGACCACAAGATTTATTAGTAACACATTACGATTGTGAAGAAAATGAACAAAAAACACTACACAAATATGCAATAAATCAAGTATCACAATGTGAAACAGAACCACAAACTATAGAAACCACAAATGTAATAGCAACACTCTATTCAAAAGCCCGAGCAACAACAGTTACAGGTTATAAATTCACAGCAACATTTTCCGAAAAGAAAGTACATTGTTCACAAGTCTCGAACGGAAACAAAAACCGACTTGACCATGAATCATTCTATCAGAGTAATATAGAACGTCTTTTACATCTCAATCCCGACGATTGTAAAAATGAATTACTTAGACTAAACATCACACAAAATAAAAACTCCGAAAGAAAGTTAGTTAACTTTCAAGTTTTTTCAGACTCTGTACATCAATCACAACTTGAAAGACACCAAGGACATATAAAACTAGACGAAAAATACCCGTATAACGGCGCACACGGACGATTAACCTATGACCTACACGATAAACATTGGATACCACACATTGGTATAAATAACCCATCAAACTGCAAAGCAGACACAAAAAATAAAGGATACCAAGAAATAATGTTTTTCGATTGGAAAATACAACTCGAAAAAATACAACTAACACGAGATTTATCAGATAATACAATGATCTATCAAGGAATCCGATTACCTTGTAAAAATGATCAAGGTTATTGCGACCCTACAACGAGAACACAAGCAACAATTGTTTGGTTCCCCGAAGATACATGTACAACCTTTCAAGTAGCAAGAATACACGCTCGTATGATAAAATTTCACGAAAAATACTTTATACAATCAATTCCATATGAACAAGTACATCCATCACGAAAACAAAGTACTAATTTTAGAAACATACACAATATAGAAAATAAATTGACACGTTTTCAAATATATCAAGAAACAGAACTTGCATGTAAATACAGGAATCCACTTCACAGAACACAATACTCTGAAATATTAGTTGAATACGAAAAAGGATTCGACATGACCACTGGAAAAATAAAACTTGACCCATATGCCACAGGTCATCCTCCAAACGAAGGAACATCCTATATACCAGTTAATTTTGAAAAAAGCAACGGACAACCTGGTGGACATCTAAAACCCCATGACACCAGAAGCACACGCTTACAAGAATTATCACTAATGAATACTACATATTTCGGTAATATCCACTATGATATTCATTTAGATATGAAACTAGATTATACAATTAGCCGAATTTTTCAAGAAATGTCACTCTCCGAATTAGAAACACTACATCAACTATGCGAATTAAAACGAACACAAATATTACAATCACTTGCACTAGCAGTATTAAAAATACCCTATGCAGGATACTTATTATCTGGAAATAGATCAAATTTTTTAGACTATGAAGGAAACATCTTATGGTTTTATACTTGTACTAAAAAAGTATCACCACTATACGTTTTTGAAGATAAACGATGTTATAAAAGAATCCCTATCTTTTATAAGAATAAAGTACATTTCGTGGATACACTTTCACGAAGAACCTATTTCTGGGATACCGCAGTCCCATGTGGATCAGAAAACAGCCACAATGTAGTACAACTAAACCCTGATGAAAATAAATATTATCTTCTCACTCCATATCCCACATTAATGCAATCACTCAAAAAATTTTCACCAGAAAGCATTCGCGCTATTGCTCGAAACCCAAATATAGACTTACAATCAATAGGAATCTATTCAAAATCAGATATTCAACATCACATTAGAACACAACAATTCCAAGAATTATTAACACAAATTGACACTATACAAAGACAATCAATAGACCAAAATTTACGCAAACTTGCGGAAACCGCAGGATTTGCCGATATCTACACGCAAGACTATAGCGGATATTTTAAAGACATTAAAGATTATATATATCTAAACGGTGAAAAATACCGTCCCCAAGATATATCACCAATTAACATTTTTAGCTTTGTTACACTCAAAAATGAGATCCTCGATTTTCTAGGATGGCCCTACTACATCTTAGAAAAATTGACTATTTTATACGCAATGTTTAACTTTATTGGATTTCTTTTCTCACTTTTAAAAGGAATCTACAACACATGTGCTATACACACACAAGTAAACAGACAAGCAAGCGTAGCACGCATACTCTTTGCAGGATTTTTTGGAATCTTTTCTACATCTATAAACAAAATTCTTTTAGACGCACAAATAAAAGAATATAACACAAAAATAGCAACACGACAAAATACATACGACGAAGAACATAACAATGTAGACATAACGCCAACGGCACCACAATTACCACCCCTACCAAATAACCATCCACTATCCCTAGTCCCACGAAATTTTCGAAATTTAGCCATCACACATAATCCAAATTTTCGACTCACCACATCACAAAGTCCCATCCAACATATAATGACACACCAGTCACAAGATCATAATACTTATGAACAAATTATTGAACAACCCCATACCACCGCTTTTCAGTCTCAAAATAATCATTTTTTTAGCCCACGATGAGCCGCCAACTTGGATCACTACACCGATCAAATTCCCACCCAACCAATCTTACCTCTCCAATCCCAATAATACCACTTTTTGCTTTTCCGCCACCCGATTTTCCATCTAGTAATGTAACATCAGGCATGAATTCCGACACTAATTCACACATCTCAGTTTTATATTCCATCTCACAACTCAATAACCCGAATATTGAAACCCCCGATGAATTTGCCGACTCAGAACCATCCCCATCCAATAATTTTCATAACTCTTCTAATTTTTCTCAACCCCCTTTTCAACCCATATTATCCAATAACCCTGACTCAATCACTTCCACACCCTCTTATGCTTCCCAAGTTACCCCAACCTACTCCTCATTTCATTCTGACCAATCATCTCATTCTCCAGACACCCCCCGAATCTCCCCAGAGCTAGATAATTTTATTACCCTTCAACAACAACCCTACCACCTCCATACCCCAACAATAAACCAAATCTCCTCCACAATAAATTCATCCAACCCCCCTACCCCTACACCCTCTTCAAATTATACTGAATCATTAGCACCATCATCCACATCAACTGAATCTTCACTCAACACTAATAGAGCTTACCGCACTTTTAAAAGAAAGTTCCCCAACCATCCTTTCCCAGCAAAACCAGGAACAGCCCGTGAATACATCAACCACCCCAAGCATACTAACACAAAAGAATTTTTAGCCATCACCTTACCCTCATTCCCACAATACACCTTAAACACCCCCCACGACACTAACGAAACACGCAACTTTGTAGATGAATACGTTTTAATGCCCACTCTCTCTTGGACCTCATATTATCATTTTACTAACCCTCTTTGCTTACCTTTATCTAACACTCACATCGATATAGAGCGAAATACGGACATGCTATATCGACTCACTACACCACTAACCGCTAGACAATTTACTTACGTTGGATATAAAAAATCACTAAAAACACACACTGCACCTAGAGCTAACGAATATACACTCGAATACTATGATCACAACATCATCAGAGCTAACCAAGATCAATTCTTAGACGACGATCGCTTCGCTAATCCACAAATTACCGAGAAATTTTTCATCAAGACACCATATATATTTACACTAAACATCTTCGACCGAAAGTTTGATCACATTATTTCAGAAGCACTAACAGACACACAAGCATACGAAAGTTTTAAAGAACGCTTCCAAATATTTTCACTAACCTTTCATTTCCTTGCACCACACGAAAGAGATTTACACTGCTCACACGATATTATGTTGCGCACTAAACAAACCCACACATATAGTTATTATCGCTTCATCCAAAATCACTTTGACCTACACACACCCTCTAGACAACCACACCATCGTTTTCAATTCATTAATTCCAAATACACTTCACCATTTTTCCTAAATTTCACATATTGCATTAAAGATACTAACCTTCATGGTATTCTTCGCAATTATGATCCCATAACCCAAATGTACATCTTCTGTCCCATCACCAAGACCTTCAACGCCGAAGAATCCCGACCCTTCCTTATCCCGCACGAGTTTGTACAACCTATAGAAATCCCAATTTTAGAATTCATCCACAACACTAAATTCAATCACAAATTATATAATCTAATCCAAAACACACCTTATGAGTTTGCAGTTGGCACTGAAGAACTAACCACTATTAAGGCACTTCAATTGCTTTGGCCACTGCTTCAGACTAAAAATATCATCCGCATCTTAGCTAAACTACTAACAAATTCCGATCTCATCCACGACATCTTCCCCCACGGTTTTTTCCCCGACGACTAACAGGTAAGTATGAATTAAATGAATATTACTAACTAATTAAAATATTAAAAAACTCACCATACTTTATCCATGTTTTCTTTAGATTTTTAGCCTTCATCCGACAATCACCTACAAAAACCACAAAAGACAAATAAAAATCGCAAATTTCATCAAACAGATTTCAAAAATTCTATTAATCTCTTACACTTATAAATTTATAAATTTAATACCAATGCAGTAAATTCATTTCTAAAATTTTCCCCACAAGCAGTAAATCTAATTATGATGAAAATTTGTAACTTAAAATTCCCCCATAACTAGCAGTAAATTTCCAAATTCTATGCAGTAAATTAATAAAATGCAAATGCAGTACTAACCTTTTGATATTCTCATTCATTCGCACAGAAATTCTATCCACACTCGCACAGCTCGCCCACGAAGAATTGTTTAAAACAATGAATTTCAGTTTCAAGTTTTCACACTCAACAACTCTAACATATAATAACATGTTTCAAACCTTCCTTTAACCCGGTTGGAAAGGAATCATATACTAAACAAAACTAACCAACGCAGCTTACTAAATACCACAAATCATAGAATAACAGCATGACTAAGAAAAGGAAACCAACGGTACCCAAACCGGATTAACCCAGTTTAAAACTGGATAATTTATTCTTTTGAAGACTATTATAAAGTCTAAGAAAGAAATAATAAAACACAAAAAAGTCGAAAGACAAACCCATACCACGAACAATTTGCTTTTTGGAAAAAGGACATAACCAACAAGACATAAGAAAAACCACAACAAACCCAACATAAAACGTTGTCACATAACAGGACCCCTCATAAAAACCGCATGAAATCATACTCCCACTCCTGGCCTAACCCACCAGGAAGGACGTCCTGAGCATGCTCTATAGCCGGCCTAACCCACCGCGCTACATCCACGCTTTGTGACCACACCTCTATTTTTAATAAGAGCTACTCAAGGGTGAGTAACTCTTCAAAATAACCGAACTAAAACAAAAAGCTTTTGTGAAAACAACTAACTAAAATCATAATTAAAAAATATTAAACTAATAAATGTTTTATAAAATGTAAATTACATTATGCAATACATAGATCAGAATATAACACCAAGGACGAACATCTAAAGACAAAACGACCCCACTACACTCGAGAGAGAATGGCCAACCACAATCGATATGCCACTCACAATCACAACTCAAAGGATTTAGAGTACGACTTGACTTCGCAGAAAAGGACTTCATTGAACTAGACCAATGACCACCTCGATGTTCAAGTATACGTACAGATCCGAGTAACCAGGCATCCCCTCCACGCACAATCTCCACGCCATTCCCAAACTAGATCAGACACAAAAGAAGTTCTCCACGCAGAACAGAAAAACCTGACATAGCCAACCATTCTGAAATCAGATTTGAGTTTGTTGCAAAGACTTAGTCGTTGTCACTAGAAGACACAACGTCTTATGTCTCTAACTCCAGCTTCCTGGAACTTCTTTAACAAAGAGGAAACGGAAGAAAATGATGTTCGCCAAAAACCAACGTCCATCATCCATCCTTCGAATCGCAGAAGAACTATTCTAAAAAACTCTGTAAAACCCGGATGGGTGGAACCTGATCTAAACTACATTTTATGATTGGATAAATTAGATATTTTACCAATGTAAAGTATTTAATATTAACCAATCATGATCCATCTAACTAACAACCCACTTATTTGTAAGTGCTGAAGTTACTTGTAATTTCAGCACCAGAGAGATTTGAATTTAACTTAGAAATTAGTTGGACTCTCCCGAGCACTTCAGCAGCCGCAATAAACCAGTATACCCTAGATCTATTGAGCCTAGCAGAGACTAGTTAAACAACCTGAGACTAGATAGTATAAGAGTAAGATTAGGATCGGTATTAGACTAAGAAGTTGCACGAATCTATCCGGCCGAAAATAAGATAGCGTGACGAGCAGACGGTGTACCCTATCCGAAATTACTCTATGAGTTATACACACCAGTCCTAACTCAACATAGTGGGTTCCGGGGAGTTCGTCGTTGGTTCGATTCTCACCTAAGTCGTTTCATTTGAGAATCCTATTTGAGCCGAACCTGACAGAACATAAAATGCTAATATTTTAATCGGTTCAAAATTGGTTTGCAATTGAGTTTCTGTTAATTAAACTGCGTGAATTAAGTATGAACTCATTGTGAAAAAACACATAAATCACACAAATCAGGGCATGAACAAGCCCACTTTTTAGCTTGATACGTGTAATGTTGTTGCTAATTCCGTGCAATAAAAAATTACTAAAATTCGCCGTTTATTGATTCTCTTGAATTAAACCGATTCTGTTTCCTGTTTTTATAAGTTATAAAAAAGGCCAGAATATTTTGGTGCCGCGACTCGGGAATTTGTACCAGCCTCGCAAGTGAGTGTGAGTGTGTATGGTGCCTACTTCCACAAGATAAAGAAGGACCGAGCCAAACACAGTTTTGTGCGACCTCAAACTGAATCAAGGATCGACCCCTGCACAAATTTGTGCGACCTCAACCTCCGAATCGAGGAGGCGCCCACAATTTCGTGTGACCTCAAGTCAAAAACGGGGAAACGACCACTAATCAAAACAAAGCCGACAACCCAGAGGCCGACATCACACAAGACGGAAAGTGGTTTTTTTTGTGGAATCTTCGTGTACTTTTGGACTCAGGCCCGGTGAACTACCTGCAAAAAACTTGTAAGATCGAACCTGTGCTTTCAACTAACTTTTAGAATCTAATTTGTGCTAGTTTTTTAATCGAAAAAAAGTGCTACTTTTTTGATTATCAGTGCTATAAAATTCCATACGATGTTGTTAATTGCAAACCGATTAAGACCGTACTAGATACCTAATCCCAGCTCATACCCAGTACCCTATTACCCCAGGATAGTCTCGAACCCAAAAAATTTTGTGAAAAAAAATTCAGAAAATTTTCCAAAAAATTTTCGCAAAAAAAAATTGAATTAAAATTTTCAAAAAAAAAAAATTTCTCGAAAAAAAAAAAGGTTATTCCAACTTTTCCCAAAATTTTCACTGACAAAAAAAATTTTTTTTTTGCCCGAATTTAGAGCAAAATCGGAAAACACCGTTTTCGTCTCGCCCGTTCAACCGTTTTAACCGTCAATCGTGTCGAGCAATTTTTTTGAGTGAATCCCTACCTCGGTTTCCTCCAGTGGTTGGATAAACCTTAAAAATTTGCTCGGCTCGCCCCGTTTTTGGCCGCATACCGCCGCGACCGTTACTTCTACCGTTTCGCCGTAAAGTCGTTGAGTTTAACCGATAAACCGTACGCGTTAACTTAAATAGTACTGCTTCGAAAACCTTACAAAACCCTCAGCTAAGGGTTCTGAAAGTTATTATCGTGATAATTTTTTTTTCTATGTGACGACTTTACATCAACACACTCCTTAAATTGATGGCCAATAAAACATCCGTATCGCTTATCACTCTCAATGGTGTTCATCATTGCTGCGAGTTCTCTCCATCACTCCGTAAGTACATTACCATTAACTCTACAAAAACGCCTCGACGACACTTTTAAAGCAGTTCCAGGTTTAAGCTTTAATTTGAATGCAAATAACCGGCAAAATACTGCTCAATATCTTTTAAGGAATTCCCCAAAGTGTATGGTAGAGAGAAATTTTATAATTTGGCATGATGTTATAAATAATTCATTGAGCAAGCATAGATCAAACAACGATAACCCACTTACACCAGAAAGTCTGATTAAAATTTTAGAAGAGTATAAAAACAAAATATCAGCCATTATTTACGTACACCGTCAAAATACCCCTAATATTTACGGACGTTTGGTTGAAACAGGAATATTAACAATTAATGTGACCAAACATTTAATATCAAAAAAAAGAGCTAGCAATAAAGAATTAATTCGTAAGATTAAATTAATTCATCCTCCGGCGTTTTTAGAAATAAAAAATTTGAAAATCATTCGACGTTATTTCCCCAATCTGTCCGAACTTATCAATAAAGTTAAAAGACGTCGACCAAGTTCAAGGAAAAGAAAAGCAGATAAGCAAAAGATTTCACAAATGACAACAGTTGAAGAATATTTAACATTTGTTAGGCATTATAAATCTTGATTTGTTTTTTTTTCCATTAGTTAAATTAATCTTTATTTTCAATCTTGTAGTTTGGTGTCCTTCTGTTGCGTAGGCAACGAGAATTGTAAAGGTCTTGCGAGGATCCTCTCGTTTGGTATAGGAGGCGGCTGCTTGAATTGACTCTAGTTTGATTCCGTCAACCGACACTATTTTTTTTGCTCTTATTTAAAAACAAATATTTCGAAATGGAGCTTGATCTCGGCCAGAAGCTAAACAAAATTTATGTTGCCAGGAAAGAGTTAGAAACAAATCTTTTCGATTACCATGCCAAAATTACGGAATATATAAGTGCGAATGATAGACCAGCTACAATTGAAACGTACATAGAAAAATCTAGCATTTGCTTACAAAAAATTATAGAGAAAAATGATGAGCTTAAATCTTTGTCTATGCACAGCAACAACGCTGCTGAAGCAATAAATCAACTTGAGTTTTACCTAGGATCTACCACTGCAAAACATGACGATGTATTAGGTCTAGCTAAAAATTACTTTCAAATTAAACATCAAGAGGACCAGGTAGCAACTGCACGAACCCCAACGCCAAGCGAATCCGTCCGTTCCAAGAAACCCCTTTCACAGCGTTCTAAGATTGCTTCAATGACTTCGAGTGAGCGTAGAAGAGAAGCAGCCCTTGCAAAAATTAGACGCGAGGAAGTTGAACGCCAAGTAGAGGCTAAGCTTCGTTGGAAAAAGCAAGAGATCCAGATTCAGTCGATGAAGGGTCAACTTGATCTTGATGTGGTTGTAGAGGAAAGCCGTCAAAAGCTAGCTGAAGCAACTATCGAAGAGGCTGAAAATCTGGAAGAAACCTCTGAAATTTGCGAACTTCGTCGTAGCAGATCGAAATTGGCAATGGCCGTTCAGGAGAACCAAACGGAGGAAGACAGGACAAGAAGTTGGGTGAACACTCAATTCCCAACTCAGGAAATAGTTCAGCCCGTGGCGCCAGTCCAAAGTGTCAATCTGGAACCAGCTTCCGAGTTCTTGTCATTTTCAAGTATTGAACCGCCTTTCAGTAGAAATTTGAAGATGATTAATAACTCACATCCATTTGCTGATTATTTCGAAACCACGTGTATAAACTCAGAATGTTAACGTCCCTCATACATCAAATACAAGTGTCAGCTTGCCAAATCCAAAGTTAAACAGTACGTATGAGCCACAGGAACAGCTAACTTTGACCAACCTATACAACTACAACCCTTTGATGCAGAGTAGTTTTCATCATTCTAATATCCCGACGAGCTCAATGCCCATTGCTCAACGAACCTTTTTTCCAAGTAATTCCGCAAATTTTGTGTACCAACCGCTTTTACCAACTAACGTTGGTCCTCTCAATCCTCCAACAGTCACCTTATCCCCTAACTCATATTATGTCACACAGCCATCGAATGTTCAACCGTTCTCTAGCGGAGGAACAACTTTTTATGTCGGTGATCCTAAAACTTTAGACGCTGCAATCTATTCAAAACCCCTGATGGCGCCTTATACAAATGAGAACAAACAATATGGCCCATTTACGGCCTCGAGCAGTAAACCAATCACAAATCAAGATCTAGTTGAAATTTTGACACTGAGCCAGAAAGGTCCCTTGCCTGAAAGGAAATTGTCTTCTTTCGACGGAAATCCGTTGCAGTGGCCTGAATGGTTCGGTCAGTTCAAAAGTGCAATCGATGCAAAAGTTTTAAGTGATGATGTCAAACTGACATATCTCAAAACTCTCGTTTCAGGCAAAGCGAAGAATGCAATTGCCGAATTCGCTTACAGTGGAGTATTCTACAAGGACGCTTTGAAAACTCTAGAGAGGAAATTTGGACAACCACAGACGATTGTGGCAGCTCATCTTGAAAAACTTTCGAATTTTCCACCTCTCAAAATGCACAATTCAGAAAGCATTATCAACTTCGCTTCCTGTATATCCAGTCTTGTCGCAGTTTTAAAATCGTTAGGATATGAGTATGACTTGAAGAGTACATCCGTTTTGAATCAAGTATTTTAAAAGACCAGAATACGAGTATTAGCACTGTACACCGGAATATAAACAGCCATTGAAACAACAGAAAGTGGAGAATTTGTCGAAAGTGGATATAATGAGGGAAAGGAAGCAGTAACTAATGAAAACAAAAAAGCCGAGGAGACAGAAGAAAAAATACCCAATATTTCGAACACATTGCTCAACACTTTTTAGAGAAAATACTTATTTTTCTGACCAAATATATTTTTTGATTGAACAGATCAAAAACTCATTAATAATTAAGAATAAAATTTAATTGTTTTTTTTACAGTGTTTACGTGGATCTTTTAGAACAGCTTTCAAAAAACACACTGAAGACGTCTTTTATACCATTAAACATTGGAATCATCTCATCTCAAATACTGATGAGTGATGATGATTTCTGAACCAACTGAGCCAAATAATAAATCATCTCATCTCAAATACTGATGAGTTATGATGATCATTGAATCATCTGAACCAAAAAATGAATCATTTCAAACTCTGAAGCATAAAAAAACTCTATTCGGTGGTTGTGTTTTCCCATCCCAAAAAAGCATCCGATCTTTCAACCAACCATCGGGTGATCGAGACTGAAGATTTGATATCCATCTTTTTAGTTAACCAATGTTTTAAGATTCGTTTATGGATTCCGCTGACATTGGATAAGTCCTTACTTTCAAATTCTGCGTTGCTATAGATGATAATTCCACCTCCAGCTTTTAACTGTTCATTAGCAAGTTCAGTATTAAACTAAATCGCGGACTCGACTTATAATTCGTGAAATTCGATTACAATGGCGGATTCCCTTTCCAAATTTGCGGACTGCACTTACATTTGCGAATTCTATTTACATTTTGCGGAATTCACTTACAATTGCGGAATCCAGAACTAGCTCTTTTTGCATGTCACAGAGCCCGCAATAAAACGAATGTCCCGGCAAATATTACGTTCCATTTATTTGTGTGAGAAAACCACTGAAAATTTTAATGGAATCCAATTTTTTGGAACATATTTAAATACTTGTCTCTGGAATGCAGGAACGTACGGAGACAAAATTTTGCGCGTATCCAGTGCAAAGTTTGGCCTCGTAATGAACCGCCGCGACAATTTTTTGACCATGCGCGACTAAATGATTTTTAACATGGTGCGATTAGTTTTTTCGACCCTTGCGGCTAATTTTTCGACCATCGCGGCTAATTTTACCACCGCCGTGACTAGTTTTTAGACCACCGCGACTAATTTTTAGACTGTGACGTAATAAATTTTTTGACTGCCGAGACTAATTTTTCGACCGCCGTAATTATTATTTCGATCGCCACGACTAATTTTTCGATAGCCGCGGCTATTTTTTCAACCGCAGCGACTAATTTTTCGACCATGGCGCGACTAATTTTTCGACCCCCGTAACTAATTATAGAACCCTGTTCCGACTAATATTGTTTCGACCGCCGTAACTAATTTTTTCACCATCACGAACGAGTTACGCTATTTTTGCAGACTCAGTCCGCAACTAAATTTTTGCGACCCAAATACGGTAATTCTAGAGTTTGTGCACGTCTTAAAACCCTGTCCAGACTATTGATTTTTGGTCGCTGAATTAACGCGACCGACAAAGTCGAAAAACTATTCGCGGGATTTGACGCGGGAAGTACTTAGCACCAAACTTAACCCTGAAGTAAGCAAAAACGCTTAACTAAAAAAACTTGGCTTATCTCAGTTATATACGTAAAAATGAGGCTTCCTAAATTAATAAGACTGTTTGTATCAAAGAGAAGCCCTGATTCGTTCGAATGCCTTTTCAGGCAAATGGAGCAATGTTTGCCTAATAAAACTAATGAAATTTTAAAAAAATGATTTTTTTTTTTCGGTTTTTGACATTTTTTTCATTGTCCCACTGCAAGCCACGCAAAATACAAAGTGATAATTTTCGCTCTAAGTAAAGTTTAAAGTTTGACAAATAGCCTGACAATATTTTTTTTTCGGTTTTTTGACATTTTTTTCCTCCTCCCCCTGCAAGCCACGGAAAACAAAGTGATAGCTTTCGCGCCGAGTAAAGTTTCATTTTTGACAAATAGCCTGCTGCAACCAACCTGGAACAAATTCAAGGACGGATTAAATCCCCGCTTACGCGTTATAAAATATAATACACAGTAACTGTTCAAAATAGGCCAAACTGACATTTTTTAAGCCCTCGCAACTTTACAAATAAAATAATACCTTGTCAAAGATTTCTAAAATCGAGCTCAAGACAGCAACATCTCTATTATAGAAAAAGTTCAGTCAAAACGGCTAGTTAAGAAGTCGGTATTTGAGAAAAAAACACTTCGAGGACAAATAATTTGTCACTTTTTTCGAAAGCCGGATCAAAAATGACTTTTATCTCTTTCAATACAAAATTTTCTATGTATTCATTCTGAGAAAACTAATTGATGCTGTACTCAAGCCAAAAATGAAAAAAGTTATGGATGTGTCTTTTTTTAATTACAGCTTCAAAGAACAAGCCAATTCGGGCCCCGAATTTCAATTATTGCGAAATACATTTTTTTTCACCGAAAACTTAATTTGATCACTGTACCAAACACATAAACATCGAGCACCCGCGTTTAGGGAAAAAGCGAGCTGATTGATAAGCGTAGATAGCATAATATTGGCTTTAAAAAAACTATAATGATTGAGACGGAAAACTGTAATGAAATTGATGAAAAAAGTTTATAGCTGAAAAAATAATGATCAAATTGCAGAAGAAACTAGTTGACGAGGTCAGTCTCTCTGGAAAACTTCAAACTAGTTTTTTCGACACTGGCACGACTTTTTAGAATTCAATTAACAACCAAACGGGCTGTAAATTTACAGCACACTTGACTACTTGGGAGTTTTTGGGAGATAGCCAGAATTTCTAAGAAAAATTTAGGGAAATGACCCTAGTTTATTCATTCTCCAATTTTTCAGCATGATCGGAACCACAAGATTTCCAAAAAAAACAGTTAAAAACATGCTGAAAATGCTATACTTTTTATTTGTTTGCAGCTATGATAATTAGATATGGTTTGCGTCAAGGAAAAACGCTTAAATAGCATTCCTTATTGGATGTTTTTGTTTAAAAAAAGCAGAGAAATCGTGAAAGCAATGGTATTTTAGTTATATTTTTTATGGTTTGGAACATAAACATACATATACAAAAGAAGAATGAAATCAGAAAATTTCTTGAAAATGTATGAACGGTGACATGATGATGACTTGTTTTGCACCAGTCAATTGTTTTTTTAATTTTTTTGCTGCGTATGGACTAGTTGGACAGGGCATCTCATATCAGGATTGGACGCACCTGGATATTCTGAAATGTTCGATCTTTTTTCTTTCATAGATTTGTCCTGCCAAAGAAACTAATTGAAAAAAGTCGATAGATTAGGTATTCGCTTATAAATTGATTGAAATTTTAGAACGAAAATTAACTTTATGGTGTGTATCAGGTCAAAGGCATCGATTACCAATTTCATTGTCAAAAATGCAAGCGGCCAAGAGTTGAATTTTTTTTCTGTTAGCTCGAAAAACTATAATTATGTGTCTTATTAAAAGAATTATTGTAATCTTGAAATAAAAGGGAATGAAGTTGTTGATTTCATGTTTTTCATGTTTTAGTGTTTGATTCTCTCTTATTCATTACAGTAGCTACTCTGTAATTTCCAGTTTTGGTGATTTTCAGTCTTACATCAAGTATCTTCTGACAATCGTAGATAAGGACAGTACTGTGTCGTTTCTGATTTTGGTCGTTGTGAAAAAATTTTGGAAAGTTGAACTGTTGTAGTCGACTGGCCAGCAATTAAACAGTGAATCTATTTCGCGAAGATCGGGAAAGGGCGGGGTTAAGGTTAAGATATCAAATTTTATCTATTTCATTGACAGCCAAAAAAGCTATTTTTTAAATTCTTTTCCTGGTCTTTGTCGCATTCCTCGATTGGTATCTTGTTTACTGAGTATTGAACCGCCTTTCAGTAGAAATTTGAAGATGATTAATAACTCACATCCATTTGCTGATTATTTCGAAACCACGTGTATAAACTCAGAATGTTAACGTCCCTCATACATCAAATACAAGTGTCAGCTTGCCAAATCCAAAGTTAAACAGTACGTATGAGCCACAGGAACAGCTAACTTTGACCAACCTATACAACTACAACCCTTTGATGCAGAGTAGTTTTCATCATTCTAATATCCCGACGAGCTCAATGCCCATTGCTCAACGAACCTTTTTTCCAAGTAATTCCGCAAATTTTGTGTACCAACCGCTTTTACCAACTAACGTTGGTCCTCTCAATCCTCCAACAGTCACCTTATCCCCTAACTCATATTATGTCACACAGCCATCGAATGTTCAACCGTTCTCTAGCGGAGGAACAACTTTTTATGTCGGTGATCCTAAAACTTTAGACGCTGCAATCTATTCAAAACCCCTGATGGCGCCTTATACAAATGAGAACAAACAATATGGCCCATTTACGGCCTCGAGCAGTAAACCAATCACAAATCAAGATCTAGTTGAAATTTTGACACTGAGCCAGAAAGGTCCCTTGCCTGAAAGGAAATTGTCTTCTTTCGACGGAAATCCGTTGCAGTGGCCTGAATGGTTCGGTCAGTTCAAAAGTGCAATCGATGCAAAAGTTTTAAGTGATGATGTCAAACTGACATATCTCAAAACTCTCGTTTCAGGCAAAGCGAAGAATGCAATTGCCGAATTCGCTTACAGTGGAGTATTCTACAAGGACGCTTTGAAAACTCTAGAGAGGAAATTTGGACAACCACAGACGATTGTGGCAGCTCATCTTGAAAAACTTTCGAATTTTCCACCTCTCAAAATGCACAATTCAGAAAGCATTATCAACTTCGCTTCCTGTATATCCAGTCTTGTCGCAGTTTTAAAATCGTTAGGATATGAGTATGACTTGAAGAGTACATCCGTTTTGAATCAAGTATTTTAAAAGACCAGAATACGAGTATTAGCACTGTACACCGGAATATAAACAGCCATTGAAACAACAGAAAGTGGAGAATTTGTCGAAAGTGGATATAATGAGGGAAAGGAAGCAGTAACTAATGAAAACAAAAAAGCCGAGGAGACAGAAGAAAAAATACCCAATATTTCGAACACATTGCTCAACACTTTTTAGAGAAAATACTTATTTTTCTGACCAAATATATTTTTTGATTGAACAGATCAAAAACTCATTAATAATTAAGAATAAAATTTAATTGTTTTTTTTACAGTGTTTACGTGGATCTTTTAGAACAGCTTTCAAAAAACACACTGAAGACGTCTTTTATACCATTAAACATTGGAATCATCTCATCTCAAATACTGATGAGTGATGATGATTTCTGAACCAACTGAGCCAAATAATAAATCATCTCATCTCAAATACTGATGAGTTATGATGATCATTGAATCATCTGAACCAAAAAATGAATCATTTCAAACTCTGAAGCATAAAAAAACTCTATTCGGTGGTTGTGTTTTCCCATCCCAAAAAAGCATCCGATCTTTCAACCAACCATCGGGTGATCGAGACTGAAGATTTGATATCCATCTTTTTAGTTAACCAATGTTTTAAGATTCGTTTATGGATTCCGCTGACATTGGATAAGTCCTTACTTTCAAATTCTGCGTTGCTATAGATGATAATTCCACCTCCAGCTTTTAACTGTTCATTAGCAAGTTCAGTATTAAACTAAATCGCGGACTCGACTTATAATTCGTGAAATTCGATTACAATGGCGGATTCCCTTTCCAAATTTGCGGACTGCACTTACATTTGCGAATTCTATTTACATTTTGCGGAATTCACTTACAATTGCGGAATCCAGAACTAGCTCTTTTTGCATGTCACAGAGCCCGCAATAAAACGAATGTCCCGGCAAATATTACGTTCCATTTATTTGTGTGAGAAAACCACTGAAAATTTTAATGGAATCCAATTTTTTGGAACATATTTAAATACTTGTCTCTGGAATGCAGGAACGTACGGAGACAAAATTTTGCGCGTATCCAGTGCAAAGTTTGGCCTCGTAATGAACCGCCGCGACAATTTTTTGACCATGCGCGACTAAATGATTTTTAACATGGTGCGATTAGTTTTTTCGACCCTTGCGGCTAATTTTTCGACCATCGCGGCTAATTTTACCACCGCCGTGACTAGTTTTTAGACCACCGCGACTAATTTTTAGACTGTGACGTAATAAATTTTTTGACTGCCGAGACTAATTTTTCGACCGCCGTAATTATTATTTCGATCGCCACGACTAATTTTTCGATAGCCGCGGCTATTTTTTCAACCGCAGCGACTAATTTTTCGACCATGGCGCGACTAATTTTTCGACCCCCGTAACTAATTATAGAACCCTGTTCCGACTAATATTGTTTCGACCGCCGTAACTAATTTTTTCACCATCACGAACGAGTTACGCTATTTTTGCAGACTCAGTCCGCAACTAAATTTTTGCGACCCAAATACGGTAATTCTAGAGTTTGTGCACGTCTTAAAACCCTGTCCAGACTATTGATTTTTGGTCGCTGAATTAACGCGACCGACAAAGTCGAAAAACTATTCGCGGGATTTGACGCGGGAAGTACTTAGCACCAAACTTAACCCTGAAGTAAGCAAAAACGCTTAACTAAAAAAACTTGGCTTATCTCAGTTATATACGTAAAAATGAGGCTTCCTAAATTAATAAGACTGTTTGTATCAAAGAGAAGCCCTGATTCGTTCGAATGCCTTTTCAGGCAAATGGAGCAATGTTTGCCTAATAAAACTAATGAAATTTTAAAAAAATGATTTTTTTTTTTCGGTTTTTGACATTTTTTTCATTGTCCCACTGCAAGCCACGCAAAATACAAAGTGATAATTTTCGCTCTAAGTAAAGTTTAAAGTTTGACAAATAGCCTGACAATATTTTTTTTTCGGTTTTTTGACATTTTTTTCCTCCTCCCCCTGCAAGCCACGGAAAACAAAGTGATAGCTTTCGCGCCGAGTAAAGTTTCATTTTTGACAAATAGCCTGCTGCAACCAACCTGGAACAAATTCAAGGACGGATTAAATCCCCGCTTACGCGTTATAAAATATAATACACAGTAACTGTTCAAAATAGGCCAAACTGACATTTTTTAAGCCCTCGCAACTTTACAAATAAAATAATACCTTGTCAAAGATTTCTAAAATCGAGCTCAAGACAGCAACATCTCTATTATAGAAAAAGTTCAGTCAAAACGGCTAGTTAAGAAGTCGGTATTTGAGAAAAAAACACTTCGAGGACAAATAATTTGTCACTTTTTTCGAAAGCCGGATCAAAAATGACTTTTATCTCTTTCAATACAAAATTTTCTATGTATTCATTCTGAGAAAACTAATTGATGCTGTACTCAAGCCAAAAATGAAAAAAGTTATGGATGTGTCTTTTTTTAATTACAGCTTCAAAGAACAAGCCAATTCGGGCCCCGAATTTCAATTATTGCGAAATACATTTTTTTTCACCGAAAACTTAATTTGATCACTGTACCAAACACATAAACATCGAGCACCCGCGTTTAGGGAAAAAGCGAGCTGATTGATAAGCGTAGATAGCATAATATTGGCTTTAAAAAAACTATAATGATTGAGACGGAAAACTGTAATGAAATTGATGAAAAAAGTTTATAGCTGAAAAAATAATGATCAAATTGCAGAAGAAACTAGTTGACGAGGTCAGTCTCTCTGGAAAACTTCAAACTAGTTTTTTCGACACTGGCACGACTTTTTAGAATTCAATTAACAACCAAACGGGCTGTAAATTTACAGCACACTTGACTACTTGGGAGTTTTTGGGAGATAGCCAGAATTTCTAAGAAAAATTTAGGGAAATGACCCTAGTTTATTCATTCTCCAATTTTTCAGCATGATCGGAACCACAAGATTTCCAAAAAAAACAGTTAAAAACATGCTGAAAATGCTATACTTTTTATTTGTTTGCAGCTATGATAATTAGATATGGTTTGCGTCAAGGAAAAACGCTTAAATAGCATTCCTTATTGGATGTTTTTGTTTAAAAAAAGCAGAGAAATCGTGAAAGCAATGGTATTTTAGTTATATTTTTTATGGTTTGGAACATAAACATACATATACAAAAGAAGAATGAAATCAGAAAATTTCTTGAAAATGTATGAACGGTGACATGATGATGACTTGTTTTGCACCAGTCAATTGTTTTTTTAATTTTTTTGCTGCGTATGGACTAGTTGGACAGGGCATCTCATATCAGGATTGGACGCACCTGGATATTCTGAAATGTTCGATCTTTTTTCTTTCATAGATTTGTCCTGCCAAAGAAACTAATTGAAAAAAGTCGATAGATTAGGTATTCGCTTATAAATTGATTGAAATTTTAGAACGAAAATTAACTTTATGGTGTGTATCAGGTCAAAGGCATCGATTACCAATTTCATTGTCAAAAATGCAAGCGGCCAAGAGTTGAATTTTTTTTCTGTTAGCTCGAAAAACTATAATTATGTGTCTTATTAAAAGAATTATTGTAATCTTGAAATAAAAGGGAATGAAGTTGTTGATTTCATGTTTTTCATGTTTTAGTGTTTGATTCTCTCTTATTCATTACAGTAGCTACTCTGTAATTTCCAGTTTTGGTGATTTTCAGTCTTACATCAAGTATCTTCTGACAATCGTAGATAAGGACAGTACTGTGTCGTTTCTGATTTTGGTCGTTGTGAAAAAATTTTGGAAAGTTGAACTGTTGTAGTCGACTGGCCAGCAATTAAACAGTGAATCTATTTCGCGAAGATCGGGAAAGGGCGGGGTTAAGGTTAAGATATCAAATTTTATCTATTTCATTGACAGCCAAAAAAGCTATTTTTTAAATTCTTTTCCTGGTCTTTGTCGCATTCCTCGATTGGTATCTTGTTTACTATTTTGAGCGTCGCTGTTGCTTGTAATCATTTGCAAAAGAAGTTTGAGTCGTCGCGAAAAATAGTAGGTTGTTGGAAGTTTTGGTAAATTTTGGCTCTTGAAGTTTTGGTAAATTGCTGAGGTTGGGGATTCAATACGTCCAAGAGGCCATATTTTTTGAGGAGACAAATTTTCAAGAATGCTGGTTATTCTTTGGCTCTCGTTTGTTTTCTGAAACCCATTTCAGGCAGAGGGACGAGTTGGCACAAACTCTACAAGAAATTGTTTTCATACAGGATCGAGAGCTGCTCTGCAAACGTACACTGTTTTGTGATCATCAATGGTGTTGTCGATTGTTTAAGCGGAACTCTCGTAAGCGGCATTTCACTGTCAATGGGTGGTGTTTTGTTTTGTCGTTTGTGTTTCGTTCTACATCGCAGAAATCTAACTGTTTTGAAGGTAGCGTCGTTCAAAGTCATACTAGCAATTACAGCCCACATTAAATGTTTAGGCTTCGAAAAAGGCGTTCTCATAACCTCATAAAGCGGCGAGTGAGCCTGGATGAAGTCCAAAAAGCTTCGTAAAAATTGAAGAGTCGAAGGCTTTGAGAGCAATTTTTTGGCTGCAGTGAACTTCGTCCAGCTCTCTGAACAAAAAATCAAACTTTTGTCTTCCTGTTCATTAGCTTTGGAATACACTCTCGAGTTACATTGCCTGAGAGACTTCTGGAACCAGATATAAACTATATTTATTCTTTGGTTATACATTGGATGTTTTATCTCTATAAAATCTTTAATAATAACCAATCACGATCCATCCAACTAACAATCTACTTATTTGTAAGTGCTGAAATTACTTGTAATTTCAGCACCAGAGAGATTTGAACTTAACTTAGAAATTAGTTACCTCTCGCAGAGAGCTTTAGCAATCGCAATAAACCAGTATACTCTAGATCTATTGAGCCTAGCAGAGACTAGTTAAACACCCTGAGACTAGTAGATATAAGAGTAAGATTAGGATCGGTATTAGACTAAGAAGTTGCACAAATCTATCCGGCCGAAAATAAGATAGCGTGACGAGCAGACGGTGTGCCCTATCCGAAAGTACTCTATGAAATACACCTCCAACCTAACTCATCTGGTGCGACCATAAGTCTCGATCAAGACCTTAAAAACATATTAGTTTAGAACTAACAGATAGATTAGAATTAGACAAAAATATTATCAAAATGTTACATGAGAATAACCTAATTGAAATGTCTGTACGACTCAATAGATCAGAACCGCTATTCCGCACAATAATAGAACTATTAGGCATTGGAAGAAGATCTCGGACAAGAGACAATCTACGACTACGAAGGAACTTACCATTAAGTTTCATGGTCGTACGGCGAAAACCAGACCAGACTTACATATTTAGAATTTTAAGAGCAACAAAGAATTTAGGGTTTCATTTGCAAACATAGAATCCTTGAAGAAAAGTCTTCAATGATTACTACAGGCGCTAAATCGTATTTACTATTGTACAAAAAAAACGATTTATAAAAACATCTCAAATCGTTCTCCCTAAATCTGCGGTAAAATTGAAAAAGATATGTGAAAAATATATTTATTGAAAGAAAAAATAAAAATTAGTTGAAATGATCATTAATTATTAGTATATACAAACCATCCTGGCATCCCCCGCTTCATCACCTAAACATAATAGCAAACATCTAAATCACTTGTATCATCAAATACTAAAATTTTTATCAAATAAATTTAAATTATCTTTAAAACCTTATCTAAATTTTTATCTTTGTTTCATCTCAATTTATACAATCTTAAACCAGATCATCAAGGCTTCCCTTAAATCTCCATTAAAAATTAAACTAAATCCATTTTATATCATTAAACATTATATACCGATCATCAAGGCCTATCCTTGGATCAAAAAAGAGCAATTTTGTTCTCCCCCACCCAATCATAAAGTCTCTAACGACCTCAAACGTCGATTCACACCCCAACCCTTTTTAAAAGACCAGGGACTAATAGGAATTTTTCAAACACACTAACCATTCAAATTAAGCTAAACAGTGAAGAACTTCGGTTATTCATCCTTCACTTAATCCCCCCTCTTACCTGACCCAGGCTAAACCTTAAATCTTAGTCAGTGTTAAAATAGTATCTAACGAACTACCTGTGTTCTAATTATACCTGAACCTTGTGGATAAATTTACTATTCTCCAACCCATGAACACAATCACTACCCCTAATTAAGATTAAGTAAGTTAACACGTTAACTTAGAATAGCCACGAGAAAGTAAAAATCATTCTTCGGAATCGATATATACTTTTCTCTCCAACCCTACATAAAAGACCCAAGTAAGGCTAACCAAAAAATCGTGAGGACTAACAGTCTAGGATTTTAAAATCACTAATAACAACCTTGCACCCTTCATCCTAAACCTTATGTCACTGATCAATTAAGGAAATAAACAAACAATCGTACTACACAATTGTAAAAGAAAAAAGGAAACATACGATCTTGTAATTACACCGCATAAACAAATAATCGGATATATTCCCACAAAACGTCAAACTATAAAAAGAAAAATTTTAAGTAAGCAAAGACAAATTACTCTAAAAAGATTTTCAAAGCGTAGAAACGCAGTCTCCGAATCAGAAGTCAGCGATTTAGATGCACTCTACAAACTAAAAGATACAGTAAATAAAAATTACCCAGTTCATGATCAATTATACTTTTCCGTTTCAGAAGCTACATCACATTCATCAAAACAAGGAAAAAGAAGAATAAAACAGATATACAAAAATAAACCACTACGTTTATACACCTGGAAACAACCAATCAGACACATTGAACATTACGCACTGACAGTCATAAAACGAAAAAATGAGTCAAAGCCCAAGTGACAAAAGTCCAGACGAAGACTCGGTTTTCCCATTTATTATCATTTCACTCACTGAAGACAGAGGACAAACACAATTTTGTCAGAACCTAATCGCAAATATATTTGAACAAGGAATTAGCCCATGTAAAGCAGAATTCCCAGAAACAAAATCCAAAGGGCAAATTGTCAATCATTACATAAAAGGAATATGTAACTTAACACAACAATATGGATTTTACACCATAGAACTCAGTACAACAAGAAACTTCCATGGCAAATATGTTACCCAAACAGATGATGTCGATATAGAATTTTCAAAATTATTCACAGAATACATTAAAAACATACAAAATCAAAATTCACAGAGTGCAAATTCAATTTTCACTGACGATGTTTTTGCAATAATATATAATTATTTATCTATACTAGAAAAGAAAGAAACCGAAAGCACATCAACGGTTCAAACATCAAGACACACAAATCTAAGAAAAGAAATTACCGCATTCTCAGCATTTTTAAACACAATCCGTGAAAATTTTTCAAATAACGAATTTTCACCAAATGTTAAACACGATTTACAAAAAATCTTAGCATGGTTTATAATAGACTATTTTACCCACAATATAGATTTAATTGCACAAGCAAGAAAAAATTTTAGACCCCAGAGTACAAATGATGACACTGTCATTGTCGAACAATCAGATTACCTTTGGGACCCTGAATGGTCTCATCCATTATTTCTGAACACTCCAATAGACATCTCAATTAAGCAATCAGTACAATAACAGTTCACAAAGATTATATAAGAGTAATCCCATTAGCAATAGATGCAACACTTTTAAACTAGAATTCATTTTTACCTGATAGACAACAAAATAATAGTTTAAATTCAACTCTTGTACAACAAGAATTTTTAAACGGAACTAGAAATTTTACACAACAAGATATTCAAACAGCATAACATTTTATAAATGAAGAAATAGTTGAAACCATTGTAACATTAACACAACAGAGTATTTCACCAATACATCCAAATCTTACAACGCCAAAACCAAAGACTTCAGTGTTACCCCAAGCAACACTACAATCTACAGTTAAACCCTCGGTTGCTCCAAAAAAATCACATATGGGTTACCAAACATTTAGACCAATGAAGAAACTACCACAAAAACAAAGAATATTCACCAGAAGTAATTTTGCAGAACACAATTATAACTATGTAAATAAATCGCAAACATCTAAATAATCGTTCATTTTCACAACAACAAAATCCCCAACAACACACAACAAATTTTGTAAATTTTAATGATAACCCACGTATTACAACAGACCCAAGTGAAAACAATCCTTTTTTTTCAAAAGAACAAAAATAGTAAAAAACCACACCAATATAAACAAAAAACACCTTACTATACACCTAATTATCGTTCATCAGATGATGACAATTTTCATGACCAAAACCAATAACAAATTTCTCAAAAACAAAGACTCCAGTCTTATCACGTAAATCAACCAGATATTTTTGAACAATATACACGAGAACAACATATGCGACAACCTAGATCAAATTACGAACCCCAAAATAAAAATTTATTTTCAAAAAATCCAGCAAACACTGATTATTATCAACCAAGGCAAAGGCAAAACGAAATACCACTACCATATTATTTACAACAACACGAGATAACAAAAAACCAACTGACAAATTTTTCACATATGCCAAATGCCGCAGAATCACTGCAAATGACTATGAATCCATACCTCATGGTTGGATCATCAAAAACATCAAATAAACCACTAATGGTATTCACAGGCACATACCCTGAATATTCTGTAGAAGACTATTTAAATGCAGTCACAGCAAATTTTATTTTAAACATCAGACCTGAACCAATTAATACACCACTCCATCAAAATTGGATACATAGACACACAGCGTTAATCCAAACAACACTTGATGGCGCAGTTCAGAAATGGTTTTCTTTTCTACCAATAGATATAAAAACAAATTGGAAAAAATGTACACAAGAATTTTCAAAAATGTTTGATTCTGAAAGAAATAAACAACACCAAAGAGTTTTATGCAATGAAATTCGCAGATACCAAACAAAACAATTAAACAATTGGCAGTTAGAATCGAAACACTAGTTCGAAAAGCATATTAACTAAACACTCATGATTATAAAAACACGAAAATGACAGAAAATTTAATGATGACTCAAACACATCAACTAAGAAAATTAGCTATAAAAAAGAGAGCATCACATCCCTCATCATTTCGAAAACCAGATTTAGATTTCAGAAAACTAGTTGACAAAATAGAACAAGCAAAAATCACAATGAAACTTGAAGAAACAGAAAATCTTAAAGTACAACACGTTAATGGAATCGAAACAAATACAACACAAATAAACAACATACACGATTCAAATGTAGACCTAACTGAAAAAATCACTGAAAATTTGAACATATATGAAAAAAATCCCAATTTCAAAGGTGAACCATCTTTCAAGAAATGGTGTAATTATTGTCAAAGATACGGACATAGCATTGTCGAATGTAGACAAAAACAACAAGATAACCAAAATAAACCACAAAAGTACAAAGATTCAAACAAATCATTCTACCAATAAATGAAAAGGATCAAAATTTATCAAACAAAAATATACATAGTAATAACAGCTCTGGTAAACCCTTCCCAAATAATTCAAATTAATCAAGAACCAATGACCCTATAACTCTAATTATAGAAGTAGATCACCAGAACAAAGAAATTTACGAAATTTCTCACAAAACAGATATAGTTGATCAAATAGCCGAAATAACCAGTATAGAAACAACTATTCACGATCAGATTCAAACAGTAGATAATTTTTTTGATACCAGTTCCCATTCAAATTCTAGGAATTGACACTATTCAAACGATAGATCACGTAATTCATCATACAATAGAAATAGAAACTACTCGAATAACAGAAATAGAAGTTATTCAAATAACAGAAACCAACGTTACCAAAACAATAGATCAAGAAACAATTCCTATAACAGATCCAATTATCAAGGAAACAATAACAATTACTAAATCACGAAATAACTCACAAAATAGGAATCCCAACTATAACAGTCGAAGAAATTATTCTTAATCCCCTTATCGAAACAACAATCGTTACCCCGATTCCCACTACAAATATAGAAGTAACACGCCAAAACATCAGCGACAAATTAATCAGGTACAAACAATTGAAGAAACAACTTCAGATAGATCACCCTGGTATTGACAACACAGAAGGTACCGATTTACAATTAAACCACATTAATTGTGAATCAACAGACAGCGAGAGTGATACAAATAACACTATCTCAGTTTTATGATCACAGTCGAAAACGACTACGAACCCATTATATACGAACAACCCTTTAGTTCACACTTTTACGAAAATCTTTACGACCAGCAGCCTAAAGCTTTTATGAGTAAAATATTTAGACCAATTATACTCAAGAAACATGCAATCACATACTTAGATGATGTTTTTATGCAATCACAAACGAAAGACAAAATGTTTATAATTTTAGAACAATATCATCAAATACTCAAAAATGAAAAAATGAAAGCAGCCCCAGACAAATCATATTTTTTCTTAACACGCGTAAAATTTCTTGGCCACATCGAAAGTAACACTATAACTCCATTGAAATCACGAATACACGCAATTCAGAAACTTCAACCAACCTCAAATAAAAAGAAAATCCAAGAATTCCTTGGAATGATAAATTTCTTAAGTAAATATGTATACAAAACGCAATTATACTTAAGACCTTTCTATAACATCCTTAGACAACAAAATAACTTCGAATGGACCACCAAACATCAAACAAGATTCGAAGAAATAAAAAAAATGTTAACAGAACAAACATCAAATACAATCCCTGATCCGAATCAACCATTTTATGCGAGGTGCGATGCTTCAAACTTTGGCATCGGCGCAGCATTACTACAATCACACAGTGGAATAAACAAAATGAATCTTATATCAGCAAATTCTCGCTTATTTACACAAGCTGAACTACGACTCTCTATTCTCATGAGAGAATGCACAGCTATAATGTACACATTCACCGAATATGAATTTCTTATACTTGGATCTAATCATCCAACAGTTCTTTTTACAGATCATAACCCTATAATGTTTCTGTTTACACAGAAATCAAACCCAAACCATAGAGTTTATAGATTTCAAATAATTTTAATGAAATTCTCAAACTTACATATAGTTTGGACAGCAGGAAAAAATCTTGCACTACCAGATACATTAAGTAGAAATACACCACCTGAACCACTTACACGAAAAGCTACAATTGAAAAACCACAAAATATTAAATTTTATCTTGCAAAAAATGAAACATCACTCAGATTGGAATGCAAATATGCAGTATAAACTGATATAGATCAGTCACACATAATTAACTTACAACATTTCCCACTCTATTTAGACTGTCAAAATAAGTTGAAGTAGATCTATTAGGACCATCCACATTCAAATCAATTCCCTATTCACAATCGATAGAAAATAGCACTCAACAAAAATCAATCAAACAACAATCGCACAAAAAAGACACCTTTCCATTGATGGAAAAAAAACTTAACTGATGAAATAAATTTATCAGGACCGCCAATAAATAATTCAAATTACACGATAAATCAAGTTTTTGATCTTCATGACCCACTCGACACAATTTCTTTATCAAAAATTGAAGTTGAAAATATTTTTCTACCACCAACAGAAAAATTACACTACAGTTATTACAGAAATATCAAAAATTTGATCCCGTAATTCGCCAACTCAAATCATGGCAAAACAAAACCAACAAAAGCTGATACAAAAATATTAGGAAATAAAACACTCCTCCGATACTTTAGAAAGTACAATAATACAACTATTATTGAAACCACAGACCTTTTAAAATATCAGACACCCGATTCTAAAGTACCCTGTCTCCCTCTCAGCATGATGCTAATAGCATTTGACATATCCCATACGCAACATAGAAAAGGACACTCAGGTTCAGAAAAACATGTTCAAATTTTACACAAAATTTTTACTTCCCAAATGCACCAATTTGGATTAAAGTATTATGCAACGATTGCATAATATGCCAAATAAATAAACCTTATTCAAATCAAAAACAAATAGCAACAAAACAAGGACAAAGTCTATATTTCAATCATAAAATTTCATTCGACACAAAAGGACCAATTTCTTCATCCTCCGAAGGAAATTCTTATATTATGGTAATTGTTGATGCTTTTACACACTACGTAGCACTCAACCCAGTACCAAATTGTAATGCTTACTACGCATGCACAACACTTTACGAACGTTGTATAGCTAAATTCGGCCTACCAGAAATATTAGTCACAGATAACGGCATCGAATTTATTAACAAGGAAATCATCACATTATGCCACCTATATAATATCAAACAAAAACCACGTACATCTCATGCACCTTGGACAAATGGATTAGTCGAAGGTATGTACCGTTCACTACAAGAGTACCTCAGATGCATCATTAACGGAAATGATATACGACATACTGAATGGTCAACAGATGTAAAATTATTCCCATTGTCCTATAATTCACAAATTACAACAACCTTAGGAAAGTCACCATACGAAATGGTTTTTAATCAAAAGCCACGAAAACCAATCATGTTTACAGCAAACGCTCATAAAAATGCACAAGGTTTTTGTCGACTCAACAAGGATTCAATTTGTTATACTACCGTTACACACACATGATGAAGACCACTTTCATCATCCACAAATTTGGAAATTAGCTTCCGGTACACATACCAAATGGATTTTAAAAAGAGATAAAAAACACACTGAAATCTACCAAAAAGTATCAAAAATATTGTTACAAAGGCAAAATATAAATAACCAAATTAATTCACGCTTCATGCCAGCCACAGACTTAAAAAATGGAACATTTGGTTCAATACCTAATTTTAATACACAAAAATGAATATCCAAAAAATTACAACCACTTCGAAAAAGACCATACCAAATATTTGATAAACCTACTGAAGTAACATACAAACTTACTGACTCCAGCAAGAAAGAAATCACACAACACCGTAACAACCTTTTACCTTTTTATCCCAAGAAATACGCTCTTCGCGAAATAACTCAATTATATTCATTCACAGGTTTACACATAGTTCAAAATAACCCACAAATAGAACAAAATCAACATGTTAATACTACAAAAAATACAAAACAATTTAACAGCAGAATATAGACCCTCAAAGATCAAACACACCAGAACCAAATATACCTCGAAAAGAAAAGAAAAATATATAAATTAACAGAACAACAACAAAATCCCCAACAACACACAACAAATTTTGTAAATTTTAATGATAACCCACGTATTTCAACAGACCCAAGTGAAAACGATCCTTTTTTTCAAAAGAATAAAAATAGTAAAAAACCACACCAATATAAACAAAAAACACCTTACTATACACCTAATTATCGTTAATCAGATGATGACAATTTTCATGACCAAAACCAATAACAAATTTCTCAAAAACAAAGACTCCAGTCTTATCACGTAAATCAACCAGATATTTTTGAACCATATACACGAGAACAACATATGCGACAACCTAGATCAAATTACGAACCCCAAAATAAAAATTTATTTTCAAAAAATCCAGCAAACACTGATTATTATCAACCAAGGCAAATGCAAAACGAAATACCACTACCATATTATTTACAACAACACGAGATAACAAAAAACTAACTGACAAATTTTTCACAAATGCCAAATGCCGCAGAATCACTGCAAATGACTATGAATCCATACCTCATGGTTGGATCATCAAAAACATCAAATAAATCAATAATTGGTATTCACAGGCACAAACCTGAATATTCTGTAGAAGACTATTTAAATGCAGTCACAGCAAATTTAATTTTAAATATCGGATCTGAACCAGTTAATACACCACTCCATCAAAATTGGATACATAGACGCACAGCGTTAATCCAGCCAACACTTGATGGCGCAGCTCAAAAATGGTTTTCAGTTCTACCAATAGATATAAAAACAAATTGGAAAAGTTTTACACAAAAATTTTCAAAAATGTTTGATTCTGAAAGAAATAAACAACACCAAAGAGTTTTATGCATTGAAATTCGCAGACTACCAAACAAAACAATTAAACAAACGGCAGTTAGAATCGAAACACTAGTTCGAAAAGCAAATTCACTAAACACTCATGATTATAAAAACACGAAAATGACAGAAAATTTAATGATGACTCTAACACCCCAATTAAAAAAAATTAGCTATAAAAAAGAGAGCATCACATCCCTCATCAATTCGAAAATCAGATTTAGAATTCAGAAAACAAGTTGACAAATAAAAACAAGCAGAAATCACAATGAAACTTGAAGAAACAGAAAATCTTAAACTACAATACGTTAATAGAATTGAAGCAAATACCACACAAATAAACAACATACACGATTCAGATGTAGACCTAACTGAAAAAATCACTGACATTTTGAACATATATGAGAAAAGTCCCAATTTCAAAGAAAACCATCTTTCAAGAAATGGTGTAATTATTGTCAAAGTTACGGACATAGCATTGCCGAATGTAGACAAAAACAACAAGATAACCAAAATAAACCGCAAAAGTACAAAGAGCCAAACAAATCATTCTACCAAAACATGAAAAAGGATCAAAATTTATCAAACAAAAATATGCATAGTAATAACAGCTCTGGTGAACCTCTCCCAAATAATTCAAATTATTCAAGAAACCAATCACCCTACAAAATCTAATTATAGAGGTAGATCACCAGAACAAAGAAATTCACGAAATTTCTCACAAAACAGATATAGTTGATCAAATAGCCAAAATAACCAGTATAGAAGCAACTATTCACGATCAGATTCAAGCAGAAGATAATTTTTTGATACCAGTTTCCATTCAAATTCTAGGAATAGACAATATTCAAACGATAGATCACGTAATTCATCATACAATAGAATTAGAAACTACTCGAATAACAGAAGTTGAAGTTATTCAAATAACAGAAACCAACGTTACCAAAACAATAGATCAAGAAACAATTCCTATAACAGATCTAATTATCAAGGAAACAATAACAATTACTATAATAGGTCACGAAACAACTCACAAAATAGGAATCCCAACTAAAACAATCGAAGAAATTATTCTCAATCCTCTTATCGAAACAACAGGCGTTACCCCGATTCCCACTACAAATATAGAAGTAACACGCCAAAACATCAGCGACAAATAATCAGGTACAAACAAGTGGCGAAACAACTTCAGATCCCCCTGGTATTGACAACACAGAAAGTACCGAACTACAATTAAACCACATTAATTGTGAATCAACAGACAGCGAGAGTGATACAAATAACACTATCTCAGTTTTATGATCACAGTCGAAAACGACTACGAACCCATTATATACGAACAACCCTTTAGTTCACACTTTTACGGAAATCTTTACGACCAGCAGCCTAAAGCTTTTATGAGTAAAATTTTTAGACCAGTTATACTCAAAAAACATGCAATCACATACTTAGATGATGTGTTTATGCAATCACCAACGAAAGACGAAATGTTTATAATTTTAGAACAATATCATCAAATACTCAAAAATTAAAAAATGAAAGCATGAAAGCAGCCCCAAACAAATCACATTTTTTCTTAACACGCGTAAAATTTCTTGGCCACATCGAAAGTAACACTAAAACTCCATTGAAATCACGAATACACGCAATTCAGAAACTTCAACCACCCACAAATAAAAATAAAATCCAAGAATTCCTTGGACTGTTAAATTTCTTAAGTAAATATGTATACAAATGCAAATATATTTAAGACCTTTCTATAACATCCTTAGACAACAAAACAACTTCGAATGGACCACCGAACATCAAACAAGGTTCGAAGAAATAAAAAAAATGTTAACAGAACAAATATCAAATACAATCCCTGATCCGAATCAACCATTTTATGCAAGGTGCGATGCTTCAAACTTTGGCATCGGCGCAGCATTACTACAATCACACAGTGGAACAAACAAAATGAATCTTATATCAGCAAATTCTCGCTTATTTACACAAGCTGAACTACGACTTTCTAATCTCATGAGAGAATGCACAGCTATAATATACACTTTCACCGAATATGAATTTCTTATACTTGGATCTAATCATCCAACAGTTCTATTTACAGACCATAAACCTATACTGTTTCTCTTAACACAGAAATCAAACCCAAACCATAGAGTTTATAGATTTCAACTAATTTTAATGAAATTTCCAAACTTACATATAGTTTGGACAGCAGGAAAAAATCTTGCACTTCCAGATACATTAAGTAGAAATACACCACCTGAACTACTTACACAAAAAACTACAATTGAAATACCATACCACAAAATATTAAATTCTATCTTGCAAAAATTGAAACATCACTCAGATTGGAATGCAAATATGCAGTAAAAACTGAAATAGATCAGTCACAAATAAATAACTTACAACATTTCCCACTCTATTTATAATGTCAAAATAACCACTATGAAGTAGATCTATTAGGAACATCCACATTCAAACCAATTCCCTATTCACATTGGATAGAAAATAGCACTCAACAAAAAACAATCAAACAACAACCACACAAAAAGACACCTTTCCGTTGATAGAAAAAAAACTTAACTGATGAAATAAATTTATCAGGACCACCAATAAATAATTTAAAATACACGATAAATCAAGTTTTTGATCTTCATGACCCACTCGACACAATTCTTTTATCAAAAATAGAAGTTGAAATAATTTTTCTACCACTAACAGAAAAAATTATACTAAAGTTACTACAGAAATATCAAAACTTTGATCCCGTAATTCGCCAACTCAAATCATGGCAGAACAAAACCAACCAAAAGCTGATACAACAATATTAGGAAATAAAACACTCCTCCGATACTTTAGAAAGTACAATAATACAACTATTAATGAAACCAAAGACCTTTTAGAATATCAGACACCCGATGTTAAAGTACCCTGTCTCCCTCTCACCATGATGCTAATAGCATTTGACATATCCCATACGCAAGATACAAGAGGACACTCAGGATCAGAAAAGACATAATCAAGTTTTACACAAAATTTTTGATTCCCAAATGCACCAATTTGGATTAAAGTATTATGCAACGATTGCAAAAATTGTCAATTAAAAAAACCTTATCCAAATCGAAAATAAATAGCAACAAACAAGTTTTCAAAGGACAAAGTCTACATCTCAATCATAAAGTTTCATTCGACACAAAAGGACCAATTTCTTTATCCTCCGAAGGAAATTCTTATATTATGGTAATTGTTGATGCTTTTACATACTACGTAGCTCTCAACCCAGTACCCCATTGTATTGCTTACTACGCATGCACAACACTTTACGAAATATTAGTCACAGATAACGGCTCAGAATTCATTTACAACGAAATCATCACATTATGCCACCTATATAATATCAAACATAAACCACGTACATCTCATGCACCATGGACAAATGGATTTGTCGAACCGTTCACTACAAGAGTACCTCAGATGCATCATTAATGCAAATGATACACGACATACTCAATGGTAAACAGATGTAAAATTATTCCCATTGTCCTATAATTCACAAATTACAACAACTTTACAAATTTCACCATACGAAATGGTTTTTAGTCAAAAGCCACGAAAACTAATCATGTTTACAGCAAACGCTCATAAAAATGAACAAGGTTATTGTCAACCCAACAACGAGTCAATTTGTTATAACCTACCGTTACACACACAATATGAAGACCACTTTCATCAACCACAATTTTCGAAATTAGCTTCCGGTACACATACCAAATGGATTTTAAAAACAGATAAAAAACACACTGAAATCTACCAAAAAGTTACAAAAATTTTGTTACAAAGGCAAAATATAAATAACCAAATTAATTTACGCTTCATGCCAGCCACAGACTTAAAAATTGGAACATTTGGTTCAATACCTAATTTTAATACACAAAAATGAATATCCAAAAAATTACAACCATTTCGAAAAAGACCATACCAAATATTTGATAAACCTACTGAAGTAACATACAAACTTACTGACTCCAGCAAGAAAGAAATCACACAACACCGTAACAACCTTTTACCTTTTTATCCCAAGAAATAAGCTCTTCGCGAAATAACTCAATTATATTCATTCACAGGTTTACACATAGTTCAAAATAACCCACAAATAGAAGAAAATCAACATGTTAATACTACAAAAAATACAAAACAATTCAACAGCAGAATATAGACCCTCAAAGATCAAACACACCAGAACCAAATATACCTCAAAAAGAAAAGAAAAATACATAAATTAACAGAACAAATTTTATCACAGGATCAACTACAAAAATCCAAACATAGAGAATCATCACGTCTTAGAAGTCAACCACTACTATAAAACATTCCGGAAAAACCGGAAAAACTATAAAACATTCATCCCACACTCTAAAATATTAAAGAAAATTGAATTTCAGAAACAACCTTGATTTAAAGTTAAGGTAAACATTCTCTTAAATCACTTTACACCTTCACAATTCTGTAAAAACATGCTAAAAATAACCTCGATCAATTCTAGTTCAATTTCAACCAATAGAAATTGTTCAAATTGTCACCTTGCTATCTCTAACACAAACTTATTTAGCCGATAGAAATTAATCTCCAGGCATATCTATAACTCTAACTTAACAACCTCCAGGTCAAAAATAAGCAACTCGCTAAAACTTGACAACTAAAATAAACACTACTTCAATATTATAACCCTCCCCTATCAGATTATGCAAAAATCAACAATATTTTCCCAATTCAGACCTCAAAAGTCCCCCAACTAAAAATGGCAAATTAGCCTTAAGTAAAAAAGACCAATGATAATTTGGCCTAAAGTACAAATTTTTCAAAGATACCCCATTTATTCAACAAATGAAAACAATACTATGAAGACCTCCCGAACTCCAATAAAATAGCCCTCAACAATTTTTGCTTAAACTCAACCCACTTGTCAAAAAATCAATAAATATTCCAACCACACTTGAATTTCGCTCGTCTCAAAACTTTAAAAAGTATTCGACGAACAAATCACTTCGTAAATGCTTCTTTCCATAACAGTTGATCACTAAAACAAAAACTTCTAAACCTCTTCACAAAAGTTTTCAATCTAATTCAATTTTTGATATACTTTTTCTTTGAAACTTTTGAATTCATAATAATATTTTCTATATTTTTTGCATTCGTTTTTATATCTTCTATTCCCTATTTGAAATATATCTCCAACTTTCCCAAATCCTTGACCACGTCTACAGGTACGAATACGTGTAATCTATCTAAATGATACGAACTATTTTCAGTCGAACAGATATTTTTCTTTTATTCAGAATTGTTCTCACATTTTTAATCTCCCTCATCAATATGCAGATGTATAAAAAGGGGAATAGTCGCCTTTGCCCTAGCAACCATCCTCTTGATACTCTTTATTGAAGATTATTATAAGAAACACAAATTTTCCAGAAAGAATTAAAATTCATCCAAGAATCAACCACCACCAAACCAGCCCCCACCAACCACATCCCAAGAAAGCCCAATAACACCTACAACTACAAACAAACCTCAAACATCAACACGCATTTCTTTTCAAGACAATCCATACACCTTTGAAGAACGACACACACGCTTATCAGAACGTCTAGAACCAGTTCATCGACAAGCATCTTTAAGTGAGCCAATATATAACTTATACCCCACCTTGCAACAAGACCTCAATCGAGTTAGACATATTAGCTAAAATCAAAATACACCTGATATACATAGACAAATTATACACCCGGGAAGAAATAGAAATTTTCAAACCCCCAGAGTTCATTTTAATAAACCTCAATCACTAACAGCAACTACCTCAGAACTTTCAAGCAGTACACTACCAGAAACTCCCACACTTCTTTTACAACAAAGCATCTCAAATATACCCTCAGACTACCTAGGTTCAAACCCCACATCACAACAAATCCGAGAAAACCCTTTTAATCCCCCAGACACAACATAAAGGCCACCATATTGGACAACACACTCATATACACAAGGTGAACCGAACATAGTAAATGAACCAATAGATAATTCTTCTGATAAAACACTATCATTATTACCAGAAACACTCTCACTTCCGTCAACACCATCAATAAGTCAAGTTTCACCAACACTTTTCCCCTTAAATTTTCCAAACAACCTCGACGCTAGATACCGAGAACAATCATCGTCAAATATCCCTTTACGATAAGATTGGAATACTTTCGTAGCACCTCCCCCACTATTTAGTCAACATCATGAAAGTAACCGACTCCATAGTTGAGTTGGGCACTTAATAGATTACATCATAGACAAGATATCCACGAAGATATCCGAGACCATAACATTCAAATACTTCAACAAAACAGTCTTCAATTAAAGATCGAAATCACTGTCAAACTTAATAATATTGTTCAACACCTTTTTCCCCTAAGTCCACCAAACATAACAGCTCAATCACTACCTCCTCCATTTATAACAACTGAAGTAATATATAAATACGATAGATACACTAAAAACACAATTGGATATATCACATTTTATAACCCTTACTCCGGATTATGTATTTTTTGTATATGTATATGGATTTACACATGTATTTTTTAAAGATATTTACATTTCAACAGTTTCATTTTCTAATTTTTTCCGAACAATATACAAATCCATCCCTTCGTACAGGACCTCAGGATTTATTAGTAACACACTATGATTGTGAAGACTACGAACAAAAAACACTAACTCAAATACGCTATAAATCAAGTAACACAATGCGAATCAGAACCACAAGCTATAGAAAGCACAAATGTACTAGCAACACTAAACTCAAAAGCCCGATCAACAACATAAAGAGGATACAAGTTCACAGCAACATTTCATAAAATAAAGTAAATTGCTCGCAAGTCTCAAACGGAAATAAAAACCGATTAGACCACGAATCTTTCTATCAAACTAATATAGAAAGATTTTTACATTTTAACCCTCAAGATTGTAAGAATGAACTTACACGATTAAAATTAACACAAAACGATGGAACGAATAGAAAACTTGTAAATTTTCGAGTTTTCCCAGACTCACCACATCAAGCAGAACTTGAAAAACACCAAGGTCACATTAGATTAGACAGAAATTTCCCCTTTCATGGAATACACGGAAGACTGACATACGATCTCCATAACAAACACTGGATACCAATCATGGGAATCAAAGATCCCTCAAATTGCAAAGCAGATACAAAAAATAAGGATATCAAGAAATAAAATTTTTTGATTGGAAAATACAACTTGAAAAAGTACAACTAACACGAGATTTAAAAGACGAAACAATCCTCTACCAAGGCATTAGTTTCCCTTGCAAAAATTACCAAGGATATTGCGATCCTACAACTCGCACACAAGCAACCATAGTATGGTTTCCTGAAGAAACCTGCACAGTTTTCCAAGTTGCAAAAATACACGCTAGAATGATTAAATTTCGTCAAAAACATTTTATTGAATCAATCCCATTTGAAAAAGTCAACCCAATTGAAAAACTAAGTAATAACTTAAGAAACATTCATAATATCGAAAATAAGTTGACACGTTTTCAAATATTTCACGAAACAGAATTTGCATGTAAATACAAAACCCACTCTACAAAACACAGTACTCCAAAATACTAGTTGAATACGACGAAGGTTTCGACATGACTACCGGAAAAATAAAATTTGACCCCTATGCAACACATCACCTAATAAACGAAGATACATCATACATCCCAGTGAACCTCCGCAAAAACACAGGAAATCCTGGCGAATGAATAGAACCATACGACAGTGAAAGCACACGTTTACAAGAACTATCATTAATGAACAATACCTAATTTGGCGCAATACATGATGATGTTCATTTAGATATGAAATTAGACTACACAAATAGTAGAATTTTTCAAGAAATGTCACTTTCTGAGTTAGAAACGTTCCATCAACTATACGAATTAGAAAGAATTGACTATGAAGGAAACATTTTATGGTTTTATACTTGCACCAAAAAAGTATCACCACTATATGTTTTCGAAGACAAATGTTGTAACAGAAGAATCCCCATATTCTACAAAAATTAATTACCTTTTGTTGTTACACTTTCAAGACGAACATCTTTTTGGGATACCGCAGTCCCATGTGGATCAGAAAATAGCCACAACGTCGTAAAATGAAACGAAGATAAATATCATCTACTTACACCATACCCTACACTCATGCAGTCACTAAAAAAGTTTTCACCAGAAAGCATTCGAGCTATCGCTCGCAAACCAAATATCGATTTACAATCATTAGGTATATTTTCTAAATCCGATACACAACATCACATTAGAACACAACAGTTTCAAGAACTACTATTGCAAATGGACATTATACAACGACAATCAATAGACCAAAATTTACGAAAACTTGCAGAAACAGCAGAATTTCCCGACATTTACGCACAAGATTACAGCGGATATTTTAAAGACATCAGTGATTACATATATTTAAACGGTGAAAAAAATCGACCACAAGATATACACCAATCAATATCTTTAGTTTGTAAAATTGAAAAACGAAATTTTAGCTATTCTAGGATGGCCATATTACATCTTAGAAAGATTGACCATCTTAAACGCAATGTTTATTTTTTTGGATTTCTTTTTTCATTATTAAAAGGAATCTTAACACATGCGCAATACATACACAAGTAAACATACAAGCCAGCGTAGCACGCATATTATTTGCAGGATTTTTTGGAATATTTTGATCATCAATAAATAAAATCGTCCTAGTTGCACAAAATAAAGAATACAATACAAAACTATCAACAAAACCCAACACATACGATGACTCAAATAATAATACAAACGCATTACCTACGGCACCCCATTTGCCAAATAATCATCCATTATCTTTAGTCTCACAAAATTTTCGAAACTTAGCAATCACAAACCCCCTAAACTTAAGACCCAGCCACATACAAAGCCCCATCCAACACATAGTGACACAACAACCTTCAACTGACGATACATACGAATAAATCCTTGAACAGCCCCATAACACGACTTTTCAGTCTCAAAATAATCATTTTTTAGCCCACGATGAACAGACAAGTTGGATCACTCCACCGATCAAACTAACACCCTGCCAACCTCCAAAATCCACTCCATTTTATCCCACTTTTTGCTTTTCCGCCACCTGATTCACAACAAGCTAACACATCATCCGGCATGAATTCTGACCCTAACTCAGATATCACAATTTATACAACAATTTCACAATTCAAAAAATCTGATATTGAAACCCCCGACGAATTCGGAACCATCCCCTTCTACACATACCCCGACCTTTTCAAAACCCCCTTTCCAACCTATCAAATCCTATAGCTAACATACATTTCCCTTCACTTCTTCTCAAGTAACCCCAACATACTCCCCATTCAATAATAAACACTCCACCAATAACTTCCCTGATAATATCCAACTTTCCGAAGAACTAGATAAATTCATAACTCTCCAACAACAATTGCTATCTCCCCACACCCTCACTATTCACCAATTATCATCAACAATAACATCATCAAATCCACCAACACCCACACCAATTTCAGATTGTACTCCATCATTAGTAACTCATTCATCCACTTCCAGAGAATCATCCAACAGTACTAACCGTGCTTATAGAACCTTTAAATGAAAATTCCCCAATCATCCATTCCCATCCAAACCCGGAACCGCCCGAGAATATATCAATCATCCAGACCACACCAATACAACGAATTTTCTTCAAATAACTCTACCTTTATTTCCCCAATATACACTAAATCAATCTGATTTTAACCCTGAACCATGTCATTTTGTAGATGAACATGTATTAATTCCCACACTTCGTTGGACAGCTTATTATAATTTCTCTAAACCCCTTACACTACCACTCAATAACACCACTATCGATATTGAAAGGAATAAAGAGGAATTATTCAGATTAACCACAGCACTCACTCCACGACAATTTACATAGGTAGGATATAAAAAATTACTAAAAACATTCACTGCACCTCGCGCTAACGACTACTCAATTGAATATTACGATCATAACATCATCAGATATAATCAAGACCAATTTCTTGACGACGATAAATTCGCTAATCCACAAATCACAGAAAAGTTTTTTATTGAATCATCATACATATTCACACTTAACATACTAGATAAAAAGCATGATCACATTACTTCAGAAGCACTATCAGACATTCAAGCATATGAATCATTTCACGAAAAATTTCAAACATTTTTACTAACCTTTCACTTCCTCACACCAAAAGAACGCGATTTGCAAGGCTCACACGACATCCTGTTGAGAACTAAGCAAACACATACTTATACTTACTATCGCTTTATCCAAAATCGTTTTCATTTACACACACCATCACGCCAATCCCACCACAGATTTCAATTCATTAATTCCAAACACAGCTCAACATTTTTTCTAAACTTCACGTATTGCATTAAAAATTCTAACTTTCAAGGCATTCTCCAAAATTAAGATCCCATCACTCAGATGTTTTATATTTTGCCCCCTCACGAAGACCTTCAACGACGAAGAATCCCGGCCTCTAATCATTCCGCATGAATATATTCAACCCATAGAAGTACCCATTTTAGAATTCATTCATAATACTAAATATAACCATAAAGTTATAATCTGATCCAGAACACATCTCATGAATTTGCAGTAGGCGCCGAAGAACTAAAAACCATCAAAGCACTGCAATTGCTTTGGCCGCTGTTGCAATTTAAAAACATAATATGCATATTAGCAAAACTACTAACTACCTCAGAAGCCATTCACGACATTTTTCCACACGGCTTTTTCCCAGATGACTAAAGGTTATTATGAATTTAATAATTTTCAAAGTAACTAATTCAAAATCGAACTAACCATTTTATTCAGTATTTTGTATTCTCTTTAGCCTTCACATCACGATCACCTTCAAAACAAGAAAACACAAATAAAAATATAAACTCTGTTTTCCATTTTAAAATCTATTAAACCAACAGCAATAAATGATATTGTAAAAGTTAATTCAAAGTAGTAAATTCATTTATAAATGATTCCCCCAGTTGTAATAAATTTAACATACGATGCAAATAAATTACCTTTTAACCCCAAAAGCAGTAAAATTTCACCTTAAAAGCAGTAAATTCATACGATTGAAATGCAGTACTAACCTTTTTTATAACTTCTGTTTAAACTCACACAAATTCTATCCACAATCGCACAGCTCGCCCACGAAGAATTGTTTAAAACAATGAATTCAAGTTTTATGTTTGCATTAACAACAACTCAAACAAGCAATAACAAGTTTCCACTTTTCCTTTAACCCGGTTGGAATAGAATTATATAATACATCTACAGGTACGAATACGTGTAATCTATCTAAATGTTACGAACTATTTTCAGTCGAACAGATATTTTTCTTTTATTCAGAATTGTTCTCACATTTTTATTCTCCCTCATCAATATGCAGATGTATAAAAAGGGGAAAAGTCACCTTTGCCCTAGCAACCATCCTCTTGATACTCTTTATTGAAGATTATTATAAGAAACACAAATTTTCCAGAAGGATTTAAATTCATAAATTTTCCAAAATTGCTAATCAACCAACACCAAACCAGCCCCCACCAACCACATCCCAAGAAAGCCCAATAACACCTACAGCTACAAACAATCCTCAAACATCAACACGCATTTCTTTTCAAGACAATCCATACACCTTTGAAGAACGACACACACGCTTATCAGAACGTCTAGAACCAGTTCATCGACAAGCATCTTTAAGTGAGCCAATATATAACTTATACCCCACCTTGCAACAAGACCTCAATCGAGTTAGACATATTAGCTAAAATCAAAATACACCTGATATACATAGACAAATTATACACCCGCGAAGAAATAGAAATTTTCAAACCCCCAGAGTTCATTTTAATAAACCTCAATCACTAACAGCAACTACCTCAGAACTTTCAAGCAGTACACTACCAGAAACTCCCACACTTCTTTTACAACAAAGCATCTCAAATATACCCTCAGACTACCTAGGTTCAAACCCCACATCACAACAAATCCGAGAAAACCCTTTTAATCCCCCAGACACAACATAAAGGCCACCATATTGGACAACACACTCATATACACAAGGTGAACCGAACATAGTAAATGAACCAATAGATAATTCTTCTGATAAAACACTATCATTATTACCAGAAACACTCTCACTTCCGTCAACACCATCAATAAGTCAAGTTTCACCAACACTTTTCCCTTTAAATTTTCCAAACAACCTCGACGCTAGATACCGAGAACAATCATCGTCAAATATCCCTTTACGATAAGATTGGAATACTTTCGTAGCACCTCCCCCACTATTTAGTCAACATCATGAAAGTAACCGACTCCATAGTTGAGTTGGGCACTTAATAGATTACATCATAGACAAGATATCCACGAAGATATCCGAGAGCATAACATTCAAATACTTCAACAAAACAGTCTTCAATTAAAGATCGAAATCACTGTCAAACTTAATAATATTGTTCAACACCTTTTTCCCCTAAGTCCACCAAACATAACAGCTCAATCACTACCTCCTCCATTTATAACAACTGAAGTAATATATAAATACGATAGATACACTAAAAACACAATTGGATATATCACATTTTATAACCCTTACTCCGGATTATCATACACATGTTTTTTTTAAAGATATTTACATTTCAACAGTTTCATTTTCTAATTTTTTCCGAACAATATACAAATCCATCCCTTCGTACAGGACCTCAGGATTTATTAGTAACACACTATGATTGTGAAGAAAACGAACAAAAAACACTAACTCAAATACGCTATAAATCAAGTAACACAATGCGAATCAGAACCACAAGCTATAGAAAGCACAAATGTACTAGCAACACTAAACTCAAAAGCCCGATCAACAACATAAAGAGGATACAAGTTCACAGCATTATTTCATAAAATAAAGTAAATTGCTCGCAAGTCTCAAACGGAAATAAAAACCGATTAGACCACGAATCTTTCTACCAAACTAATATAGAAAGATTTTTACATTTCTCTTTTCGAGTTTTCCCAGACTCACCACATCAAGCAGAACTTGAAAAACACCAAGGTCACATTAGATTAGACAGAAATTTCCCCTTTCATGGAACACAAGGAAGACTGACATACGATCTCCATAATAAACACTGGATACCAATCATAAGTATCAAAGATCCCTCAAATTGCAAAGCAGATACAAAAATTAAGGATATCAAGAAATAATATTTTTTGATTGGAAAACACAACTTGAAAAAGTACAACTAACACGAGATTTAAAAGACGAAACAATCCTCTACCAAGGCATTAGTTTCCCTTGCAAAAATTACCAAGGATATTGCGATCCTACAACTCGCACACAAGCAACCATAGTATGGTTTCCTGAAGAAACCTGCACAGTTTTCCAAGTTGCAAAAATACACGCTAGAATGATTAAATTTCATCAAAAATATTTTATTGAATCAATCCCATTTGAAAAAGTCAACCCAATTGAAAGACTACGTAATAATTTAAGAAACATTCATAATATCGAAAATAAATTGACACGTTTTCAAATATTTCACGAAACAGAATTTGCATGTAAATACAAAACCCACTCTACAAAACACAAAACTCCAAATTACTTGTTGAATACGACGAAGGTTTCGACATGACCACCGGAAAAATAAAATTTGACCCCTATGCAACACATCACCTAATAAACGAAGATACATCATACATCCCAGTGAACCTCCGCAAAAACACAGGAAATCCTGGTGGAAGAACAGAACCATACGACAGTGAAAGCACACGTTTACAAGAACTATCATTAATGAACAATACCTAATTTGGCGCAATACATGATGATATTCATTTAGATATGAAATTAGACTACACGAATAGCAGAATTATTCAAGAAATATCACTTTCTGAGTTAGAAACATTCCAACAACTATACGAATTAGAAAGAACAAGAATTCTACAGTCACTCGCATTAGCAGTACTCAAAAAACCACACGCAGGATATTTGTTATCCGGAAACAGATCAAATTTCCTTGACTATGAAGGAAACATTTTATGGTTTTATACTTGCACCAAAAAAGTATCACCACTATATGTTTTCGAAGACAAATGTTGTAACAGAAGAATCCCCATATTCTACAAAAATTAATTACCTTTTGTTGTTACACTTTCAAGACGAACATCTTTTTGGGATACCGCAGTCCCATGTGGATCAGAAAATAGCCACAACGTCGTACAATGAAACGAAGATAAATATCATCTACTTACACCATACCCTACACTCATGCAGTCACTAAAAAAGTTTTCACCAGAAAGCATTCGAGCTATCGCTCGCAAACCAAATATCGATTTACAATCAATAGGTATATTTTCTAAATCCGATACACAACATCACATTAGAACACAACAGTTTCAAGAACTACTATTGCAAATGGACATTATACAACGACAATCAATAGACCAAAATTTACGAAAACTTGCAGAAACAGCAGAATTTCCCGACATTTACGCACAAGATTACAGCGGATATTTTAAAGACATCAGTGATTACATATATTTAAACGGTGAAAAAAATCGACCACAAGATATACACCAATCAATATCTTTAGTTTGTAAAATTGAAAAACGAAATTTTAGCTATTCTAGGATGGCCATATTACATCTTAGAAAGATTGACCATCTTAAACGCAATGTTTATTTTTTTGGATTTCTTTTTTCATTATTAAAAGGAATCTTAACACATGCGCAATACATACACAAGTAAACATACAAGCCAGCGTAGCACGCATATTATTTGCAGGATTTTTTGGAATATTTTCATCATCAATAAATAAAATCGTCCTAGTTGCACAAAATAAAGAATACAATACAAAACTATCAACAAAACCCAACACATACGATGACTCAAATAATAATACAAACGCATTACCTACGGCACCCCATTTGCCAAATAATCATCCATTATCTTTAGTCTCACAAAATTTTCGAAACTTAGCAATCACAAACCCCCTAAACTTAAGACCCAGCCACATACAAAGCCCCATCCAACACATAGTGACACAACAACCTTCAATTGACGATACATACGAACAAATCCTTGAACAGCCCCATAACACGACTTTTCAGTCTCAAAATAATCATTTTTTAGCCCACGATGAACAGACAAGTTGGATCACTCCACCGATCAAACTAACACCCTGCCAACCTCCAAAATCCACTCCATTTTATCCCACTTTTTGCTTTTCCGCCACCTGATTCACGACAAGCTAACACATCATCCGGCATGAATTCTGACCCTAACTCAGATATCACAATTTATACAACAATTTCACAATTCAAAAATTCTGATATTGAAACCCCCGACGAATTCGGAACCATCCCCTTCTACACATACCCCGACCTTTTCAAAACCCCCTTTCCAACCTATACAATCCCATAGCTAACATACATTTCCCTTCACTCCTTCTCAAGTAACCCCAACATACTCCCCATTCAATAATAAACACTCCACCAATAACTTCCCTGATAATATCCAACTTTCCGAAGAACTAGATACATTCATAACTCTCCAACAACAATTGCTATCTCCCCACACCCTCACTATTCACCAATTATCATCAACAATAACATCATCAAATCCACCAACACCCACACCAATTTCAGATTGTACTCCATCATTAGTAACTCATTCATCCACTTCCAGAGAATCATCCAACAGTACTAACCGTGCTTATAGAACCTTTAAATGAAAATTCCCCAATCATCCATTCCCATCCAAACCCGGAACCGCCCGAGAATATATCAATCATCCAGACCACACCAATACAACGAATTTTCTTCAAATAACTCTACCTTTATTTCCCCAATATACACTAAATCAATCTGATTTTAACCCTGAACCATGTCATTTTGTAGATGAACATGTATTAATTCCCACACTTCGTTGGACAGCTTATTATAATTTCTCTAAACCCCTTACACTACCACTCAATAACACCACTATCGATATTGAAAGGAATAAAGAGGAATTATTCAGATTAACCACAGCACTCACTCCACGACAATTTACATAGGTAGGATATAAAAAATTACTAAATTACTAACGACTACTCAATTGAATATTACGATCATAACATCATCAGATATAATCAAGACCAATTTCTTGACGACGATAAATTCGCTAATCCACAAATCACAGAAAAGTTTTTTATTGAATCATCATACATATTCACACTTAACATACTAGATAAAAAGCATGATCACATTACTTCAGAAGCACTATCAGACATTCAAGCATATGAATCATTTCACGAAAAATTTCAAACATTTTTACTAACCTTTCACTTCCTCACACCAAAAGAACGCGATTTGCAAGGCTCACACGACATCCTGTTGAGAACTAAGCAAACACATACTTATACTTACTATCGCTTTATCCAAAATCGTTTTCATTTACACACACCATCACGCCAATCCCACCACAGATTTCAATTCATTAATTCCAAACACAGCTCAACATTTTTTCTAAACTTCACGTGTTGCATTAAAAATTCTAACTTTCAAGGCATTCTCCAAAAACATGATCCCATCACTCAGATGTTTTATTTTTTGTCCCCTCACGAAGACCTTCAACAACGAAGAATCCCGGCCTCTAATCATTCCGCATGAATATATTCAACCCATAGAAGTACCCATTTTAGAATTCATTCATAATACTAAATATAACCATAAAGTTATAATCTGATCCAGAACACATCTCATGAATTTGCAGTAGGCGCCGAAGAACTAAAAACCATCAAAGCACTGCTATTGCTTTGGCCGCTGTTGCAATTTAAAAACATAATACACCTATTAGCAAAACTACTAACTACCTCAGACGCCATTCACGACATTTTTCCACACGGCTTTTTCCCAGATGACTAAAGATTATTCTGAATTTAATAATTTTCAAACTAACTAATTCAAAATCGAACTAACCATTTTATTCAGTAGTTTGTATTCTTTTTAACCTTCACATCACAATCACCTTCAAAACAAGAAAAGACATATAAAAATATAAACTCTGTTTTCCATTTTAAAATCTATTAAACCAACAGCAATAAATGATATTGTAAAAGTTAATTCAAAGTAGTAAATTCATTTATAAATGATTCCCCCAAATGTAATAAATTTAACATACGATGCAAATAAACTACCTTTTAACCCCAAAAGCAGTAAAATTTTACCTTAAAAGCAGTAAATTCATACGATTGAAATGCAGTACTAACCTTTTCTATAACTTCTGTTCAAACTCACAGAAATTCTATCCACAATCGCACAGCTCGCCCACGAAGAATTGTTTAAAATAATGAGTTCAAGTTTTAAGTTTGCACTAACAACAACTCAAACAAGCAATAACAAGTTTCCACTTTTCCTTTAACCCGGTTGGAGTAGAATTATATAATAACCAAACTAACCAACGCTGCTTACTAAACACCTTAAACAATAAACTAACAGCATGACTAAAAAAACCCACGGTACCCAAACCGGATTAAACCAGCTTAAAACTGGATAAATTATTCTTTTGAAGACTATTACCAAGTCTAAAAAAGAAACAAAAAACACCAAAAAGTCGCAAGACAAACTCAAACCACAAACAATTTGATTTTTGAGAAAAGGACACAACCAACGAATCAAAAGGAAAACAAAAAATAATATAACACAAAAGTAAACACAAAACAGTACCCCTCAAAAAATTAGCCCGAAATCATACTCCCCTTCCTGGCCTAACCCTTCAGAGAGGACGTCCTGAGCATGCTCTATAGCCGGCCTAACCCACCGTGCTACATCCACGCTTTGTGACCACATCCCTATTTTTGACAAGAGGTACTCAAGTGTGAGTACCTCTTAAAAATAACTGAACTAAGACTAAAATGCTTTTGCGAAAACAATTAATCAAAATCATAACTAAAAAATAAGAACTAACAAAATTTTATAAAATGTAAATTGTAAAATGCAGTACATGTATCACGAACAACCACAAGAGCGAGCATCCAAAGACTAGACGAACCCATCACACTCAACCTACAGGATGGCTAAATACAACTGACAAGCCGCCCACAATCACAGCTCATAAATGATTTAGAGTACGACTTGACTTCGCAGAAAAGGACTTCATTGAATCAGACCAATGACCATCTCGAAGTTCAAGTATACGTACAGATCCGAGTTACAAGGCATCCTCTCCAAACACGATCTTCACGCCATTCCCAAACCAGATCGAAACACAGTTCTCCACAACCAATCAAGAACAAACGATTATAGCAAACCAACTGGAAATCAGATTGATTTCATTGACAGTCATAGTTTTTGTCAAAAGATAATTAAAAACCTCCTATCGATGACTCCAGTCTCTTGGAGCTTTCTTTTTCAAGAACAAAACAGGAAATGATGCTCATCAAACAACAACGACCAACATCCATCCTTCATTACAGATAGAAGATCTAAGATTCAAAACTCTGTAAACCCCGGATGGGTGGATTCAGATATAAACTGTATTCATTCTTTGGTTATACTCTGGATATTTTATCTCTATAAAATATTTAATATTAACCAATCACGATCCATCTAACTAACAATCCACTTATTTCTAAGTGCTGAAATTACTTGTAATTTCAGCACCAGAGAGATTTGAATTTAACTTAGAAATTAGTTACCTCTCGCAGAGAACTTTAGCAATCGCAAAAAACCAGTAAACCCTAGATCTATTGAGCCTAGCAGAGACTAGTTAAGCAACCTGAGACTAGATAGTATAAGAGTAAGATTAGGATCGGTATTAGACTAAGAAGTTGCACGAATCTATCCGGCCGAAAAAAAGGTAGCGTGACGAGCAGACGGTGTACCCTATCCAAAATTACTCTATGAGTGTCACCTCGAACCTAACTCACTTCTCAAAATGAGGCTATAACACTTGTTTTTAATGTTGGCTGTCTGAGAAACAAAGGATCCAAAACCAGCCGGAATTTGAATCCGAAATTCTGAACGCGGAAGGGTTTTTTAGGGGAATGCCAATTGAAAAAACTTGCAAGTTATCTAGGCTGATTCATAGAAGTAGGCTAATTTTTAATTTGAGTTTTCACGAAACTGTGTTAAATTTTTTCTAATTTATTAAGAGACGCTGCAAAGCAAATAGTCATTTATTTTGAAAAAATAACCTTTTTTCAAACAGCTCGCAATTCTCCTTAAACCAATTCTCGATGACACTGGAAAAGAATTGAAAAAAAAAACTGAAAACTTGGTCAACAAAAAACTTCACAGGTATTCTTGTTTCTTTTTGCAGCTATTCTTGCTCTCTTCCTTCCACAGGTATTCTTGTTTCTTTTTGCAGCTATTCTTGAGCTCTTCCTGCCATGGAATCCCCTTACATTTTGGAACATGTTTAAAGATTTGTCTCTGGTATCCAGGAACATACAGACACAAAACTGTGCGCCTATTTAGTGCACAGTTTGGCCTCGTATGGAATTAGGTTGTTCAATTTTCTATAGGTTTGAAAATCTACAAGGTGCAATTTGGTTAATTTCCACCCGATGTCATGCAACGCATATAATTTAAATTAGGGCAGATCTATGATTTTGTCGAGGGAGAAGGGGCGGCAAAATTTTCTGAGCTCTCCCAAAAGACCCTATTTTGACTAAACTTTATGCATCGAATGCAAGAAAAAACAACCCGGGTTGACAAAAAATGCTTAACATACAATTTTCATGTATGAAAAAATGTTTATCATACTCTTTCATACAATTTCATAGACTAAAAGTGTATGTATGAAAATAGCAAAATAAGCATTTTTTTCATAAATGAAACTGTATGACAAGCATTTTTCCATACTATGAAATTGTATGATAAGCATTTTTTCCATGAATGAAAATTCAAAAAATTTTTGTTTCGAAATTTCGTGTTTCAACCGAAACACTAACCAAGGATTTTTTGTCATGAGAAAACCCAGAGTGTAACTGCCAGTTACCACGCAGATAAACTGCATTTGGTGATTTTTGAAAATTTTATTTTTTCTTTGACGAAATGACTATTTTATAATTTTCATACATGATAATTGTATGATAAGCATTTTTTCCATTGACTTCATATATGAACCTGTATGATGAGCATTTTTCTTCTATGGACGTCAACCCGGGAATTCATTTCTCATCGCGAAAGACAGGAAATGCCTTACTTCGCAAACGTCTAGACATGCCGAAGGTCGTATAGCCTGGACACCTCGGATGATGCAACATCGTGTGTAATTTTTATTAAATAGCTTTCAGAGGTTGATCAAATGAACAGTAATTTTTTGGTAGCCTGCAGGCCAGGGCGAATAAACACTTGAGAATACCTTCAACGAGGCAGGCACCGTGCAGAAGGGTTTTTTTCTGCTTAAGCAAACCTTATCAACTAGTGAAGTGGCTAAAATCCTCACAACTCAGTGGGTTGATTAAAGGTCGACTCTGTTTTTTTTCTGACCGACCGAACGAGCGAGCCCTCCTGAATTTTTTTCTAAGTTACAACCAGATCACATAAAATTTTTTTAATTTTTCACTAAACTAGATAAATTGTTTGCATTAGTTTTATGCTATCTTTTTATGTCAAATAGCAAAAAAAAAACGGAAATTGACGGAAATCTCAATTTTGCATATTTGACAGCAATCGTTCCTTGGTGCTAGCAGATGATCCTGAACGAATCGCTACTCCAAAAGTAATTGCGCCATCTGTTATGTAATTCTCTATGTTTTCTTTGGAAATAAATTCTAATAATCCCTTTTCTCCTTTCTCTAGCTCGGGAGAAAAGTCCATTTTGAAATCTTTTCTGTACGGCTTGTTTCCACTGGGATCCTTCAGATAGATGGAGACAATCAGCTTTCGACCTTCTAGAACATTCCATCTGTCGCCATCTCTGTTCACAACCGAGACACACACAGACACTGACCTGTCAATTTTGCTCTTTGTGCCATTGAGAAACACTTTCACAACCACTTCGCAGTTCAGATAGTCAGTTTGTTCTTTCTTCGGCAGTAATCCATCACCAGCAGATGGTCGTATCTGGGCAACTTTCAGATTTACAGGTCGAGTTTTTAACGTTTCCATATCTTCATTCCCTTTCATCTCCTCTGCAAACTTTTGAAGCAGTTTGACGTTCTCTGCTCTAATGTAAACCATATTATTTCTAGAGCACACATTGGTCAGAATAGGAGTCATGGCTTTCAACTGACCCGATTTAATTTGATCAAAAACTGATTTGATGCTGTCTTGTAGGTCAATTCCAGCATATTCAGGCGTCTCGCATTGTTCTTTTGTGGGTAATATTTTTTCTCCCAAACCCAAGTACGGCCTGTTTGGACTCGGGTTTGCTTTTCTAAGGCTTGCTTTGTAGATAGTCCGCGAAGTCCAATCAAACTAAAGAATAACACAAATTGACATCAACAAGAAAACTTTATCAACCTGATCCGCCCATAATAATATGAATGAATTTGAGTGTTTTATAGGAATGCAATATAGAAAACATTACGAGGCCAAACTTTACTTTCTGTGCATTGTTAGCGGATTCCGAAACAGGCCAAAATTAGATTTGTTGCTGAATATGCAATATTGCTACTTTTCTTTGATCTTCTTCGCTGTTTTGAATTCTACAAACAAATACTTAAAACCTTGTAGCGCTCAAAATCGCTCCAAAAATAGGCGAGTGTGCGGAATCCTCAATTGTATTTGCGGAAGCGAAGCGGTTTATGGAATCTACATGCAATTATTCAGACATGTGAATCGTCAAATTGAGCTGTTTCAGAATCCGCAACTGTAAGCGGAACCTACAAATTGTAAGTTGAACTCTCAAATTTTAAGTGGAATCCGCATTTTGTTTGCGCATTTTGTTTAAATTTATGGTTATATGTAGTAACGTTTTATTTTATATCTTTCACTTTCTAAGTGATCAACAGCAAGTTGAATCTCAATTACTACGTTGTTCAGCTACCAGTTGAAATACCTGTCAATCTCAATTCCTGTCAACCCAACTTCGATCTCAATTCTTGTAACCCAATTTCGATCTCAATTCCTGTCAAGCATACCAAACTTCGATCTCAATTACTGTCAAACATACCAAACTTTGATCTTAAAAACTGTCAACCCCGTTTTGATCTCAATTCCTGTCATCAATCTCAATCCCTGCAAAATGAATAAATTGAACAAAATGAAGTAAACTCATCAAAATGCATCATTTCATTGCAATCAATTCATTTAAGATAAATATGTTTTAACTTACCCTATTTCGAAGATTTTTAAATAACGAGGACATACCAATGCAAAATTTTCAGGAACATATTTTGTGTTTTCGAAATTAACAATTATTTCAGCTGTAGTTGTTCAAGTTTTGTTATTTTTTATCTGAAACGGATTTGCTCAGATAAATTTCTTTTAATAGATCATTTACTACATAAGAATAAATTCATCTTTATAGATAAATTACTCCCTGTTTTAAAATAACATGTTTGGCATAATATTCAGACAATAACACACACTGCATACAATAAAAAGAATACGGCAAACTACGGTTAATCTGGAACCAAATGAACCATCTCCTCTGAAACACTGATGATGATTTCTGAACCAACTGAACCACACAATGAACCATTTCAAACCTCTGAACTGTAAATAAATACCTTTTGCTGATTGTGTTCGTTTTCCGATCACAAAAAAATCATCCGATCCCAAAATCATCGTGCGATTGATACTAAAGATTTGATATCTACCTATTTAGTTAACCAATGTTTTGAGATTCGTTTGTGGATTCCGCTGACAATTGAAACGTCCTTGCATTCAAATTGCGCATTACTAAGGATAAACATTCCATCTCTAGCTTTTGATTGCTCTTATGCAATTCAGTATTAAACAAAATCGTGGAATCTACTTACAGTTTGCGGATCCCATTTACATTTGCGAATTCTACTTACATTTTGTAGAATCCACTTAAAATTGCGGAATCTAGAACAACTAGCTATATTTGCTTGTTGCGGAACCTGCAGCAAAGCAAACGTGACGACAAAGTTTACGTTATAGGTATTTGTGTGCAGAATCAACTGAAATTGTGTTAGTGGAAACCACTTACATTAGGAACATATTTAAAGACTTGTCTCTGGATTCCAGGAACATACAGACACAAAACGGTGCGCCGATCTAGTACAAAGTTTGGCCTCGTAGTGAATTGCAAATAATTGGAACATACAGAATTAATTGAAAAGGGCAAAAGGTCTTATTTCAGAAAACTACCCTTTGCATGCAAATTTAATTTTTCAGACAGGAAAAATAACTCAAGATCACCTGAAAGATGAAATGCATATGCAAACATTGCTTAAAATTGACAAAGTAGCGTTTTATAAATATTTTAGTCTGCTTATAGTTTTGCTACCAATAGTTAAACATCAGTTAGATATCTATGTTTAAGGGGGCGCCAAACTTTTCGTAAATCTTGCAGTTTTGTTTCCCAAACTGATAAAAAAAAACCCTGCCTCGAAGGAAATTTGCGCAATTATGCGTTATTAACTGCCTATCAGAGGATTGCAAAATGTTGCAAGCGTTTACTAGAAACTGGAAAAATTTGCGGTTCGTCACAAGAGTTATGCAAGGTTTTCAAGTGCATTAGTATAATCTTTTGAATGTCTGATTACTCTGGAACAGGAACTGTCCTGCTAGCATCCGGCATCCAGTTTCAAGCGTTAATAAACGATTATATGATGATTTTAGAACCAGTCTTAATAAAGTTGAGAAAATATTTATTGTAATCAATTAATAATCAATTATAATCTCTCTTTTTGAAATCCAATAATAATCAATTATAATTTTTTTTAATGGACTATAATTGATTAGTGATCCATCTATTTTTGATACCATTACAATCGATTACAATTGATTATTTTAATCCTAGTTTCTAATTCATTTGTTTGGCACAAAAAGTGCTCATGTGCACAATTACCATGCCCATGTAAGAGCTTTTACTTTGGAGACTCGCTACTTCGAATTTGCAATTTTTTATCAGCGTGCACTTAGCCGAATTTTATATTAGGTGAATGTGAAGTTTCCTTATCAAATCAAGTGGTTTTCGAAACTATTTGAAAATTTCGGCTAATTTAATTCTTATCGGAATCCACACCCAATTAAAACAGATATAATAAAATAATAATCGTGGTTTCTGCGATTCGCACAGGATCTATGAAAGGCTAGCTAGCCTGTCTAAGCGTAGCCCATTTCTCTTATTTCCTCACACTCTAGACTGAGTTATATCGAAATGCTAATAGACATACATGCTAGTCGCTGCACCCCCGGAAGATGCTTTGTAAGTCATTCGTAATCTTTGAAAAATGCTTGCATTGTATTGAGTATTGTATTGAGTATTGTATTGAATATTTTGTAGCATATATTTCAATAGACATCTTACTTTTTGACTCTTAATACGAGGAGACGCCGTTTTTAGTTCAAGCAAACCGGTTGTAACTTTTCCGTCAGTGTGTGTTAGATCACTCGATTCAGAATAAGTTTGCCATGAAGGAGTTTTTCCTCTGAATTTGACCATAGTTGAATAAGAACAGAGAGACTTCTGATTTCACAATGTATAACTGAACTAATGGCCGAAACTCAATTGATAACAATCTAAAAGTAACTAATGCGGCTAACTAAAAACCAGCAGGTATAATCCTAATGAGTTATGTATTTTGGCTTAAAGTGTTACTTACTATAATAATCCTAATAAGTTGATAAGTAAGGAGCAGTTGATGTATGTAACACTGTTCCAGCTGTACATTTGAAGTACAAAAACAAAACAATAACGTCTGCAGATGAAATAAGTCTTGAGACGACAGTCAGCAGAATTATTAAGGTATCGATAGAGTTGCCGTTTCTTATTACTACGATTTCTACTTTGGCTACTTGTTTACAGCAAAATGCTTAGATTTTCTTGCGACAGTGTGTTGTCATATAGTGTATTCGATGAAAGCAACTGAAAACTTCGAAGTCGTAGCAAAACAGATTGAACAAACGAACACTTAGATTGTTTAATAGATTTTACTGTAGACTTTTGTTTATAATGTTCGTTAGTGTTTGGTGTATAAAATAAATATTCATAAATGATAAAAACTTCCAAATCTATCACATCAGGACAGATTTTGTTTTGTAAATGATAAATATCATACATAGAGGCAAAAAACCAGATGATATGAGCACGGACACTATTTACATGATGCCACGATAGTCGATAATCACGGAGCCGCGGTCTCAGTTTGCCGAGAAGGATCAACTGTACAATCCCCCCCCCCCCTCTAAGTGACTTACGGCGGAACGCCCACCCCAAGCATGTATTTATTCTGAAAATTAACATTACGAGGCCAAACTGTGTATTTTGTGAATTATAACCGGAATCCGCGACAACGACGCGCACTTTTGTTCTTTCATTTTCTATGATCAGTAGTATGTATATAGTACATTATGATCAGAGGCGAGTGTCATAAATGGATGACCATTAGGTATAGATCATAATTGTCTCCATTATTATCTGACAACCAATGGTCACCAGGTAATAATCCTAACTGTCACCATGCACTATTTTATAACTAATGGTCCCCATGTAATAAAACTAATTGTCACCATGCATTGAGTTTTAACTTATAGTCCCCATGTAATCTGCAATGGTTTCTATTTGCAATTGTCACCAAGTAATTTATCAAATTAACTGAAAAATCATAGCGTAAAAAATTTACAGTTGTCGCTGCAGCTTGGCTTAAAATGAGTTGCGCTATCTGCACTGTTTCAACAATTCCTTTCTCGCTGACAGACATTTTGGACACAAAAAATAATTAGTACGCAAAATTCTATAAATTGAAATGTATATGAAGTCAAACCAAATTAGGTAAAATTTAATCAATGAGAAAGCATATGAGTCAAGAAAAGTTTCGAAAAATCATCATTAATCTATACAAAATCCTGAGCATCACCATTAGAGCTTGTAAAAAAACCAAATGAGCATTATAAATACAAAAAAAACACACACGATAGAGTTTTGAGTTTTGCATTGAAACTCCTGTCATCAGTTCTATGACTTGATTAAAAATCTGGTTTATCCTTTGATAGCTGTTGCTGTATTTAAAGAGAGGACCTCTAAAGTAAAAAAAAAATCGGAGACATATCATAGTCTTATGTATGTTCGAGTATTGTGTATGTTCGATCTGTTTTTGTGTATAAGTAATGTCAAAACTTGTACCTAATTTGTTACTATAAAATTAGAGATGGAATAAAACGTCTTGGGGTCCGATTACAGGAAAAAACACTGCGCTCGAGTCTCAGCCGAAACGCGGCGTCTCGAAACCCGTTCGGAAATTGTACTGAACGGTAGACCCAGTTGCTGGTATCATGATATCCCCCATAGATCGATTTTTTATTTTTTTTTATTTTGCTAGTAGCGTAACCTCTCGGTTTACCGCTATTCAGTTAACAGTTGGGTAAAATGGTCAATCACGAACAGAATGTACTGTTCAAAAATATACTGAAAAGCGTACAAATAAGCCATATTAATTAGTTAGTTTCTTGGGAGAGCATGTGTGTAAGAAAACGTTCAAAACATGATCATTCATATATAAAAAAAGAAACATCACCATAAAATATTTTATAAAAAATCAAATGCGCAATAAAGGTTTAACCGCACACGGTAGAGTTCGAAACATCGCACTTAGATCGAAGCACATAATAAAATGCTGCTGGTAGTTATCCAGAGTGATTCCCAGCCAGCAGTGCAACACACCGTGCGCTGATAGTTTGTTGAAGAAGAGACGTTTACGATCTTTTGTACTAATTGGTGTACTTGCTATTGGCAAACCGTTCCGTCTCAAAGTAATATGTTCTAACCCAATCTTTTAATAATGAAAAGAATTCGCTCGGTTTGTTCACATAAATGCTTTATTGGTGTTCATTGCTATTATATCTTCTCTCATCCGTTCAATAGCCAAAATATCTTCCTGTTGCCAGCTGCGCTGACCAGCTGTTGCAAGAAATATTTTGGTATTTTTTGCCTGATATGTGTATTTCGCAGATATGGAGAGTTTTGAGCAAAGTTGATTCAATGGCAGAGAGCACATGGTCGGTCACAATCATTTTTCTAACATACAGGTTCGCTTCGAGTGTTTGAAGCTTGTAAGGCTTCGCAGCATCTTAAGATATAATAAGAAGTTCTTCATGAGAGTGTCTGTAGGAAAGTCTAACGGTAACAACGGTCATTAAATGCTTGTCACAGATAAAAAAAAGTCAAATCCAGCAGGTCCTTAAAATCAAATTTCCCTGGATTCGTGTACCAGTTCTCGTTGAGAAATGAAATCAGCTGCATCTATCGCAGCGGGATTGCTTTCACAACGATATCCCTGACACTTGAGCCATGAGTCCTTGGCTCCTTTGCTGTTATCAAAAATATGTTCCAAATACAAGAAATTTTATACAAAAACGGTGAACCAGACACATTAGGATCAGTGTTGTCGTGTCTTGAATCAGCTCCACTTGCTTGTGCTACTTTGCATCGTATTTCCAAATAAATTTTTGCAGGTCACCAGTAATTTCAAATTCAAGCGTTGGTCCATTAGGTGAGTAGACAGATCCAGTTTTTTGGTCAAAGGCTATTTCAAAAGAAATCAAAAGAGGTTGCTTTTCAAAATCGAACTATGGTAACTTCATTGGGTAAAAAATTAGCGGTGATTTTTATATTTGAGAAAAAAGTCTGCACAATTTCTCGCTAGTCTGCTTTTTCTTCGAATGGTTGTTACTTAACACACCTTATTTTTCTTAACACAATCAATGGTGTCTTTTGGCGATCTCTATCACCACTGAGTTGTTTTCATGCAGTTTTTGTTTTAGTATTTTTCAAGGCTTGTTCAGGAGACTTCTTTTTTACAGCAACATCAATCAATTCAGGCGCTGCACTCATCAAAACTTCTCTGCTCAATTTTTTGCAGCCGGTAGAATAATCCGTCGTGCAAACAGTATAGCAACACGACCAATACCAGCAGCCAAAGCGCCAAGTCCACTACCGCGTAGTCGGTAGTGTCCAGAGAAATGAGGAAGTGAAGCTTGCTTTGTTGACTTATACTGTTCCATTGATTTTCAGTCTAAGCGCTTGAGTTTTAGAGTCAATACAACTTTAACAGTACTAACAGTACCTGCAAAGGGCACTAGACTTCCAGTTTCTGTGCTGAGCAACTGTACGGATATTGATTCTACAGTTGTAGTGAATATTTTTTTGATGTCTTAAGTAGTGAAATTTTTTCAATGATTAGGTTCAATGCTGCAAGCAACACCCGTTTTTGATGCGTCTAATTGAATCAATGACGCGTATCAATGGGGCCTTTGCATCTCCAACATTTTGGTATTGAAGTATGTCAAAATTGACAAAAACATGACTTGTCCCGCTGGTTAAGTCATATGGGAATTGAGATTCGTACAGTTCGTTTCCCTCATAAGATACATCGAAGGAGGGTATCTTTTTGTAACCAATGTGATAATCACCATTCTCGTCAAAATCTGTTGCATCGAAATAAAATTTGTCTTTGAATTTTGTTTTTATTTCCTTTATCAATCGTTCTGTAAGAATGTGCTCTACTGATTTGATGAAAATTAGCCTATATGTTGCAGACAAAACAGTAGGAATGGCAACTATTTCGAAAACTGCGTCTGTAAAAATCAGTTTGTAACCTTTTCTAAAAGGCGAGTCAGTTTTTGCAATTCGCACATAAACACCAACATAAAATTTTGGTTTTTGTATCACTTTTGTTGGATTGTTTGCATTTATTGATACTTTAGCCGGCACATGTTTTCGCGTGACGTTGTTTGGGGCTAATTTTGTTAACCTGTTCACCCGTGAGTTGATCGTCTGAAGAAAATCTGTTGTTTGACAATAAAAATGTGTGTCCATTCAAACTCCAAGTATTTGTAGATAATACTTTTAAGCGATCGAATGTTCCGTTTGGCAAACGCTGAATTTTTTCAACTGTGAGTGTTGTATGATTAATTTCCCGTTTAGTACATAGTTTTTCGAACTCTACTTCTAACTCTGTGCCTTTGTCAACCCAATTTTGTTTTGGGTTGTTTGATCATTTTTTTGAAATCTTTGGCTGTTTCTCTAGCAGATTTGGTTTTCAGGGGTTCTGCTAATTTTTGAGTGGAATTGTCCAGTTTTTCCGCGAAGTTTTTGGCGCGCGTTATCTAATTGTTTAATATCACAGGTTAATTACGTGTAGATTGTGGAACGAAGTTCTTGTAGTTAGTTTTTTGCTACATGGTAATTCAATGATAAAATTTAGTGGGCAAAAACCTGGAATTTTTATCACAAAAAATGAAAATTTTTCAAAAAAACTTCTTAACACAAAAAGATTTGTTATAATTCGATCTGAAAACTATTTATCAAATAATCTTATTTTTTGAATCCTTTACCTGAATTTATTCTGAAACTACTGAAGCTTCGAAAAAATTCGAGGTTTTTGGAAAAAAAATTGCAAAAATTTCAAGTATTTGGAAAAACTTTCTAAAATTTCAAGTTTTTGGAAAAAAATTGCAGAAATCTCATAATTTTGGCAAATATATTGTTGCTTCTGATCTCATTGAAAAAATTAACTTACGTACAGAGCTTAAAAATGAGCTCAAAATGTATTTTAATTGGCGTCATTTTGAGACAAGGATACAAATTTTGAATAAAAAAACGAACTTTTCCAAAAAATTTTCTCAAAAAATTGAAATACGATAAAGTTTACATAATCTGAGCTAAAAAGCGGAATAAATGATGTTTTAAACACTAAAAAAGCTCATAATAGCAGAATCAAAACTGAAACTTCCCAAAAATAGTGAAATTAATTGTAATTTTTGAGAAAGTAAAGTAAAAACTAATCAATTTTAACTAAAGTTTTCCATTTTGAACCTTTCATTTTGGTAATTAACTGGTTTTTTGTCCAGTTCAGGAAAAATTTTAATAGGAATCTCATTTCAAATGTGAAATAAGAGCAATATTCTATGAAATTTCTAGATCAAACTTCATAATTCAACTCATCCTCATTTTTTTTCTCAATGATTTACCCAAATTTGTACAAAAAATACGACTTGTGAGAATTTTTCATGTTGATAATCACAAATTTCAGATCATTGATAAGAAATGAACAGTAAACTGCTAAAAATGACCGAAAATGGGATAAAATTTTCTGGAAATTTTATTCGACCTTGGCTCAAATTCAACAAAATCTTCTTCATAACTGATGACTATCTCTCTGTTGCTTCTGCAACATAATTTTCATGATTTTCCGTAGATTTTTTCTATAATTTAAGGTTATTCTTGCTTTCTGCTTTATACATGTTTTCGCTATTGAACACACTTCATGAGAAAATTCAGTCAGAACTGGAGAATTTAGGAGGAAAATTGTATCAATTGAACGAACAATTTGCTGGCAGAGATGAAATTAGAACTGATACCGTCTGATTATTACGATAAAAAATGTAAATATCTTGCTCAAGGTTCCCTTATTCAGGTGCTACCAAAAACTATTTAAGCAAAAATACAACTTTTGGGATCAAAACCATCACTTTTCTTACAAAATAGTTATTAAATAGCTTTGTATTCTTAATTTATGACGGAAGTTTTCTCAAAATTATCCATGTGAGAAAGAATTGGTGCTAGTTAAAGCATTCAAGAATATATGTTAAAAATGAGAACATAAGGTGTATTTTAGCATTTAAGAACAAATTAAGAGCAGCACTAATACTTGTAATCTGATCACCTTCAGAAGTAGAGATACGCAAGGGAACCTAGTTCCTAACATCTTCAATATCTACAAACTTCTAAAGGAGCGCGTCTCAAAAAATTGATTAAGCAAAGGAAGTCAAGTTGCAAACTTGAACAATTGTATAGTATTCCGATTTTTTTTGAGCAAAAATCTCTATTGTAAAAACAATGAAATATAGATCTTTAAAGCAATTTTTGATTATTGCTTCATAAATCATCTTCCAAAAGATGACGAGTTGGGTTTACGTAACAAAAATTATCCGCAAAACATCGGGTTTTTCATACAAAGTTTCCTAATATATCAAATTATAACTAAGTTTTCTAATGAATTACGCATAAATATAAATCTTTGAGACTTTTTATGTTGGATTTTTTCTCAAGATATACTTTATAAGCTAGATTTTAGTAAAATTTTCTCAAAAGTTCCAATGAATTAAATTGAGTTTCTATCTCAATCTAGTATTTCCTCAGTTTTTGTTTCATCTACTATCTTCCAACTTAACCCAATTTGAATAAATTTGTATTTAAAAATTGAATTTAAGATAGAAAAAGGTATCGTTTCAACGAACGTTCAACAATCCGAAGCAGAATTAATACCATAAATCCTTTGCTAAAAGTCTTTAATTGATTTTCTCAACCTCATAACTGTAAATTGCTGTTTCAAATTTTAATTTCTGTTTTGGAGTAAATTTTTAGTTGAGAATGATGTATATCATTATCTTGAAAATTTCAAAGTTTAGCAAAACATACATTTCATTTTTTCAAGTTTTCCAGGTCAGTTATCAAATTCTTTTCGAAGTCATCGAAAAAAAAAAAAAAGAGAACCGTAATTCTTAATAAGTCAAACCCCATTATCTGCTTAAAAACGCTTGCTCTATGAAAACTTTCACAAGCACTAAACAAGAAAAACTTTAAAATAGTAACTACACAAAACCTTTCATTTAGTCGATGTTTTACAAATATCCAGTTTTTTTTATAGTTTTAAGCAAGCACTTAACCACTCATTATTGTATGTTATGCACTTTTACAACAAATTTATTGCAACAAAGTCTCCGCAAGCTTGCAACCAATGGAGTTTTTACTGTTTATTAAAGATTTTCGGATCGATTTCCATGGAAAAGTTTACGACAATTTGAACTCGATTTTTCCTGTCTGTATCGTCAATCAAAAACATTGAATATGAAAAAATGACAGATCAAGAATTGTGATTAAAAAAACTGCATAATCCTTACTATAATTTTTCAAATTCATCTTAATTGTATTTCAGACTCAGTAAAAATTAATATTCATAGTAATTTCTATGTTTTAAAAAAATGTATTAATTTTACCTTTTCTTGGAACATGTACTGCTGTACAACATTTAACGTTATGTTGACAATGCTTGTTCCTGAAAGGATTAGTGAGTTCCTCGTTACTAAAAATATAAACGTTGCTGGACGTTCGAACACTTCAAAACACCACAAGTTCTACGAGGTCTTGATGCGTGAAAGCGAGTGTAATCTCTGCCACATTCAAGACTGCATCTCAATAAGTAAGAAAGATTAAATGGGACATTTAAAATGAACCAACTTTTGTTTGGATTTTTGGATAACAAGAGTTGAATAGCCTCAAAAATTGAATAAAAGTGAATAAAAGCAGCAAATTTACTAACCAATTGTTTTTAACGCGAAATAAAATCAGAATGGATATGCTATTTAGCCTAGCTGAAATAAAAATCACCCAATCTGACCATAGAGTTTTCAAAAATTGTGCTATCAACCAATCAGAATCCGATATTAATTATCAGGAAATTTTTATCTTTTCTGATATCAACCAATCAGAATCGAGCGGCAAAAGTCATGGAGTTTTCAACCAATTTAATGTCAACCAATCAGAATTGTGCATCAATAATCATGGAATTTTCAAAAAATTTAATATCAACCACTCAGAATTGAGCTCTACTTCTCATGATTTTTTCAACAATTTTGATATCGTTTGTACATATTGAGGATTTCTTCATAGGTAGTTTATGTGGTACTAACCAATCAGAATGAACCATTCACAGATTTTTAAAAACTTTGTAGATCAGAACCAAAGTATGTTTGTGAAACTTCCTAATCAATCAATTTTAAGTTTTTCTAATCATAGCTAAGATCTAAAATTGACACCAGAGTGAGAGAAATGAGATTTTTTGTCTGGTTTATTTTGTTTTTTCGATACTCAATTCAAATATTCAAATTTTGAAGTTTCGATCAAAATTTTTTCGATTTGTTCTATTTCTAACTAGTCAATTTCAAAACAGTAACCGAAATGATATTTTTTATCTCCAATTTTTGTTTCATAGGCTCTTCCATTGTTTTGTTTTTTACTGATAGACCAGTGAATTTGACCTAACTGTTCTAGATTAAAACATTGTTGATAAATCTGGCAGTACTCTTCTTTACTGAAATCTCCTCTCCATCTTTTTAACAAAACTATTGAACTTTCTGTGTTTCTATACAAGTTAAATCTAATACAATCTCCATCAACGTCATCTGTCATTTGTTTTGTAGTAGTTCAGCTTTAAAATTTGATAAAGGTCCATTTCAGACATTGAAAGCGCTTTTGATAGAAACATATTTCTTACTGAAATAACCAAAGAAACTTGAAAAAACTCGAATGGTTGTACCATTTTTTAATTTATTTTGTAATAAAAATCATCATAAAATGTTTTTTCATTATTCAGAGTCAAATTAGTTTTAGGGAAAATCATGCAACCAACCAAAACCTCAAATTAGGGCAACAAAAATTGAAAACAACCAATGAAATTCAGAAAATCTAAAAAATAATGATAATCTTTTCAACTAAAAATACATTCTTGTTCGTAATTTTGTTGAAATAAGACAAAATGTACCTAAATTTCAATGAAAACAGTAAATAAATAAGTTTATCTGTAATTTCTTAAACAAATACTGGAAAATCATTTGATAATTGGGCAGTGTTTTATGTCAGTTTTGAATAAGTTTTTATGTTTTGTCTGACTTTTCCTCAGATACCCTAGCTCTAAATGTGCACTTCAGTGAAAAAAAAAAGTTTGAACCGACAATATTTCAAATAGCAAACATAAAAAACATCACAAAGCATTACTGAAGCTTACAATTATCAACAAAAAAAAAAGTCTCCGAAAGTTTGGGACAGTTCTTTGAATTCGTTCAAAGTATAGTTGACATAGGCGACTTGTTTCATTCTGTTTTGCAGTGAAGAGTCAAATATGAAAGTAGGGAGGCTTGTTAGCATTGTTCTTTTTGATTGTGACACACGTGCTCCTCATGTTGTATGTTGCTATTTCATTTACTCTTTTACAGATGTCGAGCTCCTGATCCATAGTTGATTCTTTACCAGGTTTGGCTTCATATATAGGGTTGAGTCCAAGGTTTTCAGCATCGTGAATAACAGTATTCCGGATTGCCGATTTTGCTTCTCCTTCTTTTTCACTAAAATAGATTTGTTGGGACTTCAAATTGTCCCAAATCATTGATTTTTAATAGTTGAAGCACGGTTCAAAGTATATTTTCCCCTTGTAGGATTTTTGGAACCAAACAAATCTCCCAATTCTTTTTTGATTTTTTGAAAATTCATTATAGTTGGGACTAACAATTTTTCTCGAGTACATTTTGAAGAGCAAACTGATCAGATGAGGAGAAATGAGAGAAAAGATTGTGAGATTAATTGAATATGGAAGTAAGCAGTATGAGTCATCACTACATATGAAAGTAGTCTCAAATACGGAAGGATTTTCCCTAATGGAAACTGCGTAGGCGTTATTACTACTATTAAAATCCACCATTTTCTGCAAAAGTCATTTTTCCCAATGGCAGCCGCTATGTGTCAAGCTCTTCCCAGCTTTTTTTCAGATTATAATAAAAAATCATTGTTTATTTCTGTTTCCAACGAATTTTACGAAAATTTCATAGTCACCCAAGATTATTGCGTGTCTACTCACGATTATTTCTGTTTCATGGGAAGATGCAAATTTCAATTAGTTGAACATCTCTTACCCAAATTCTTCAGAGATTAGACAAATATCAATACACAATCAAGAAATCGATTGTCTTCACTTTTTGTACAAACACAGAGTCTTTTCGAGTTTTGTCACATCAAGTGATGAAGTTTTCAATAAATTTAGTTGCGGAGTTTAGCATAATTTACGATGGAAAGAAGCTGAAAAAGCACCAAGCATATCACGAAAACGATTGGTTCGGAAAAAGTCAAAAAACATTATCTAAGTTCTAATCAAAAACATGCATCTACGCAAACTCTGGGCTCAGCATTCTTAGACACAATTCAAAAAGTTCAAAACTCAAAATATGAATCTGATTTGTTCAATGTAATTGATTGTTTTATTGATGGTTATGGTTCTGTAAACAGTGAGCGTGTCAATTTTTCTATTAATTTTTCTTCAAAATAATCTTGTCAAAGTTGTTTTTATTTCAATTCAAATGCTGTTCAACGACTAATTTTGTGTTATTAATTTTTTCTACAAGATGCGAGAAAAAAATTAACTATTTCACAGATATAAGTTATATTAAGAAAGTTTTTTGCAGGACGCAACTTTTTTCATCTTTTTAAAAAAATATCTGCTTGAAAAAACCAAATTTCCTTTTGCCTATTGCTTAGGAAAACTCATAATTGATGACTTTGAGTGCTATTTCCCATCTTAATACATTGTTTATCTGATACTTTTGATCAATATACTGCAAAAATTGAAATTTTAATGATCAAAGTTAAAACACAGAAATTATTTTTCTTTAGTTATTAAAAGTGCAAGAAAATCTTGTTACAATTTTCATTGAAATGCGAACATTATTACTTAAATTTTTATTAATTTGCGAGATTTTTTTTGATTCAACAAGTGTGCAAAAAAATTTTGAAATTTTTGCAAGTTGCAAAAACTGTAAAGATTTTTTATCAATTATGCGAAAATTTTCGAGAAAATTTTTTGAACGATGCATTTTTTGCATGATTTTTTAAAAAACATATGCAAAAAGCAACTTCTTTTCTCTTATGCAAATGCAAAAAACGCAACAATATATTGTAAAAAACTTGTTATATGCTTGCTGAAAAATTTTCATTATTGATGACTTTGAGTACTATTCCCTATCCTAATACATTGTTTTTCTGTTGTTTTTGATCAACATGCATGCAAAAATTGATTTTTGTAATAATCAAAATCAGAACAAAAAAGTTCATAAATTTTAATTTTCAACATTGCAAGAAAATCTTCTTAAAATTTTGTTCAAAATCCGAAACTGTTTCATTAAATATTTTCTCAATTTGCGAGATTTTCTCTAATTTTTTCGACAAGTGTGCGAAAAGTTTTATGAAAATTCTTGCATGGTACAAAAATTATTGTAAAGTTGTTATCATATGTGCAAAAATTGCAAGGATTTCGCAAAAAATTGCGATGATTTTTTTATCATGTGTGGAAAAAAATGTTGTGAAATTTTTTACAATTTGTTAAAAATGGATTTTTTTTTTTGACATCTTTACCACAAAACGTTGTGAAAACTTTTATTAATTGCATGATAAGTTTGATTTTCAACAGTTTCTTAACAAACTTTTTAAAAACTTTGCCTTTGCATTTTTTAACACATTTTTCTATGATCTTATCTCTTTGTTGCTGTCTCTTTAAAATAAAATTACTAGACGCAAAAAAATTTTTATTACAAAACGCAAGACAACAACCAAATTATTTACAATTCAAAGAGCTGTCGAGCAGCTGAAGAGTTTTGCAAGTTCTCGATGGAGCGCGAAGCTGGTCTTCCTTCCATCACCGGTGGTTGTCTTGGTGGTTCGCTGACTGAAGTTCTTGGCTCAGAGAACCCTTCATTCTCTTCGATGGTAATTGGGTTGTCCACAGATCCCTCTTCCCAAGGAAAGAGGAAATCGTCGACTGTTGAGCCGCATATCTAGAGTCAGAAGTGTCGGGGTAGTTCATTCCACATGCTCAGCCACTTCCTCCATCGTATGCATTTCTCCCAGTTAGTTCTCTGTCATGGGAATTTGCGTTACATGTTGTTCGTTGAAGTCCATGCGCATCACTTCCACAATGTGGCAGATTTGGATTGGGATGTCCATTCGGGTCAAAAATACTCCAGAGACTGTTTCTCGTACTTGAATTTGTACTAGATCAGGCGAAAATTCTACAGAGTACATAAGATTGCTGTTTTCCACTGAGAAGACCATTTTGAGCAATAATTTGAAAAAAAAAGATACAGAGTAAAAACAAAAGCTTAGTTGAGAGGGAGGTAGTGATGGTAGTTAAGATGAAATTTAAGTAATTAGAGCTGAGAGAGGAGGTAGTTGACGGTACTTAAATTGAAAATAAAATGATTTTTAATTAGCAGAGAGGGGTACCTTCAATTCGAATGTTTGGGTTTAACCAATCAGAATGGATTTTACTTATTTGGATTGTAGTCGTGACCAGTCAGATTTTAGCTTCCTTTTATGGAATTCTTGGACAAAAGTCGTGTCCAATCGAAAACAAAGCTCCATTTTACACATTGTCGTTTCCGATCACAAAAATGTTCGTTTTTGTTCTAGCTGTCGTATCCAAGCCGAAAAAAAGTTACCTTTTATGGACTTAAATCTTCCAAATAAGTAAAAATATACACAAAAGCAATCAAAAAAATAAATGACCAGAAATTGTTTGATGGCGTCACTTCTATTTATGGAATAACGTCATTATCATGAAAGGAAAATTGCGTAGGTGATGAAGTCACTTTTTTTACAAGAATGACGTCATTACCATAAAAGCATAATTGCGTAGGCGATGATTTCATTGTTAGTATAAATACGCTTATTTTGTTGGTTTTCATAATTGATTTTGTTTATCAATCATAAACAGTCAATTGATTTTTACTTCAAATTTTACTATTTGTTGCTTGGCGAAAAGAAGAAAGTAAGTATTTTTATTCATTTGGTACTTTAAATTTTTAATCTTGGAGCATTTCCAATGTCCCAAGGTTTTTTGGATAAAACCTGCCCATAACCGAAACGAGAAAGTCAAATGTAGGAAATGTTGTGATGAATACAGGAGATCTGATGCTGCGAGACATTGAAAGAGATGCGAAAAGCAGGAGGAACATAAGTGTCCAAACTGTCTTTTTTATACAAAGAGCAAAGAGGAGATGGGTTATCATGTTGCGAAGAAGCATGCTCAACCAAGTTCGAAGCAGTCGACAGTTTGTCCTTCTTGCGAACAAGAGTTACTACTCTCTCCAACCACATCGGAGAAAAGAACATGGAGAAAAACAACAGAAACCGAGTGAGACTGTAGCGGACTTGAACAAGATTGTGGAGGAAGAAGGGGAAGATGGTGAAAAACCAAAGGAGGAATTTAGTGCTTGTCAACATTTTTTGGTGGATACGGAGATGAAAATGGGAGACATCAGGTGTTTAGCTTCCAAATGTCCAAGTTAGAGACTAAATTAATCAACGAGAAACTTGAAGAAGTCTTCAACCAGCTCGCTTCTGCCGCTAAAATCAACCTTGCTCTGGGTTTTATTCTTCGAAATATTGAGACTGGTAAATATCGATATTTCTACGCCATGAAAACAATACTTTGTGTGAAAAATCCCATTTACTCTGTACTAAAGTAGATTTGATAACAATCCAAGGAAAAGTGGAAAAATTTGATATTGTGGAATAATGTACCCAAGAGCGACAAAACGCAAAACGGGATTCAAATTGATCACAACTGTGACAATTTTTGCTGCTTTGCTGAAAAACATCCCAATGGGATGTACAGACTCTGTCATACCTGTAGCTTTACTACGACACACGCAAGTGACCTTTATCTAAGAAAGACAAGGAATCTTACAAATATCATTTATATCTTTTCCGCGCATTGGCAATGTACATGAACGGACACAAGGATCTTGACTCTCACACTTCCAGATACTTTACAGAGCTCATATCAAAATCTGGTTATGATCCTAAAAATTTCGGTGTAGTCTCTGTAGAAGACTTACCTGCTGTCGAGGAATTTGTTCATAGAAAAATTTTGATATACGATTTCGATATCCAAGAAGATGAATATGTTGGAGATCTAGCTCAACGAAGTATTGGAAGATTCGATAAAACAATCAAATTACTGAGATTCAACAACCATATTATTCATACAAATGATGTAGATAGTTTCTTTAAGTGCTTTCGATGCCCTAGCTCTGACCCTTTCTTTAATAAATCCCACAATTAACAAACATCTTCTGAGATGCAAGGACCGAGTGAAACATATTTAGCCAAAGAGCGTGTATGAGCTTCGAGAAACCTTGTTTGAAAAGCTAGAAGGATTCAATTTTCCAGTTTCTGAAGACAACAAGCTTTTCAATAATTTAGCGACTTTCGATTTTGAGTCGATTTGTGTTCCTACAGAGGAACTAAAAGAGACGCAATTTACTGCCTGAATCGGAAAACATGTACCAATTTCAGTCTCTGTATCATCGAATTTAAGTGATGAACCCATTTGATTGATGTACAACAAGGATCCAAAGATTTTGATAATTGATTTTGTAACCAACCTGGAGCTGTTGGCTGAACAAAGTAAGCAAGAGATGGAAAAAAAATTTCAAGATTTTGAAGTAGCTGTCAATGACAGAATGAAAAAGATCTTTGATGAGCTGAACGAATGTGGTAAAAATCATTCAAATAACAAATTTGAGTACAAAGACGAATGCATTGAAGATTCAGAAGAAGCATATATGACAACACAATTCTTGCGAATTCAGAAAAATCAATTCATCGATTTGAAAAAAAAACATCTGGAGAGATATGTAAATAATTTACCTGTTTTTGGATTTAATAGTTGTAGATATGATTTGACTTTGATCAAGTCCTACCTAATGCCCTATTTGATTCTCGATAAAGAAGAGGAAACATCCGTCATCAAAAAAGCAAATGACTCTAAATCTTTAAAGTTTGGAAATTTACAGTCTCTCGACATAATGAAGTTTCTGGGTGGGGCAACTACTCTGGACTCCTTTCTGAAAGCCTATAAAGCTAGCAAAACGAAACGATTTTTTCCCTATGAGTGTTTTGATAACCCAGACAAACTTGCTTTTCCCGAATTGAAACCGTTTGAAGCCTTTTTCAACACTTAGAAACAACAATCCTCTAGACAAAGACTTCTTTGATTATGAGAAGCTGAGAAAGAGTGGGCTTGACGAACAACCAGCACTGAAAAAGCTTCAAATTATTTGCTGATCCTCCAGAAATACTTAGAAATACTTACAAGAGACTTGGAAGAAAAACGGAATGACAGTGTTCAAAGACTTTTTGAAGTGGTACAACAACAAGGATGTAGTTCCAACCCTGGAGGCAATGGTTCCGTTTTATCATATCAACGGGTTAGATATCTTAAAACTTGGATGTAATCTTCCCAATCTAGCAATAATATGACTGCATAAATCTACAAATTACAAGTTTTATCCATTTTGCGAAAGTGATAAAGATTTGTGTGAAAAAAATCGAGAAGACAGGACTGGTGGACCTTCCATTGTGTTCACTCGAAAAGCTGCAGTTGATAAGAAATTCACCAGAAACTCATCAGAAGTTTGTAAATCTATCGTTGGAATTGATGCAAGCCAGCTTTACCTTTTCTCAATGTGTCAAGAGATACCAACAGGACTGTACAGGAGATGGGATTTTGACACTGATATGCAAAAATTCAAGGCTAGACATAATCAAACCCGCAATTTTGAGAACATGGTCATGTCTTTTTACCAGGAAACAAGACCAGAAGGTAAAAATTGACAATTTTTTACATCAGTAAAACAGAAAAAAATCGACTGTTTTAATAGGGACGGATATTGTGATCTCTGTAAGACAGTGTTTGAAGCAATGGGATGTTAGTAACACTTCTGTTCTTGTCAAGAAGCTCGTCACTCCTTAACAGAACAAAATTTTGAGCGAAGAAACAAGAAGAGAGAGATGATTGATATGAGACGAGAATATATAAAAAAGTAAGGATACAAAGTTGAAGAAATGTGTGAGTGTGACTAGTGGGAAAGTCTCAAAATCAATGAAAAGATCAAAAATCACGTCAGAAACCACTTTACCTGTAAAAGGCCTCTTTCTACAGACTCTCTTCAAGCAAAAACAAAAGAAGGATGTCTTTTTGGCTACGTTCATTGGGATTTAGATGTTCCAGATGAACTGAAATCAAAATTTGCGAAATAACCTCCAATTTTCAAAAATACTGAAGTTGGAAGAAATGATATTGGAGACTACATGAAAAAACATGCTATTGAAAACGAAATGCTAAAACTTTCTCAAAGAATGCTGATATCTTATTTCAAGCTGGAAAATGGAACAGTTATAACTACTCTGTTCAGTTTTTTTTCGGAACTTGGCTTGCAGTGCACCAAAATTTACCGTTTTGTTCAATATTCTCCTCAAAAAGGTTTCAATAAATTTGTTCAATCAGTGGTTGTTGCGAGAAAACAAGGAGATGAAAACCCTTTGTCAGGAGTTGTAGCAGAAACTATGAAGCTTTTAGGCAATTCCTCGTATGGATATCAGATCATGGATAGATCCTGTCACACAATTACGAAGTATCTGAAATATGAAAAAAACTCATTAAGCCTTCAATGAGCCAATGTTCAAAAGACTAAATAGAGTTGAAAAACACTTGTATGAGGTGGAGTTGTTGAAATCAACCATTGAACACAGAGAACCCATCATCGTTGGATTTTTCATACTGCAGTATGCGAAACTAAGAATGTTGGAACTCTACTATAACTTCTTTGATCTGTGATGTAAATAAATTTGAAGAGTTGGAGGTGGATACAGACTCATTTTACTTAGCACTTGCTTATACGACTGTATCCAACCAGAAAAAAGAGACGTGCGGAAAAATGAGGGAAAATGACTGCAGAGACTCTTTCAAAGCAGATGCAAAATCTAATGTCTTCCCTCGAACGTGTTGCAGTATCCATAAAAAGTATGATATGCGAGAGCCGGGGCTTTTCAGAGAAAAATATTCAGGTGCACAAAAATGCTATGTTTGTGTAGCAAAACTTATTGTTGCTATGATAACGAGTCAGACAAGTTCAAATTGAGCAGTAAAGATTTGAACAAACGAGTTCTAGAAGATTCTGGAGACAGAATCTTCCATAAAAAAACATCAAAAACGGGAGCCAGATTTTGGAGATGGACCCATGGCAGAGGACAGTAGAGTGCTCGTTGAAGCAGTTAATCTCACATCTACTAAAAGAGGATTCAGTACTATAAATCATATGGTGGCCACATAAGAACAGACAAAGAAAGTACTAAGCTAATTTTATCCAAAAAGACACGGTCAGGATGTTGGAACTCACACAAAACAATTGAATTTATAAGAACTAATGCAATATAATGAATTTACAACAAGTGATGCAATGTATTGAACTATTGTACGGAGTAGTATTTTGATAGTGTATGTTTATAAAGTTGCGGTAAATTTCAAATACGATGCAGTGATTTATATACTTTCTTTGTAATTTAATTTTTTTCTCAAGAAATTGACTTTTTTTGGAGTTCCAGTAGGTTTCAGCTTTGCCTTCAAGTAGAGAGAAAGTAGATTATCCAATACATTAGGTCAATTTGTAGCTAATCTTTTGGTGTTTTGAAGTTTTTTTTGGTTAAATAATTTACGGTAGCACCTGAATAAGGGAACCTTGAGCAAGATATTTACATTTTTTATCGTAATAATCAGACAATATCAGATCTAATTTCATCTCTGCCAGCAATTTGTTTGTTCAATTGATACTATTTTCCTCCTAAATTCTCCAGTTCTGACTGAATTTTCTCATGAAATGTGTTCAATGGCGAAAACATGTATTAAGCAGAAAGCAAGAATAACCTTAAAACTTAGAAAAAATCTACGAAAAATCATAAAAATTATGTTGCAGAAGCAACAGAGAGATAATCATCAGTTATGAAGAAGATTTTATTGAATTTGACCCAATATCGAATAAATTTTTCAAAAAGTTTATCACGTTTATAGTCAATTTTAGCAGTTAACTGTTTATTTTTTTTCAATGATCTAAAATTTGTAATTATTAACATGAAAATTTCTCACAAATTGTATTTTTTGTACAAATTTTGGCAAATCATTGAGAACAAAAATGAGGAGGAGTTGAATCATGGAGCTTGATCTAGAATATTCAAAAAATATTGCCCTTAATGTTCATTTGAATTGAGATTCCTTTTAAAATTCTCCCTGAAAAAAAACCAGTTTATTACAAAAATAGAAGGTTCAAAATGGAATTTTTTACTTAAATTTGATTGATTTTTACTTTACCTTCTCGAAAATTACAATTAATTTAACTATTTTCCGGAAGTTTCAGTGTTGATTCTGCTATTATGAGCTTTCTTTTTATGTGTTTAGGACATCATATATTCCGTACAAAAAAACTAACGACAAGAACTTCATTCCACAATCTACACGTAATTAACCTGTGATATTTAACAATTAGATAATGCGCGCCAAAAGCTTTGGGGAAAAACTGGGCAATTCCACTCAAAAATTAAAAAATTACGTTTTTTTTTATCTTACCATCACACTGAAACCTTACCATCGGTTTTCCCTATCTTACAACATTGTAGACTCTATACCCAATCTTAATACATAGCACGGCTGACCGGAAATTTATAACGTATCTTAATACATGGGGTCAGCCATGCTCCCCCTCCCCCCGCCTCAGCTCCAACATCTACTGCTGGTTCCACTCCTAAGTAGCGAGGTAGACAATCGACAGTAACTAATGATTATATGAGACACTCTGACAACAACTGCGTCAGTCCGACAACTGATGAACCAAAAAGATCAAAACCCTCCTCATGAAAGACTCGATTGGCAACTCTCAAACCCAAAACCAAGCAATCCGACAAAATAAAAAGGCAGAAAAAATAGTTCTTTTCCCACAAAGACAAAAACAACGACGACGATAAAAACAAATAAAAAAAACGAAACGTTTGCGACGTCAACAAAAGAATGGAAATCCTACTATCGTTGAAGCAAAGAACTCATTTTACTCTACTCGCAAGAACCAGCTGCTATGGTAGCGTAAAAATTTTAACAAATGCTAGTCAATTCTCACCAAAAAAATGTTAAAACTTCTGCGATCTCAACCATCACGAACAAAGTATGGATTGTTTCGTAAAATATATCCTCGCCTGAAATTGAGCGTTAACGAGATCAACGAAATTTGGTCTCTTGACTTGGCATATATGGATAAACTGGCCAAGTAGAACCGAAGGGTACAATATTTATTAGGTGTTGTCAATTTTCTATCTCGCTACTTACTAGCAGAACCCCTGAAAACCAAATCTGCTAGAGAAACAGCCAAAGATTTCAAAAAAATGATCAAACAACCCAAAACAAAATTGGGTTGACAAAGGCACAGAGTTAGAAGTAGAGTTCGAAAAATTATGTACTAAACGGGAAATGATTCATACAACACTCACAGTTGACAAAATTCAGCGTTTGCCGAACGGAAAATTCGATTGCTTAAAAAAATGATCTACAAGTAATTGGAGTTTGAATGGACACACATTTTTTTGTCAAATAACAGATTTTTGTTCAGACAATCAACTCACGTGTGAATAAGGTAATAAAATTATCTCCGAACAAGGTCACGCGAAAGCATGTGCCTGCTTTAATATCGATAATTGGAAACAGTTCAGCAAATTTGGTACAAAAATCAAAGTTTTATGTTGGTGACTATGTGCAAAATGCAAAAACTGACTTGCATTTTAGAAAAGGTTACAAGCAGATTTTCACAGACAAAGTTTTTTGAAATAATTGCCAATCCTTTTGTACTGCCTCCAACACACACTATCATTCATGCAGAGAAGGAAGAAATGAACGGTAAATTTTGTGAAAAAGAACTTAGTTTGATGGTAAGCAAAGCACATTTTGACAACGAAGGGCAATTATGAGTTTACTGCGCGATTGATATCAACAGCATCAATAGCTTACTTCCACGACAACAATTTGGCCTTTTTTGAAACTTTTTTAAAAGATCAAATAGCTTTAGATAGAGGTTGGAGAGTTGCTCCTTACGACATAATTTTCCCAACAAAATTAAACAATGTTAATGGTCAAGAATTTATGTATTTCAGAGCATCCTATGTGTTAGCAGGTAAATGCAACGCTGGCAATCGGAAAACAATTCTCAGGCCTTATTATGGAAAAAAGTTTTTATCAAATCGGGAGAGTACACTTTTATGAAAAAATTGATCATCAAAATAAAAACAAAAGTCAGAGAAAAAACTTATTTCGATGCAAATCCTCAAAAATCACAAATAGCATGAGAATTTGGATGGATGCAAATAAAAAAACCTCATTTCCAAGTCGCCAAAACACCAGTCTGTTAGGCTGCTTTGCAATTTTTGACGAGAACGATGAACTTTGCATTGGTTACAAAATGATACCCTGCTAAGATGCATCTTATGAGGGAAACGAACTATAAGAGTCTCATTTCCCATATGACTTACCCAGTGGAACAATTCATATTTTTGTTCATTTTGACATAACTCAAAACCAAAATATTGGAGATGCAAAGGCCCCAACTTTACGCTTCATTTACTTAAATTGACACATCAAAATTTGTTGTGCTTGCAGCAGTAAACCTAGTCATTGAAAAAACTTCACAAACGTTTCGTACAACAATATCCGTACAGTAGCGCACAGAACTGCCCTTTGCAGGAACTGGTAAAATTGTGTTGACTCAGATTTTTACTCTTGAAGTTTTTGAAATAGTTGCCAGTCCTACTGTATTGCCTGCAACATATTGTCTGATTTTTATCGAAGCCTGAGAGCACACTTTTGCAGTACGACTGATCAATGAAATAAGAACAAAATTCAAAGATGAATTTTAATTAGATGGAAGCCCTCAAGAAATCAAAAATAGCATGAGGATTTGGATGAATGCAAATAAAGGAATCTCATTTCCAAGTCCCCAAATACCCACTCTGTTAGGCTACTTTGCAAATCTTGACGAAAACGGTGATTATCACATTGATTACAGAGGGATACCCTCCATAGATGCATATTATGAGGGAAACGAACTGTACGAAGCTCATTTCCCATATAATTTAATCAGTGGGACATGTCATGCTTTTGTATTTTTGACATAATTCAATACCAAAATGTTGGAGATGCAAAGGCCCCATTGATACGCGTCATTGATCCAATTAGACGGATCAAAAACGGGTGTTGCTTGCAGCATTGAACCTAATCATTGAAAAAAATTCACTACTTCAGACATCAAAAAATTCTTCACTTTAACTGTACAATCAATATCCGTACAGTTTCTCAGCACAGAAACTGGAAGTCTGGTGCCCTTTGCAGGTACTTTTAGTACTGTTAAAGTTGTATTGACTCTAAAACTCAAGCGCTTAGACTGAAAATCAATGGAACAGTATAAGTCAACAAAGCAAGCTTCACTTCCTCATTTCTCTGGACACTACCGACTACGCGGTAGTGGACTTGGCGCTTTGGCTGCTGGTATTGGTCGTGTTGCTATACTGTTTGCACGACGGATTATTCTACCGGCTGCAAAAAATTGAGCAGAGAAGTTTTGATGAGTGCAGCGCCTGAATCGATTGATGTTGCTGTAAAAAAGAAGTCTCCTGAACAAGCCTTGAAAAATACTAAAACAAAAACTGCATGAAAACAACTCAGTGGTGATAGAGATCGCCAAAAGACACCATTGATTGTGTTAAGAAAAATAAGGTGTGTAGGAGCTCGAAAAAGGAAAACAACCATTCGAAGAAAAAGCAGACTAGCGAGAAATTGTGCAGACTTTTTTTCTCAAATATAAAAATTACCGCTAATTTTTTATCCAATGAAGTTACCCATAGTTCGATTTTGAAAAGCAACCTCTTTTGATTTCTTTTGAAATAGCCTTTGACCAAAAAACTGGATCTGTCTACTCACCTAATGGACCAACGCTTGAATTTGAAATTACTGGTGACCTGCAAAAATTTATTTGGAAATACGACGCAAAGTAGCACATGTTTATAATTGTGTACACTTCAAAATCAGATTCTCCGGAGTTCTCAACAAAAGAAAAGTTTTAAACTTTGCTGACCCTCTCAGTCTTCCTACTAGAACGAGAATTTTTATCAGGTCAACTATTTAATATGGTTTATTTTTACACTTTTTAGTTTTTTTGAACACTAAATTATTTTAATAATTGAAATATTTACCAATTTTTGGTAACTGAATAGCGATAGTCCGTGAGGTTGGGCTACTACCAAAGTAAAAATATACAAAATCGGCCTTCGGGGAATATCTCCATACCAGCAACTGCGGCCTCCTGTCAGTACAATTTCCCGACGGGTTCCGAAACGCCGCCTTTCGGCTGAGAGTCGAGCGCCGTACGTTGTCCTCTACTCGGATACCTAGAAACTTTATTCTATCTCCAGTTTTACAGTAACAAGTTAGGTACAAGTTTTGAAATTATTTATACACAGAAACAGATCGAACATACACAATACTCGAAGATATGTCTCCGATTTCTTTTTACAGTTCCTCTCGGTCTCCCTTTCTTTGAATACAGCAACATCTATCAAAGGATAAACGATAACTTCAATCAAGTCAAAGAACTGATGACAGGAAATGCAATGCAAAGCTCAAACTTAATATGATTGGTTCTCTTTTATTTTTATGTTGCTCATTTGGTTTTTAGGACAAACTCTGATGGTGATGCTCCGGATTTTGTATACGTCAATGATGATGTTTTCAAATTTTTCTTGACTCATATGCTTTCTCATTAAATAATTTTTTTTAATATGGTTTAATTTCATATACATTTTAACTTCTAGATGATTGCGTGCTAATTAATTTTTTAAAATTTTGTCCAAAGTGTCTGTTAGCAAGGAAAGAGAGGTTTAGGGAGTGCAGACAGATAGCGCAACTCATTTTAAGCCAAACCGCAGTGACAACTGTAAAATCTTTATACTATACTTTTTTTAACTTATATCCATAAATTAATAGGTCACAATTGAAAAAAAAATCTTTTCAGATTACATGGTGACTATAAGTCAAAACTTAATATATGGTGACATATAGTAATATTACATGGGGATTATTAGGTAAGAAATAGTACATGGTGACAGTTAGGATTATTACATGGTGATCATTGGTTGTCAGATAAAACCTGGTGACAATAATGATTTGTTTCGTAATGTCCATCCATGTATGACAACCCCCCATCATAGTGTACTTTATGCATTCTACTTGGATCGTTCCGACAAAATTTCAACAAGTTTCAACTTTTTTTTCTGGAATTCAGGGATATAAAAACAGTGTACACCCATCCAGTGCACAGTTTGGCCTCACAATGAATTCTGAATAAAATTTTGCATTTCATACAGACGCGCAATCAAAATTGGTTTGTACCTTTTTTATGCAAGATTGCATTTCTATACTTATATTTACTCAGTTACCTGGGTTGACCTCCATAAACCGAAAAATTTTATTTTACAATTCCATTCACCGAAAATGCTTGTCATACAATTTCATGCGTTAAATATATGGAGAAATGCTAATCGTACAATTATCATACAATTTAAAAAAAATAAATGAAAAAAGATTCGAACTTGTTTTTGCGGCTATTTCAATCAAATAAAACAATCTGGTGAAAAAAAATCAATAAAAATTGTGAGACTAGCATTTTTTTGATGGCGACAACAAAAAATTTCCGAGCAAAATTAAAATTGCTTGAATTTTTTATCACTCGCAAATCAAGTTTTGTACTTTAACAAACATTTTCTAAAAAAAATATTTGCATGCAAATTTTAACTTTTTGTCTGCATAACGCAGTTCTGTATACATAAAAATTGGATTTTTTCCGTTTCTTTGGATAACTTTTTTCAAACAGGCTAAAAACTCCGATTTATTTTTTATAACATGTTTATATATCCCTTGACCAATGTCTGATAATTTGAAAATTCTAATTTTAAAGATAATCATCATTGAAACTTTTTGTCAAAATTTAAAGTTTGATGTTTCATTATATGATATGTGAAAAGAATTCTTGCACAATTAAGGTCGTTTCAATGCATTGTAAAAGCCAGACGATCAACTCTTTGGTGACTCTAGTTTTGTCCATGTTTTTATTCACTTGTCTTCGGTCACAAACACATCCCAAAATTTTTGAGAAAAAAAGTTTTTTTAAAAATCAACTTTTTGGTTGATGTTAAAACGCTTGACCTACAATTTTCATAAATGAAAAATGCTTACCTTAGAGTTTTCTGAACATTTTTTGTAATTATGAAATTGTAGGAAACTGTATGATAAGAAGTTTTTCATACATGAAAATTGCAGGACAAGCATTTTTGGTCAACCCGGGTAGCTTGTGAAAAATTCATGATATCTCCCCCCTAAATGGACTTAGGGGGGGGGGGGGGGGGGTGGGGGACTGTACGCTTGATCCGCTGAGAAAAATTGTTCCCGTGTTGACTTGTCACATATATTTATCGCTGGATGGGCATTTTTCGCGTGTGAATAAGGTAATAAAATTATCTCCGAACAAGGTCACGCAAAAACATGTACCTGCTTTAGTATCGATAATTAGAAACAGTTCAGCAAATTTGGTACAAAAATTAAAGTTTTATGTTGCTGACTATGTGCAAAATGCAAAAACTGACTTGCATTTTAGAAAAGGTTACAAGCAGATTTTCACAGACAAAGTTTTTTGAAATAATTGCCAATCCTACTGTAATGCCTCCAACACACAATATCATTGATGCAGAGAAGGAAGAAATGAACGGTAAATTTTGTGAAAAAGAACTTAGTTTGATGGTAAACAAAGCACATTTTGACAACGATGGGCAATTATGAGTTTACTGCGCGATTGATATCAACAGCATCAATGGCTTACTTCCACGACAACAATCTGGCTTTTTTTGAAACTTTATTAAAAGATGAAATAGCTTTAGATAGAGATTGGAGAAATGCTCCTACGACATAATTTTCCCAACAAAATTAAACAATGTTAATGGTCAAGAATTTATTTATTTCAGAGCATCCAATGTGTTAGCAGGCAAAACCAACGCTGGCAATCGGAAAACAATTCTCAGGCCTTATTATGAAAAAAATTTTTATCAAATCGGGAGAGTACACTTTTATGAAACAATTGATCATCAAAAAAAACAAAACTCAACGAAAAAACGTATTTCGATGCAAATCCTCAAAAATCACAAATAGCATGAGAATTTGGATGGATGCAAAAAAAAGAGCCTTATTTCCAAGTCGCCAAATACCCAGTCTGTTAGGCTACATTGTAATTTTTGACGAGAACGGTGAACTTCGCATTGGTTACAAAATGATACCCTGCTAAGATGCATCTTATGAGGGAAACGAACTATAAGAGTCTCATTTCCCATATGACTTATCCATTGGGACAAATCATATTTTGTTCATTTTGACATATCTCAAAACCAGAATATTGGAGATGCAAAGGCCCCATCTTTACGCTTCATTTACTTAAATTGACACATCAAAATTTGTTGTGCTTGCAGCACTAAACCTAGTCATTGAAAAAACTTCACAAACTTTTCGTACAACAATATCCGTACAGTAGCGCACAAAACTGCCCTTTGTAGGAACTGGAAAAATTGTGTTGACTCAGATTTTTACAATTGAAGTTTTTGAAATATCTGCCAGTCCTACTGTATTGCCTGCAACATATAGTCTGATTTTTATCGAAGCCGGAGAGCACACTTTTGCAGTACGACTGATCAATGAAATTAGAACAAAATTCAAAGATGATTTTTAATTTGATGGAAGTCCTCAAGAAATCACAAATAGCATGAGGATTTGGATGAATGCAAATAAAGGAATCTCATCTCCAAGTCCACAAATACCCAATCTGTTAGGCTACTTTGCAAATTTTGACGAAAACGGTGATTATCACATTGGTTACAGAGGGATACCCTCCATAGATGCATATTATGAGGGAAACGAACTGTACGAAGCTCATTTCCCATATAATTTACTCAGTGGGACATGTCATGTTTTTGTATATTTGACATAATTCAAAACCAAAATGTTGGAGATGCAAGGGCCCCATTGATACGCGTCATTGATTCAATTAGACGCATCAAAATGGATGTTGCTTGCAGCATTGAACCTAATCATTGAAAAAATTTCACTACTTAAGACATCAAAAAATTATTCACTTCAACTGTACAATCAATATCCGTACAGTTGCTCAGCACAGAAACTGAAGTCTGGTGCCCTTTGCAGGTACTTTTAGTACTGTTAAAGTTGTATTGACTCTAAAACTCAAGCGCTTAGACTGAAAATCAATGGAACAGTATTATGCAAAGCAAGCTTCACTTCCTCATTTCTCTGGACACTACCGACTACGCGATAGTGGACTTGGCGCTTTGGCTGCTGGTATTGGTCGTGTTGCTATACCGTTTGCACGATGGGTGATTCTACCGGCTGCAAAAAATGAGCAGAGAAGTTTTGATGAGTGCAGCGCCTGAATCGATTGATATTGCTGTAAAAAAGAACTCTCCTGAACAAGCCTTGAAAACTACTAAAACAAAAACTGCATGAAAACAACTCAATGGTGAGCAAGATATTTACATTTTTTATCGTAATAATCAGACGATATCAGATCTAATTTCATCTCTGCCAGCAATTTGTTCGTTCAATTGATACTATTTTCCTCCTAAATTCTCCAGTTCTGACTGAATTTTCTCATGAAATGTGTTCAATGGCGAAAACATGTATTAAGCAGAAAGCAAGAATAACCTTAAAACTTAGAAAAAATCTACGAAAAATCATAAAAATTATGTTGCAGAAGCAACAGAGAGATAATCATCAGTTATGAAGAAGATTTTATTGAATTTGACCCAATATCGAATAAATTTTTCAAAAAGTTTATCACGTTTATAGTCAATTTTAGCAGTTAACTGATTATTTTTTTTCAATGATCTAAAATTTGTAATTATTAACATGAAAATTTCTCACAAATTGTATTTTTTGTACAAATTTTGGCAAATCATTGAGAACAAAAATGAGGAGGAGTTGAATCATGGAGCTTGATCTAGAATATTCAAAAAATATTGCCCTTAATGTTCATTTGAATTGAGATTCCTTTTAAAATTCTCCCTGAAAAAAAACCAGTTAATTACAAAAATAGAAGGTTCAAAATGGAATATTTTACTTAAAATTGATTGATTTTTACTTTACCTTCTCGAAAATTACAATTAATTTAACTATTTTCCGGAAGTTTCAGTGTTGATTCTGCTATTATGAGCTTTCTTTTTATGTGTTTAGGACATCATATATTCCGTACAAAAAAACTAACGACAAGAACTTCATTCCACAATCTACACGTAATTAACCTGTGATATTTAACAATTAGATAATGCGCGCCAAAAGCTTTGGGGAAAAACTGGGCAATTCCACTCAAAAGTTAAAAAATTACGTTTTTTTTTATCTTACCATCAAACTGAAACCTTACCATCGGTTTTCCCTATCTTACAACATTGTAGACTCTATACCCAATCTTAATACATAGCACGGCTGACCGGAAATTTATAACGTATCTTAATACATGGGGTCAGCCATGCTCCCCCTCCCCCCGCCTCAGCTCCAACATCTACTGCTGGTTCCACTCCTAAGTAGCGAGGTAGACAATCGACAGTAACTAATGATTATATGAGACACTCTGACAACAACTGCGTCAGTCCGACAACTGATGAACCAAAAAGATCAAAACCCTCCTCATGAAAGACTCGATTGGCAACTCTCAAACCCAAAACCAAGCAATCCTACTGTAATGCCTCCAACACACAATATCATTGATGCAGAGAAGGAAGGAATGAACGGTAAATTTTGTGAAAAAGAACTTAGTTTGATGGTAAGCAAAGCCCATTTTGACAACGAAGGGCAATTATGAGTTTACTGCGCGATTGATATCAACAGCATCAATAGCTTACTTCCACGACAACAATTTGGCCTTTTTTGAAACTTTTTTAAAAGATCAAATAGCTTTAGATAGAGATTGGAGAGTTGCTCCTTACGACATAATTTTCCCAACAAAATTAAACAATGTTAATGGTCAAGAATTTATGTATTTCAGAGCATCCTATGTGTTAGCAGGTAAATCCAACGCTGGCAATCGGAAAACAATTCTCAGGCCTTATTATGGAAAAAAGTTTTTATCAAATCGGGAGAGTACACTTTTATGAAACAATTGATCAACAAAATAAAAACAAAAGTCAGAGAAAAAATTTATTTCGATGCAAATCCTCAAAAATCACAAATAGCATGAGAATTTGGATGGATGCAAATAAAAAAACCTCATTTCCAAGTCGCCAAAACACCAGTCTGTTAGGCTGCTTTGCATTTTTTGACGAGAACGATGAATTTTGCATTGGTTACAAAATGATACCCTGCTAAGATGCATCTTATGAGGGAAACGAACTATAAGAGTCTCATTTCCCATATGACTTACCCAGTGGAACAATTCATATTTTTGTTCATTTTGACATAACTCAAAACCAAAATATTGGAGATGCAAAGGCCCCAACTTTACGCTTCATTTACTTAAATTGACACATCAAAATTTGTTGTGCTTGCAGCACTAAACCTAGTCATTGAAAAAACTTCACAAACTTTTCGTACAACAATATCCGTACAGTAGCGCACAAAACTGCCCTTTGTAGGAACTGGAAAAATTGTGTTGACTCAGATTTTTACAATTGAAGTTTTTGAAATATCTGCCAGTCCTACTGTATTGCCTGCAACATATTGTCTGATTTTTATCGAAGCCTGAGAGCACACTTTTGCAGGACGACTGATCAATGAAGATGAATTTTTATTAGATGGAAGCCCTCAAGAAATCACAAATAGCATGAGGATTTGGATGAATGCAAATAAAGGAATCTCATTTCCAAGTCCCCAAATACCCACTCTGTTAGGCTACTTTGCAAATCTTGACAAAAACGGTGATTATCACATTGATTACAGAGGGATACCCTCCATAGATGCATATTATGAGGGAAACGAACTGTACGAAGCTCATTTCCCATATAATTTACTCAGTGGGACATGTCATGCTTTTGTATATTTGACATAATTCAATACCAAAATGTTGGAGATGCAAAGGCCCCATTGATACGCGTCATTGATCCAATTAGACGGATCAAAAACGGGTGTTGCTTGCAGCATTGAACCTAATCATTGAAAAAAATTCACTACTTCAGACATCAAAAAATTCTTCACTTTAACTGTACAATCAATATCCGTACAGTTTCTCAGCACAGAAACTGGAAGTCTGGTGCCCTTTGCAGGTACTTTTAGTACTGTTAAAGTTGTATTGACTCTAAAACTCAAGCGCTTAGACTGAAAATCAATGGAACAGTATAAGTCAGCAAAGCAAGCTTCACTTCCTCATTTCTCTGGACACTACCGACTACGCGGTAGTGGACTTGGCGCTTTGGCTGCTGGTATTGGTCGTGTTGCTATACTGTCTGCACGACGGATTATTCTACCGGCTGCAAAAAATTGAGCAGAGAAGTTTTGATGAGTGCAGCGCCTGAATCGATTGATGTTGCTGTAAAAAAGAAGTCTCCTGAACAAGCCTTGAAAAATACTAAAACAAAAACTGCATGAAAACAACTCAGTGGTGATAGAGATCGCCAAAAGACACCATTGATTGTGTTAAGAAAAATAAGGTGTGTAGGAGCTCGAAAAAGGAAAACAACCATTCGAAGAAAAAGCAGACTAGCGAGAAATTGTGCAGACTTTTTTCTCAAATATAAAAATTACCGCTAATTTTTTATCCAATGAAGTTACCCATAGTTCGATTTTGAAAAGCAACCTCTTTTGATTTCTTTTGAAATAGCCTTTGACCAAAAAACTGGATCTGTCTACTCACCTAATGGACCAACGCTTGAATTTGAAATTACTGGTGACCTGCAAAAATTTATTTGGAAATACGATGCAAAGTAGCACATGTTTATAATTGTGTACACTTCAAAATCAGATTCTCCGGAGTTCTCAACAAAAGAAAAGTTTTAAACTTTGCTGACCCTCTCAGTCTTCCTACTAGAACGAGAATTTTTATCAGGTCAACTATTTAATATGGTTTATTTTTACACTTTTTAGTTTTTTTGAACACTAAATTATTTTAATAATTGAAATATTTACCAATTTTTGGTAACTGAATAGCGATAGTCCGTGAGGTTGGGCTACTACCAAAGTAAAAATATACAAAATCGGCCTTCGGGGAATATCTCCATACCAGCAACTGCGGCCTCCTGTCAGTACAATTTCCCGACGGGTTCCGAAACGCCGCCTTTCGGCTGAGAGTCGAGCGCCGTACGTTGTCCTCTACTCGGATACCTAGAAACTTTATTCTATCTCCAGTTTTATAATAACAAGTTAGGTACAAGTTTTGAAATTATTTATACACAGAAACAGATCGAACATACACAATACTCGAAGATATGTCTCCGATTTCTTTTTACAGTTCCTCTCGGTCTCCCTTTCTTTGAATACAGCAACATCTATCAAAGGATAAACGATAACTTCAATCAAGTCAAAGAACTGATGACAGGAAATGCAATGCAAAGCTCAAACTTAATATGATTGGTTCTCTTTTATTTTTATGTTGCTCATTTGGTTTTTAGGACAAACTCTGATGGTGATGCTCCGGATTTTGTATACGTCAATGATGATGTTTTCAAATTTTTCTTGACTCATATGCTTTCTCATTAAATAATTTTTTTTAATATGGTTTAATTTCATATACATTTTAACTTCTAGATGATTGCGTGCTAATTAATTTTTTAAAATTTTGTCCAAAGTGTCTGTTAGCAAGGAAAGAGAGGTTTAGGGAGTGCAGACAGATAGCGCAACTCATTTTAAGCCAAACCGCAGTGACAACTGTAAAATCTTTATACTATACTTTTTTTAACTTATATCCATAAATTAATAGGTCACAATTGAAAAAAAAATCTTTTCAGATTACATGGTGACTATAAGTCAAAACTTAATATATGGTGACATATAGTAATATTACATGGGGATTATTAGGTAAGAAATAGTACATGGTGACAGTTAGGATTATTACATGGTGATCATTGGTTGTCAGATAAAACCTGGTGACAATAATGATTTGTTTCGTAATGTCCATCCATGTATGACAACCCCCCCATCATAGTGTACTTTATGCATTCTACTTGGATCGTTCCGACAAAATTTCAACAAGTTTCAACTTTTTTTTCTGGAATTCAGGGATATAAAAACAGTGTACACCCATCCAGTGCACAGTTTGGCCTCACAATGAATTCTGTATAAAATTTTGCATTTCATACAGACGCGCAATCAAAATTGGTTTGTACCTTTTTTATGCAAGATTGCATTTCTATACTTATATTTACTCAGTTACCTGGGTTGACCTCCATAAACCGAAAAATTTTATTTTACAATTCCATTCACCGAAAATGCTTGTCATACAATTTCATGCGCTAAATATATGGAGAAATGCTAATGGTACAATTATTATACAATTTTAAAAAATAAATGAAAAAAGATTCGAACTTGTTTTTGCGGCTATTTCAATCAAATAAAACAATCTGGTGAAAAAAAAATCAATAAAAATTGTGAGACTAGCATTTTTTTGATGGCGACAAAAAAAAATTTCCGAGCAAAAATAAAAATTGCTTGAATTTTTTATCACTCGCAAATCAAGTTTTGTACTTTAACAAACATTTTCTAAAAAAATATTTGCATGCAAATTTTAACTTTTTGTCTGCATAACGCAGTCCTGTATACACAAAAATTGGATTTTTTCCGTTTCTTTGGATAACTTTTTTCAAACAGGCTAAAAACTCCTATTTATTTTGTATAACATGTTTATATATCCCTTTACCAATGTCTGATAATTCGAAAAATCTAATTTTAAAGATAATCATCATTGAAACTTTTTGTCAAAATTTAAAAGTTATATGATATTTGAAAAGAATTCTTGCACAATTAAGGTCGTTCCAATGCATTGTAAAAGCCAGACGATCAACTCTTTGGTGACTCTAGTTTTGTCCATGGTTTTATTCACTTGTCTTCTGTCACAAACACATCCCAAAAATTTTGAGAAATAAAGTTTTTAAAAATCAACTTTATGGTTGATGTTAAAACGCTTGACCTACAATTTTCATAATTGAAAAATGCTTACCTTAGAGTTTTCTGAACGTTTTCTGTAATTATAAAATTGTAGGAAACTGTATGATAAAAAATGTTTCATACATGAAAATTGCAGGACAAGCATTTTTGGTCAACCCGGGTAGCTTGTGAAAAAGTCATAATATCTCCCCCCTAAATGGACTAGGGGGGACTGTACGCTTGATCCGCTGAGAAAAATTGTTCCCGTGTTGACTTGTCGCAGATGTTTATCGCTGGATGGGCATTTTTCCATGTTCAAAGCTGGACTTTTAGGTCTAAATCAGAACTAATTCAGTGCAGCATTGACACTGCAAAAACTATGAACTTCCCAGATTCAATGCTTAATTAACGTTACCCTAAACATCCGTAATTTTTCGGTGAAGTTGAGCTCATTTAGACTAAAAATGAAACTTGTAGTCAGTGAATCAGTTCGAAACAAGTCAGAGCAATTAAAAATCACTAAGGAAAGCAGTGAAAAAAAAACTCACAAAAGTTTTTGTTTTTGCCATTAGATTGCAACAAAATTGCTTCCTCCTTGAATCCTCAAAAAAATCTAATTGTTTTAATACAGACATTGAAAAAGTAACTTTTAATTTGAATCAGTAAAATATCGATATTCTGTTTTCAATAATAGTCTTAAAAGAAAATTTATGTTTTCTTAGGATTCCATAGGAAAACTAGAAAATTTCGTTGGAATTAATGAAATCTCAAAAATTTTAACTCTGAATTTTGTTTAGTCATGGACTGTGATGTTGGTTTTCGTTCTCATGTCACTGAAGCTGTGGACCATCTGAGGTGACAAGTCCACAATGGTCAAATCCAGTAGATGGAAAGCAGTAAATACATTCAATCATACCTTTACACAAACACACACACACGCACTTACACACACGCACAGACACACACACCTACACACACACACACACACACGTATATATATATTGAAAAATGCTTACCTTAGAGTTTTCTGAACATTTTTTGTAATTATGAAATTGTAGGAAACTGTATGATAAGAAGTTTTTCATACATGAAAATTGCAGGACAAGCATTTTTGGTCAACCCGGGTAGCTTGTGAAAAATTCATGATATCCCCCCCCTAAATGGACTTAGGGGGGGGGGTGGGGGACTGTACGCTTGATCCGCTGAGAAAAATTGTTCCCGTGTTGACTTGTCACGGATATTTATCGCTGGATGGGCATTTTTCGCGTGTGAATAAGGTAATAAAATTATCTCCGAACAAGGTCACGCAAAAACATGTACCTGCTTTAGTATCGATAATTAGAAACAGTTCAGCAAATTTGGTACAAAAATCAAAGTTTTATGTTGCTGACTATGTGCAAAATGCAAAAACTGACTTGCATTTTAGAAAAGGTTACAAGCAGATTTTCACAGACAACGTTTTTTGAAATAATTGCCAATCCTACTGTAATGCCTCCAACACACAATATCATTGATGCAGAGAAGGAAGAAATGAACGGTAAATTTTGTGAAAAAGAACTTAGTTTGATGGTAAACAAAGCACATTTTGACAACGATGGGCAATTATGAGTTTACTGCGCGATTGATATCAACAGCATCAATGGCTTACTTCCACGACAACAATCTGGCTTTTTTTGAAACTTTATTAAAAGATGAAATAGCTTTAGATAGAGATTGGAGAAATGCTCCTACGACATAATTTTCCCAACAAAATTAAACAATGTTAATGGTCAAGAATTTATTTATTTCAGAGCATCCAATGTGTTAGCAGGCAAAACCAACGCTGGCAATCGGAAAACAATTCTCAGGCCTTATTATGAAAAAAAATTTTATCAAATCGGGAGAGTACACTTTTATGAAACAATTGATCATCAAAATAAAAACAAAACTCAACGAAAAAACGTATTTCGATGCAAATCCTCAAAAATCACAAATGCAAAAAAAGAGCCTCATTTCCAAGTCGCCAAATACCCAGTCTGTTAGGCTACATTGCAATTTTTGACGAGAACGGTGAACTTCGCATTGGTTACAAAATGATACCCTGCTAAGATGCATCTTATGAGGGAAATGAACTTTAAGAGTCTCATTCCCCATATGACTTATCCAGTGGGACAAATCATATTTTGTTCATTTTGACATATCTCAAAACCAGAATATTGGAGATGCAAAGGCCCCATCTTTACGCTTCATTTACTTAAATTGACACATCAAAATTTGTTGTGCTTGCAGCACTAAACCTAGTCATTGAAAAAACTTCACAAACTTTTCGTACAACAATATCCGTACAGTAGCGCACAAAACTGCCCTTTGTAGGAACTGGAAAAATTGTGTTGACTCAGATTTTTACAATTGAAGTTTTTGAAATAGTTGCCAGTCCTACTGTATTGCCTGCAACATATAGTCTGATTCTTATCGAAGCCGGAGAGCACACTTTTGCAGTACGACTGATCAATGAAATAAGAACAAAATTCAAAGATGATTATTAATTTGATGGAAGTCCTCAAGAAATCACAAATAGCATGAGGATTTGGATGAATGCAAATAAAGGAATCTCATCTCCAAGTCCACAAATACCCAATCTGTTAGGCTACTTTGCAAATTTTGACGAAAACGGTGATTATCACATTGGTTACAGAGGGATACCCTCCATCGATGCATATTATGAGGGAAACGAACTGTACGAAGCTCATTTCCCATATAATTTACTCAGTGGGACATGTCATGTTTTTGTATATTTGACATAATTCAATACCAAAATGTTGGAGATGCAAGGGCCCCATTGATACGCGTCATTGATTCAATTAGACGCATCAAAATGGATGTTGCTTGCAGCATTGAACCTAATCATTGAAAAAATTTCACTACTTAAGACATCAAAAAATTATTCACTTCAACTGTACAATCAATATCCGTACAGTTGCTCAGCACAGAAACTGAAGTCTGGTGCCCTTTGCAGGTACTTTTAGTACTGTTAAAGTTGTATTGACTCTAAAACTCAAGCGCTTAGACTGAAAATCAATGGAACAGTATTATGCAAAGCAAGCTTCACTTCCTCATTTCTCTGGACACTACCGACTACGCGATAGTGGACTTGGCGCTTTGGCTGCTGGTATTGGTCGTGTTGCTATACCGTTTGCACGATGGGTGATTCTACCGGCTGCAAAAAAATGAGCAGAGAAGTTTTGATGAGTGCAGCGCCTGAATCGATTGATATTGCTGTAAAAAAGAACTCTCCTGAACAAGCCTTGAAAACTACTAAAACAAAAACTGCATGAAAACAACTCAATGGTGATAGAGATCGCCAAAAGACTTGATTGTGTTATGAAGAATAAGGTGTGTAAGAGCTCGAAAAAGGAAAACAACCATTCGAAGAAAAAGCAGACTAGCGAGAAATTGTGCAGACTTTTTTCTCAAATATAAAAATTACCGCTAAGTTTTTACCCAATGAATTTACCCATAGTTCGATTTTGAAAAGCAACCTCTTTTGATTTCTTTTGAAATAGCCTTTGACCAAAAAATTTGATCCGTCTACTCACCTAATGGACCAACGCTTGAATTTGAAGTTACTGGTGACCTGCAAAAATTTATTTGGAAATACGATGCAAAGTAGCACAAGCAAGTGGAGCAGATTTAAGACACGACAACACTGATCCTAATGTGTCTGATTCACCGTTCCTCGTAAACAATTTCTTGTATTTAGAACATATTTTTATAACAGCAAAGGAGCCAAGGACTCGTGGCTCAAGTGTCAGTGATATCGTTGTGAAAACAATCCCGCTGCGATACATGCAGCTGATTTTACTTCTCAACGAGAACTGGTCCACGAATCCAGGGAAATTTGATATTAAGGATCTGCTGGAGTTGACTTTATTTACCTGTGACAAGCATTCAATGACCGGTGTTACCGTTAGACTTTCCTACAGACACTCTCATGAAGAACTTCTTATTATATCTGAAGATTCTGATAAGCATTACAAGCTTCAAACACTCGAAGCGAACCTGTATGTTAGAAAATTGATTGTGACCAACCATGTGCTCTCTGCCATTGAATCAATTTTGCTCAAAACTCTCCATATCTGCGAACTATACACATCAAGAAAAAATTACCAAAATATTTCCTGCAACAGCTGGTCAGCGCAGCTGGAAACAGGAAGATGTTTTTGCTCGTGAAGCGGTAAGAGAAGTTATAATAGCAAGGAACACCAATAAAGCATTTCTGGGAACAAACCAAACGAATCATTTTCGTTAACAAAGGATTGGGTTAAAACATATTACTTTGAGACGGAACGGTTTGCCAATAGCAAGTACACCAATTAGTACACAAGATCATAAACGTCTCTTCTTCAACACACTATCAGCGCAGGGTGTGTTGCACTGCGGGCAGGGAATCACTCTAGATAACTACCAGCTGATTTTTTTTGTGTTTCTCACTAGCACACAGCAGGCAACTCATGACTTCCTGCATCCAGAACATTTTAACTGCTCAGTTTCACTAGATCTTCAGTTCTCAAACGCTTTGACAGCAAACGTGGAAATTTTTGTTTGGGGTATACGCTCATCCAATGTTTTTATTTTTACATCCGACCGCAATAGAACGTTTTTTCAATTCCGACAGTCTGAAAAAGGATCAAATCAAGTTGCAGGTTCTCATCAAGAATTGTAAACATCTGAAAATCTGAAACATAAGTTTCTTGGAGTATTTGCTGCCGACAATTTTCGACCTCACATCCCAAACAATATCTTTATGTTTGTGAACACTTCAAAATCAGATTCTCCGGAGACTCATTGGATTGTGACATTCAACAAAAGAAAAGTTTTATACTTTGCTGACCCTCTCAGTCTTCATACTAGAACGAGAATTTTTATCAGGTCACTGAAATGATGACAAACTTTCTCATGCAAGACTCAATTTCTACCATGTGCGGTTCTTTTTGTAAATATATTGCGCATTTGATTCATGATTAAAAAAATTTTTGGTGATGCTTCTCATATTGTTTTTTTTGCTTTCCCTTTAACTAACTATTTAATATGGTTCATTTTTACACTTTTTAGTTTTTTTGAACACTAAATTATTTTAATAATTGAAATATTTACCCATTTTTGGTAGCTGAATAGCGATTTTCCGTGAGGTTAGGCTACTATCAATGTAAAATTATACAAAATCGTTCTTCGGGGAATATCTCCAAACCAGCAACTGCGGCCTCCTGTCAGTACAATTTCCCGACGGGTTTCGAAACGCCGCCTTTCGGCCTGAGAGTCGAGCGCCGTACGTTGTCCTCTACTCGGACACCTAGAAACTTTATTCTATCTCCAGTTTTATAGTAACAAGTTAGGTACAAGTTTTGACATTATTTATACACAGAAACAGATCGAACATACACAATACTCGAAGATATGTCTGCGATTTTTTTTACAGATCCTCTCGGTCTCATTTTCTTTGAATACAGCAACATCTATCAAAGGATAAACGATAACTTCAATCAAGTCAAAGAACTGATGACAGGGAAATGCAATGCAAAGCTCAAACTTAATATGATTGGTTCTCCTTTATTTTTATGCTGCTCATTTGGTTTTTAGGACAAACTCTGATGGTGATGCTCCGGATTTTGTATACGTCAATGATGATGTTTTCAAATTTTTCTTGACTCATATGCTTTCTCATTAAATAATTTTTACTTAATATGGTTTAATTTCATATACATTTTAACTTATAGATGATTGCGTGCTAATTAATTTTTTTTTATTTTGTCCAAAATGTCTGTTAGCAGAGGAAAGAGAGGTTAAGGGAGTGCAGACAGATAGCGCAACTCATTTTAAGCCAAACCGCAGTGACAACTGTAAAATCTTTATACTATACTTTTTTTACTTATATCCATAAATTAATAGGTCACAATTGAAAAAACAAATATTTTCAGATTACATGGTGACTATAAGTCAAAACTTAATATATGGTGACATATAGTATTATTACATGGGGATTGTTAGGTAAGAAATAGTACATGGTGACAGTTAGGATTATTACATGGTGATCATTGGTTGTCAGATAATACCTGGTGACAATTATGATTTATTTCGTAATGTCCATCCATGTATGACCCCCCCCCCCCCATCATAGTGTACTATATGCATTCTACTTTGATCGTTCCGACAAATTTTCAACAAGTTTCATCTTTTTTTCTGGAATTCAGGGATCTACAAACATTGTACGCCTATCCAGTGCACAGTTTGGCCTCACAATGAATTCTGTATAAAACTTGCATTTCATACAGACGCGCAAGCAAAATTGGTTTGTACCTTTTTTATGCAAGATTGCATTTCTATACTAATATTTACTCAGTTACCCAGGTTGACCTCCATAAACCGAAAAATCTTATTTTACAATTCCATTCACCGAAAATGCTTGTCATACAATTTTATGCGCTAAATATATGGAGAAATGCTAATGGTACAATTATCATACAATTTTAAAAAATAAATGAAAAAAGATTCGAACTTGTTTTTGCGGCTATTTCAATCAAATAAAACAATCTGGTGAAAAAAAAAATCAATAAAAATTGTGAGACTAGCATTTTTTTGATGGCGACAAAAAAAAATTTCCGAGCAAAAATAAAAATTGCTTGAATTTTTTATCACTCGCAAATCAAGTTTTGTACTTTAACAAACATTTTCTAAAAAAATATTTGCATGCAAATTTTAACTTTTTGTCTGCATAACGCAGTCCTGTATACACAAAAATTGGATTTTTTCCGTTTCTTTGGATAACTTTTTTCAAACAGGCTAAAAACTCCTATTTATTTTGTATAACATGTTTATATATCCCTTT
>NC_087062.1:45505847-45560847 GCF_963678635.1 Symsagittifera roscoffensis
GTGAGATGCAAGAGTCGCACAAGTTATTTGCATTTGAAACTTTAATAAACAAGGTTTTCTCTTGAAAAAACATTTAAGTGACAAGAGTCGCACAGGTGTATTGCATTTGAAAATTGAATAACCAAGTTTTTCTCTTGGAAAAACAGTTAAGTGGCTAGAGTCGCACAGGTGAACTGCGTCTGAAAATTTAAAAACCAAGGTTTCTCCTGAAAAAAAAGTTAAGTGGAAAGAGTCGCACAGGTGATTGGCATTTGAAAATTTAATAACCAAGGGTTTCTCTTGAAAAAACAGTTAAATGGCAAGAGTCGCACAGGTGAACTGCATTTGAAAACTCAATAACTAAGGTTTCTCTTGAAGAAACAGTTAAGTGGCAAGAGTCGCACAGGTGAATTGCAATTGAAAATTTAATAAACAAGGTTTTCTATTAAAAAACAGTTAAGTGGTAAGAGTCGCACATTTGAATTGCATTTGAAAATTTAATAACCAAGGTTTTCTCTTGTAAAAACAGTTAGGTGGCAAGAGTCGCACAAGCGATTTGCATTTGAGGTTTTAATAACCAAGGTTTTCTCTTGAAAACACAGTTAAAAGGCAAGAGTCGCACAGGTGAATTGAATTTGAAACTTTAATAACCAACGTTTTCACCTGAAAAAAAAACAGTTAAGTGGCAAAAGTCTCGCCGGTGAATTGCGTTTGAAATTTTAATAACTATTGTTTTCTCTTGAAAAAATAGTTAAATGGCAAGAGTCGCACAGGTGAATTGCAATCGAAAACCTAATAACTAAGTTTTCTTTTGAAAAAACAGTTAAGTGGTAAGAGTCACACATATAAATTGCGTTTGAAAATTTAATAACCAAGGTTTTCTCTTAAAAAACAGTTAGGATGCAAGAGTTGCGCAGGTGAATTGCATTTGAAAAATTATTAACCAAAGTTTTCTGTTGAAAAACAGTTAGGATGCAAGAGTTGCACAGGTGAATTGCATTCGAAAGTTAAATAACCAAGGTTTTCTCTTAAAAAACAGTTAAGTGGCAAGAGTCGCACAGATAAATTGCGTTTGAAAATTTAATAACCAAGGTTTTCTCTTAAAAAACAGTTAGGATGCAAGAGTTGCACAGGTGAATTGCATTTGAAAAAATATTAACCAAAGTTTTCTGTTGAAAAAACAGTTCAGTGGCAAGAGTGGCACAGGTGAATTGCTTTGAAAAATTAATAACCAAAGTTTTCGCTGAAAAAAAACAGTTAAGTGGCAAAAGTCGTACAGGTGAATTGCATTTGAAACTTAATAACCAAGGTTTTCTCTTGAAAAAAAAAAATTAAGTGGCAAGAGTCGCACAGCTGAATTGCATTTGAAAATTTGATAACCAAGGTTTCTACTGAAAAAACGGTCAAGTGGAAAGAGTCGCACAGGTGATTGGCATTTGAAAATTTAATAATCAAGGGTTTCTCTTGAAAAAACAGTTAAATGGCAAGAGTCGCACAGGTGAGCTGCATTTAAAAACTCAATAACTAAGGTTTTCTCTTGAAAAAACAGTTAAGTGGTAAAAGTCACAGAGCTGAATTGCATTCGAAAATTAAATAACCAAGGTTTTCTTTTAAAAAAATAGTTAAGTGGCAAGAGTCGCACAGATAAATTGCGTTTGAAAACTTAATAACCAAGGTTTTCTCTTGACAAAACAGTTAGGATGCAAGAGTCGCACAGGTGAATTGCATTTGAGAAATTATTAACCAAAGTTGTCTGTTGAAAAAACAGTTAAGTGGCAAGAGTCGCGCAGGTGAATTGCATTGGAAAATTTAAAAACCATGGTTTTCTCCTGAAGAATCAGTTAAGATGCAAGAGTCGCACAAGTTATTTGCATTTGAAAATTTGATAAACAAGGTTTTCTCTTGAAAAAACAGTTAAGTGGCAAGAGTCGCACAGGTGAATTGCAATTGAAAATTTAATAACCAAGGTTTTCTCATGTAAAAACAGTTAAGTGGCAAGAATCGCCCAAGCGATTTGCATTTGAAATTTTAATAACCAAGGTTTTCTCTTGAAAACACAGTTAAATGGCAAGAGTCGCACAGGTGAATTGCATTTGAAAATTTGATAATCAAGGTTTCTACTGAAAAAACAGTCAAGTGGAAAGAGTCGCACAGGTGATTGGCATTTGAAAATTTAATAATCAAGGGTTTCTCTTGAAAAAACAGTTAAATGGCAAGAGTCGCACAGGTGAGCTGCATTTAAAAACTCAATAACTAAGGTTTTCTCATGAAAAAACAGTTAAGTGGTAAGAGTCACACAGCTGAATTGCATTCGAAAATTAAATAACCAAGGTTTTCTCTTAAAAAAACAGATAAGTGGCAAGAGTCGCACAGATAAATTGCGTTTGAAAATTTGATAACCAAGGTTTTCTCTTGACAAAACAGTTAGGATGCAAGAGTCGCACAGGTGAATTGCATTTGAAAAATTATTAACCAAATTTTTTGTTGAAAAAACAGTTAAGTGACAAGAGTCGCGCAGGTGAATTGCATTGGAAAATTTAAAAACCAAGTTTTTCTCCTGAAGAAACAGTTAAGATGCAAGAGTCAAACAAGTTATTTGCATTGGAAAATTTAATAAACAAGGTTTTCTCTTGAAAAAAACAGTTAAGTGGCAAGAGTCGCACAGGTGAATTGCAATTGAAAATTTAATAACCAAGGTTTTCTCTTGTAAAAACAGTTAATTGGCAAGAATCGCCCAAGCGATTTGCATTTGAAATTTTAATAACCAAGGTTTTCTCTTGAAAACACAGTTAAATGGCAAGAGCCGCACAGGTGAATTGAATTTGAAACTTTTTGAAAATAACCAAGGTTTTCACCTGAAAAAAAAACAGTTAAGTGGCAAAAATCTCGCCGGTGAATTTCGTTTGAAATTTTAATATCTATTGTTTTCTCTTGAAAAAACAGTTAAGTGGTAAGAGTCACACAGCTGAATTGCATTCGAAAAATAAATAACCAAGGTTTTCTCTTAAAAAAAACAGATAAGTGGCAAGAGTCGCACAGATAAATTGCGTTTGAAAATTTAATAACCGGGTTTTTCTCTTGAAAAAACTGTTAGGATGCAAGAGTCGCACAGGTGAATTGCATTTGAAAAATTATTGACCAAAGTTTTCTGTTGAAAAAACAGTTCAATGGCAAGAGTCGCACAGGTGAATTGCTTTGAAAAATTAATAACCAAAGTTTTCGCTTAAAAAAACAGTTAAATGGCAAGAGTCGCACAGGTGAGCTGCTTTTGAAAACTCAAAAACTAAGGTTTTCTCTTGAAAAAACAGTTAAATGGCAAGAGTCACACAGCTGAATTGCATTCGAAAACTAAATAACCAAGGTTTTCTCTTATAAAAAAACAGTTAAGTGGCAAGAGTCGCACAGATAAATTGCGTTTGAAAATTTAATAACCAAGGTTTTTTCTTGAAAAAACAGTTAGGATGAAGAGTCGCACAGGTGAATTGCATTTGAAAAATTATTAACCAAACTTTTCTGTTGAAAAAACAGTTCAGTGGCAAGAGTCGCACAGGTGAATTGCATTTAAAAAAGTAATAACCAAAGTTTTCGCTTAAAAAAACAGTCAAGTGGCAAAAGTCGTACAGGTGAATTGCATTTGAAAGTTCAATAACCAAGGTTTTCTCTTGAAAAAAAAGTTAAGTGGCAAGAGTCGCACAGCTGAATTGCATTTGAAAATTTAATAACCAAGGTTTCTCCTGAAAAAACAGTCAAGTGGAAAGAGTCGCACAGGTGATTGGCATTTGAAAATTTAATAATCAAGGGTTTCTGTTGAAAAAACAGTTAAATGGCAAGAGTCGCACAGGTGAGTTGCATTTGAAAACTCAATAACTAAGGTTTTCTCTAGAAAAAACAGTTAAGTGGCAAAAGTCTCGCCAGTGAATTGCGTTTGAAAATTAAACAACGATTATTTTCTTTTGAAAAAACAGTTAAATGGCAAGAGTCGCACAAGTGAATTGCATATGAAAATTTATTAACCAAGTTTTACTCTTGAAAAAACAGTTAAGTGGCAATTTCCACACCGCTGAATTAAATTCGAAAATTTAATAACCATTGTTTTCTCTTAAAAAATTAGTTAAATGGCAAGAGTCGTATAAGTAAATTGTGTTTGAAAACTTAATAACTATGTTTTCTTTTCTAAAAACAGTTAAATGGCAAGAGTCGCTCAGGTGAATTGCATTTGAAAGTTTAATAACCAAGGTTTTCTCTTGAAGAAACAGTTAAGTGGCAAGAGTCACACAGCTGAATTGCATTCGAAAACTTAATAACCAATTTTTTTCCTGAAAAAAAAAACAGTTAAGTGGCAAAAATCTCGCCGGTGAATTTCGTTTGAAATTTTAATATCTATTGTTTTCTCTTGAAAAAACAGTTAAGTGGTAAGAGTCACACAGCTGAATTGCATTCGAAAAATAAATAATCAAGGTTTTCTCTTAAAAAAAACAGATAAGTGGCAAGAGTCGCACAGATAAATTGCGTTTGAAAATTTAATAACCGGGTTTTTCTCTTGAAAAAACTGTTAGGATGCAAGAGTCGCACAGGTGAATTGCATTTGAAAAATTATTGACCAAAGTTTTCTGTTGAAAAAACAGTTCAATGGCAAGAGTCGCACAGGTGAATTGCTTTGAAAAATTAATAACCAAAGTTTTCGCTTAAAAAAACAGTTAAATGGCAAGAGTCGCACAGGTGAGCTGCTTTTGAAAACTCAAAAACTAAGGTTTTCTTTTGAAAAAACAGTTAAATGGCAAGAGTCACACAGCTGAATTGCATTCGAAAACTAAATAACCAAGGTTTTCTCTTATAAAAAAACAGTTAAGTGGCAAGAGTCGCACAGATAAATTGCGTTTGAAAATTTAATAACCAAGGTTTTTTCTTGAAAAAACAGTTAGGATGAAGAGTCGCACAGGTGAATTGCATTTGAAAAATTATTAACCAAAATTTTCTGTTGAAAAAACATTTCAGTGGCAAGAGTCGCACAGGTGAATTGCATTTAAAAAATTAATAACCAAAGTTTTCGCTTAAAAAACAGTCAAGTGGCAAAAGTCGTACAGCTGAATTGCATTTGAAAATTTAATAACCAAGGTTTCTCCTGAAAAAACAGTCAAGTGGAAAGAGTCGCACAGGTGATTGGCATTTGAAAATTTAATAATCAAGGGTTTCTGTTGAAAAAACAGTTAAATGGCAAGAGTCGCACAGGTGAGTTGCATTTGAAAACTCAATAACTAAGGTTTTCTCTAGAAAAAACAGTTAAGTGGCAAAAGTCTCGCCAGTGAATTGCGTTTGAAAATTAAACAACCATTATTTTCTTTTGAAAAAACAGTTAAATGGCAAGATTCGCACAAGTGAATTGCATATGAAAATTTAATAACCAAGTTTTACTCTTGAAAAAACAGTTAAGTGGCAATTTCCACACCGCTGAATTAAATTCGAAAATTTAATAACCATTGTTTTCTCTTAAAAAATTAGGTAAATGGCAAGAGTCGTATAAGTAAATTGTGTTTGAAAACTTAATAACTATGTTTTCTTTTCTAAAAACAGTTAAATGGCAAGAGTCGCTCAGGTGAATTGCATTTGAAAGTTTAATAACCAAGGTTTTCTCTTGAAGAAACAGTTAAGTGGCAAGAGTCACACAGCTGAATTGCATTCGAAAACTTAATAACCAATTTTTTTCCTGAAAAAAAAAACAGTCAAGTGTCAAGAATCGCACAGGTGAATTGCATTTGAAATATTAATAACCAAGGTTTTGTCTTGAAAAAACAGTTAAATGGCAAGAGTCGCACAGATGAAGTGCCTTTGAAAATTTAATAACCAAGGTTTTCTCTTGAAAAAAAAAGTTAAGTGGCAAGGGTCGCACAGCTGAATTGCATTTGAAAATTTAATAACCAAGGTTTCTCCTGAAAAAACAGTCAAGTGGAAAGAGTCGCACAGGTGATTGGCATTTGAAAATTTAATAATCAAGGGTTTCTTTTGAAAAAACAGTTAAATGGCAAGAGTCGCACAGGTGAGTTGCATTTGAAAACTCAATAACTAAGGTTTTCTCTAGAAAAAATAGTTAAGTGGCAAAAGTCTCGCCAGTGAATTGCGTTTGAAAATTAAACAACCATTATTTTCTTTTGAAAAAACAGTTAAATGGCAAGAGTCGCACAGCTGAATTGCATTTGAAAATTTAATAACCAAGTTTTACTCTTAAAAAAACAGTTAAGTGGCGATTTCCACACAGCTGAATTAAGATCGAAAATTTAAAAACCATTGTTTTCTCTTGAAAAATTAGTTAAATGGCAAGAGTCGTATTAGTAAATTGTATTTGAAAACTTAATAACTATGTTTTCTTTTCTAAAAAACAGTTAAATGGCAAGAGTCGCTCAGGTGAGTTGCATTTGAAAATTTAATAACCAAGGTTTTCTCTTGAAGAAACAGTTAAGTGGCAAGAGTCACACAGCTGAATTGCATTCGAAAACTTAAAAACCAATTTTTTTCCTGATAAAAAAACAGTTAAGTGTCAAGAATCGCACAGGTGAATTGCATTTGAAATATTAATAACCAAGGTTTTGTCTTGAAAAAACAGTTAAATGGCAAGAGTCGCACAGATGAAGTGCCTTTGAAAATTTAATAACCAACGACTCTTGCATCCTAAGTCTCTTGAAAAAACACTTAGGATGCAAGAGTCGCACAGGTGAATTGCATTTGAAAGTTCAATAACCAAGGTTTTCTCTTGAAAAAACAGTTAAGTGGCAAAAGTCTCGCCAGTGAATTGCGTTTGAAAATTAAACAACCATTATTTTCTTTTGAAAAAACAGTTAAATGGCAAGAGTCGCACAAGTGAATTGCATTTGAAAATTTAATAACCAAGTTTTACTCTTGAAAAAACAGTTAAGTGGCGATTTCCACACAGCTGAATTAATTTCGAAAATTTAATAACCATTGTTTTCTCCTGAAAAATTAGTTAAATGGCAAGAGTCGTATTAGTAAATTGTATTTGAAAACTTAATAACTATGTTTTCTTTTCTAAAAACAGTTAAATGGCAAGAGTCGCTCAGGTGAATTGCATTTGAAAATTTAATAACCAAGGTTTTCTCTTGAAGAAACAGTTAAGTAGCAAGAGTCACACAGCTGAATTGCATTCGAAAACTTAATAACCAATTTTTTTCCTGAAAAAAAAACAGTTAAGTGTCAAGAATCGCACAGGTGAATTGCATTTGAAATATTAATAACCAAGGTTTTGTCTTGAAAAAACAGTTAAATGGCAAGAGTCGCACAGATGAAGTGCCTTTGAAAATTTAATAACCAAGGTTTTCTCTTGAAAAAACACTTAGGATGCAAGAGTCGCACAGGTTAATTGCATTTGAAAATTTAATAACCAAGGTTTTCTTTTGAAGAAACAGTCAAGTGGCAAAAGTCGTACAGGTGAATTGCATTTGAAAGTTCAATAACCAAGGTTTTTTCTTGAAAAAAAAAGTTAAGTGGCAAGGGTCGCACAGCTGAATTGCATTTGAAAATTTAATAACCAAGGTTTCTCCTGAAAAAACAGTCAAGTGGAAAGAGTCGCACAGGTGATTGGCATTTGAAAATTTAATAATCAAGGGTTTCTTTTGAAAAAACAGTTAAATGGCAAGAGTTGCACAGGTGAGTTGCATTTGAAAACTCAATAACTAAAGTTTTCTCTAGAAAAAACAGTTAAGTGGCAAAAGTCTCGCCAGTGAATTGCGTTTGAAAATTAAACAACCATTATTTTCTTTTGAAAAAACAGTTAAATGGCAAGAGTCGCACAAGTGAATTGCATTTGAAAATTAAATAACCAAGGTTTTCTCTTGAAGAAACAGTTAAGTGGCAAGAGTCACACAGCTGAATTGCATTCGAAAACTTAATAACCAATTTTTTTCCTGAAAAAAAAACAGTTAAGTGTCAAGAATCGCACAGGTGAATTGCATTTGAAATATTAATAACCAAGGTTTTGTCTTGAAAAAACAGTTAAATGGCAAGAGTCGCACAGATGAAGTGCCTTTGAAAATTTAATAACCAAGGTTTTCTCTTGAAAAAACACTTAGGATGCAAGAGTCGCACAGGTTAATTGCATTTGAAAATTTAATAACCAAGATTTTCTCTTGAAGAAACAGTTAAGTGGCAAGAATCGCATAGGTGAATTGCATTTGAAAAATCAATAACCAAAGTTTTCGCGTAAAAAAAAAGTTAAGTGGCAAAAGTCGCACAGGTGAATTGCTTTTGAAAGTTTAATAAAAAGGTTTTCTCTTGTAAAAAAAAATTAAGTGGCAAGAGTCGCACAGCTGAATTGCATTTGAAAATTTAATAATCAAGGGTTTCTCTTGAAAAAACAGTTAAATGGCAAGAGTCGCACAGGTGAGCTGCATTTAAAAACTCAATAACTAAGGTTTTCTCTTGGAAAAAAAACAGTTAGGATGCAAGAGTCGCACAGGTTAATTGCATTTGAAAATTTAATAACCAAGATTTTCTGTTGAAAAAAAAACAGTTCAGTGGCAAGAGTCGCACAGGTGAATTGCATTTGAAAAATTAATAACCAAAGTTTTCTGTTGAAAAAAAAAACAGTTCAGTGGCAAGAGTCGCACAGGTGAATTGCATTTGAAAAATTAATAACCAAAATTTTCGCGTAAAAAAAGTTAAGTGGCAAAAGTCGCACAGGTGAACTGCATTTGAAAGTTTAATAAAAAAATTTTCTCTTGAAAAAAAAATTAAGTGGCAAGAGTCGCACAGGTGAATTGAATTTGAAACTTTAATAACCAAGGTTTTCTCCTGAAAAAACAGTTAAGTGGCAAAAGTCTCGCCTGTGAATTGCGTTTGAAAATTAAATAACCATTATTTTCTTTTGAAAAAACAGTTAAATGGCAAGAGTCGCACAAGTGAATTGCATTTGAAAATTTAATAACCAAGTTTTACTCTTGGAAAAACAGTTAAGTGGTGAGAGTCACACAGCTGAATTAAATTCGAAAGTTTATAAACCAAGGTTTTCTCTTGAAAAAACAGTTAAGTAGCAAGAGTCGCACAGATGAAGTGCCTTTGAAAATTTAATAAAAAGGTTTTCTCTTGTAAAAAAAAATTAAGTGGCAAGAGTCGCACAGCTGAATTGCATTTGAAAATTTAATAACCAAGGTTTTCTCTTGGAAAAACAGTTAGGATGCAAGAGTCGCACAGGTTAATTGCCTTTGAAAATTTAATAACCAAGGTTTTCTCTTGAAGAAAGAGTTAAGTGGCAAGAATCGCACAGGTGAATTGCATTTGAAAAATTAATAACCAAAGTTTTCGCGTAAAAAAAAGTTAAGTGGCAAAAGTCGCACAGGTGAATTGCATTTGAAAGTTTAATAAAAAGGTTTTCTCTTGTAAAAAAAATTAAGTGGCAAGAGTCGCACAGCTGAATTGCATTTGAAAATTTAATAACCAAGGTTTTCTCTTGGAAAAACAGTTAGGATGCAAGAGTCGCGCAGGTTAATTGCATTTGAAAATTTAATAGCCAAGGTTTTCTCTTGAAGAAACAGTTAAGTGGCAAGAATCGCACAGGTGAATTGCATTTGAAAAATTAATAACCAAAGTTTTCGCGTAAAAAAAGTTAAGTAGCAAAAGTCGCACAGGTGAATTGCATTTGAAAGTTTAATAAAAAGATTTTCTCTTGAAAAAAAAATTAAGTGGCAAGAGTCGCACAGCTGAATTGCATTTGAAAATTTAAAAACCAAGGCTGTCTCTTGAAAAAACAGTTAAGTGGCAAGAGTTGCACAGATGAAGTGCCTTTGAAAATTTAATAACCAAGGTTTTCTCTTGAAAAAACACTTAGGATGCAAGAGTCGCACAGGTTAATTGCATTTGAAAATTTAATAACCAAGGTTTTCTTTTGAAGAAACAGTCAAGTGGCAAAAGTCGTACAGGTGAATTGCATTTGAAAGTTCAATAACCAAGGCTGTCTCTTGAAAAAACAGTTAAGTGGCAAGAGTTGCACAGATGAAGTGCCTTTGAAAATTTAATAACCAAGGTTTTCTCTTGGAAAAACAGTTAGGATGCAAGAGTCGCACAGGTTAATTGCATTTGAAAATTTAATAGCCAAGGTTTTCTCTTGAAGAAACAGTTAAGTGGCAAGAATCGCACAGGTGAATTGCATTTGAAAAATTAATAACCAAAGTTTTCGCGTAAAAAAAGTTAAGTGGCAAAAGTCGCACAGGTGAATTGCATTTGAAAGTTTAATAAAAAGGTTTTCTCTTGTAAAAAAAAATTAAGTGGCAAGAGTCGCACAGCTGAATTGCATTTGAAAATTTAATAACCAAGGTTTTCTCTTGGAAAAACAGTTAGGATGCAAGAGTCGCACAGGTTAATTGCATTTGAAAATTTAATAGCCAAGGTTTTCTCTTGAAGAAACAGTTAAGTGGCAAGAATCGCACAGGTGAATTGCATTTGAAAAATTAATAACCAAAGTTTTCGCGTAAAAAAAGTTAAGTAGCAAAAGTCGCACAGGTGAATTGCATTTGAAAGTTTAATAAAAAGATTTTCTCTTGAAAAAAAAATTAAGTGGCAAGAGTCGCACAGCTGAATTGCATTTGAAAATTTAATAACCAAGGCTGTCTCTTGAAAAAACAGTTAAGTGGCAAGAGTTGCACAGATGAAGTGCCTTTGAAAATTTAATAACCAAGGTTTTCTCTTGAAAAAACACTTAGGATGCAAGAGTCGCACAGGTTAATTGCATTTGAAAATTTAATAACCAAGGTTTTCTTTTGAAGAAACAGTCAAGTGGCAAAAGTCGTACAGGTGAATTGCATTTGAAAGTTCAATAACCAAGGTTTTTTCTTGAAAAAAAAAGTTAAGTGGCAAGGGTCGCACAGCTGAAGTGCCTTTGAAAATTTAATAACCAAGGTTTTCTCTTGAAAAAACACTTAGGATGCAAGAGTCGCACAGGTTAATTGCATTTGAAAATTTAATAACCAAGGTTTTCTTTTGAAGAAACAGTCAAGTGGCAAAAGTCGTACAGGTGAATTGCATTTGAAAGTTCAATAACCAAGGTTTTTTCTTGAAAAAAAAAGTTAAGTGGCAAGGGTCGCACAGCTGAATTGCATTTGAAAATTTAATATCCTAGGTTTCCCCTGAAAAAACAGTCAAGTGGAAAGAGTCGCACAGGTGATTGGCATTTGAAAATTTAATAATCAAGGGTTTCTTTTGAAAAAACAGTTAAATGGCAAGAGTTGCACAGGTGAGTTGCATTTGAAAACTCAATAACTAAAGTTTTCTCTAGAAAAAACAGTTAAGTGGCAAAAGTCTCGCCAGTGAATTGCGTTTGAAAATTAAACAACCATTATTTTCTTTTGAAAAAACAGTTAAATGGCAAGAGTCGCACAAGTGAATTGCATTTGAAAATTGTATAACCAAGGTTTTCTCTTGAAGAAACAGTTAAGTGGCAAGAGTCACACAGCTGAATTGCATTCGAAAACTTAATAATCAATTTTTTTCCTGAAAAAAAAACAGTTAAGTGTCAAGAATCGCACAGGTGAATTGCATTTGAAATATTAATAACCAAGGTTTTGTCTTGAAAAAACAGTTAAATGGCAAGAGTCGCAAAGATGAAGTGCCTTTGAAAATTTAATTACCAAGGTTTTCTCTTGAAAAAACACTTAGGATGCAAGAGTCGCACAGGTTAATTGCATTTGAAAATTTAATAACCAAGGTTTTCTCTTGAAGAAACAGTTAAGTGGCAAGAATCGCATAGGTGAATTGCATTTGAAAAATTAATAACCAAAGTTTTCGCGTAAAAAAAAAGTTAAGTGGCAAAAGTCGCACAGGTGAATTGCTTTTGAAAGTTTAATAAAAAGGTTTTCTCTTGTAAAAAAAAATTAAGTGGCAAGAGTCGCACAGCTGAATTGCATTTGAAAATTTAATAATCAAGGGTTTCTCTTGAAAAAACAGTTAAATGGCAAGAGTCGCACAGGTGAGCTGCATTTAAAAACTCAATAACTAAGGTTTTCTCTAGAAAAAACAGTTAAGTGGCAAGGGTCGCACAGCTGAATTGCGTTTGAAAATTAAATAACCATTATTTTCTTTTGAAAAAACAGTTAAATGGCAAGAGTCGCACAAGTGAATTGCATTTGAAAATTTAATAACCAAGTTTTACTCTTGGAAAAACAGTTAAGTGGTGAGAGTCACACAGCTGAATTAAATTCGAAAGTTTATAAACCAAGGTTTTCTCTTGAAAAAACAGTTAAGTAGCAAGAGTCGCACAGATGAAGTGCCTTTGAAAATTTAATAAAAAGGTTTTCTCTTGTAAAAAAAAATTAAGTGGCAAGAGTCGCACAGCTGAATTGCATTTGAAAATTTAATAACCAAGGTTTTCTCTTGGAAAAACAGTTAGGATGCAAGAGTCGCACCGGTTAATTGCCTTTGAAAATTTAATAACCAAGGTTTTCTCTTGAAGAAAGAGTTAAGTGGCAAGAATCGCACAGGTGAATTGCATTTGAAAAATTAATAACCAAAGTTTTCGCGTAAAAAAAAGTTAAGTGGCAAAAGTCGCACAGGTGAATTGCATTTGAAAGTTTAATAAAAAGGTTTTCTCTTGTAAAAAAAACTAAGTGGCAAGAGTCGCACAGCTGAATTGCATTTGAAAATTTAATAACCAAGGTTTTCTCTTGGAAAAACAGTTAGGATGCAAGAGTCGCACAGGTTAATTGCATTTGAAAATTTAATAGCCAAGGTTTTCTCTTGAAGAAACAGTTAAGTGGCAAGAATCGCACAGGTGAATTGCATTTGAAAAATTAATAACCAAAGTTTTCGCGTAAAAAAAGTTAAGTAGCAAAAGTCGCACAGGTGAATTGCATTTGAAAGTTTAATAAAAAGATTTTCTCTTGAAAAAAAAATTAAGTGGCAAGAGTCGCACAGCTGAATTGCATTTGGAAATTTAATAACCAAGGCTGTCTCTTGAAAAAACAGTTAAGTGGCAAGAGTTGCACAGATGAAGTGCCTTTGAAAATTTAATAACCAAGGTTTTCTCTTGAAAAAACACTTAGGATGCAAGAGTCGCACAGGTTAATTGCATTTGAAAATATAATAACCAAGGTTTTCTTTTGAAGAAACAGTCAAGTGGCAAAAGTCGTACAGGTGAATTGCATTTGAAAGTTCAATAACCAAGGTTTTTTCTTGAAAAAAAAAGTTAAGTGGCAAGGGTCGCACAGCTGAAGTGCCTTTGAAAATTTAATAACCAAGGTTTTCTCTTGAAAAAACACTTAGGATGCAAGAGTCGCACAGGTTAATTGCATTTGAAAATTTAATAACCAAGGTTTTCTTTTGAAGAAACAGTCAAGTGGCAAAAGTCGTACAGGTGAATTGCATTTGAAAGTTCAATAACCAAGGTTTTTTCTTGAAAAAAAAAGTTAAGTGGCAAGGGTCGCACAGCTGAATTGCATTTGAAAATTTAATAACCTAGGTTTCTCCTGAAAAAACAGTCAAGTGGAAAGAGTCGCACAGGTGATTGGCATTTGAAAATTTAATAATCAAGGGTTTCTTTTGAAAAAACAGTTAAATGGCAAGAGTTGCACAGGTGAGTTGCATTTGAAAACTCAATAACTAAAGTTTTCTCTAGAAAAAACAGTTAAGTGGCAAAAGTCTCGCCATTGAATTGCGTTTGAAAATTAAACAACCATTATTTTTTTTTGAAAAAACAGTTAAATGGCAAGAGTCGCACAAGTGAATTGCATTTGAAAATTAAATAACCAAGGTTTTCTCTTGAAGAAACAGTTAAGTGGCAAGAGTCACACAGCTGAATTGCATTCGAAAACTTAATAACCAATTTTTTTCCTGAAAAAAAAAACAGTTAAGTGTCAAGAATCGCACAGGTGAATTGCATTTGAAATATTAATAACCAAGGTTTTGTCTTGAAAAAACAGTTAAATGGCAAGAGTCGGAAAGATGAAGTGCCTTTGAAAATTTAATTACCAAGGTTTTCTCTTGAAAAAACACTTAGGATGCAAGAGTCGCACAGGTTAATTGCATTTGAAAATTTAATAACCAAGGTTTTCTCTTGAAGAAACAGTTAAGTGGCAAGAATCGCATAGGTGAATTGCATTTGAAAAATTAATAACCAAAGTTTTCGCGTAAAAAAAAAGTTAAGTGGCAAAAGTCGCACAGGTGAATTGCTTTTGAAAGTTTAATAAAAAGGTTTTCTCTTGTAAAAAAAAATTAAGTGGCAAGAGTCGCACAGCTGAATTGCATTTGAAAATTTAATAATCAAGGGTTTCTCTTGAAAAAACAGTTAAATGGCAAGAGTCGCACAGGTGAGCTGCATTTAAAAACTCAATAACTAAGGTTTTCTCTTGGAAAAACAGTAAGGATGCAAGAGTCGCACAGGTTAATTGCATTTGAAAATTTAATAACCAAGGTTTTCTGTTGAAAAAAAACAGTTCAGTGGCAAGAGTCGCACAGGTGAATTGCATTTGAAAAATTAATAACCAAAGTTTTCTGTTGAAAAAAAACAGTTCAGTGGCAAGAGTCGCACAGGTGAATTGCATTTGAAAAATTAATAACCAAAATTTTCGCGTAAAAAAAGTTAAGTGGCAAAAGTCGCACAGGTGAACTGCATTTGAAAGTTTAATAAAAAAATTTTCTCTTGAAAAAAAAATTAAGTGGCAAGAGTCGCACAGGTGAATTGAATTTGAAACTTTAATAACCAAGGTTTTCTCCTGAAAAAACAGTTAAGTGGCAAAAGTCTTGCCAGTGAATTGCGTTTGAAAATTAAATAACCATTATTTTCTTTTGAAAAAACAGTTAAATGGCAAGAGTCGCACAAGTGAATTGCATTTGAAAATTTAATAACCAAGTTTTACTCTTGGAAAAACAGTTAAGTGGCGAGAGTCACACAGCTGAATTAAATTCGAAAGTTTATAAACCAAGGTTTTCTCTTGAAAAAACAGTTAAGTAGCAAGAGTCGCACAGATGAAGTGCCTTTGAAAATTTAATAAAAAGGTTTTCTCTTGTAAAAAAAAATTAAGTGGCAAGAGTCGCACAGCTGAATTGCATTTGAAAATTTAATAACCAAGGTTTTCTCTTGGAAAAACAGTTAGGATGCAAGAGTCGCACAGGTTAATTGCCTTTGAAAATTTAATAACCAAGGTTTTCTCTTGAAGAAAGAGTTAAGTGGCAAGAATCGCACAGGTGAATTGCATTTGAAAAATTAGTAACCAAAGTTTTCGCGTAAAAAAAAGTTAAGTGGCAAAAGTCGCACAGGTGAATTGCATTTGAAAGTTTAATAAAAAGGTTTTCTCTTGTAAAAAAAATTAAGTGGCAAGAGTCGCACAGCTGAATTGCATTTGAAAATTTAATAACCAAGGTTTTCTCTTGGAAAAACAGTTAGGATGCAAGAGTCGCACAGGTTAATTGCATTTGAAAATTTAATAGCCAAGGTTTTCTCTTGAAGAAACAGTTAAGTGGCAAGAATCGCACAGGTGAATTGCATTTGAAAAATTAATAACCAAAGTTTTCGCGTAAAAAAAGTTAAGTGGCAAAAGTCGCACAGGTGAATTGCATTTGAAAGTTTAATAAAAAGATTTTCTCTTGAAAAAAAAATTAAGTGGCAAGAGTCGCACAGCTGAATTGCATTTGAAAATTTAATAACCAAGGCTGTCTCTTGAAAAAACAGTTAAGTGGCAAGAGTTGCACAGGTGAATTGCATTTGAAAAATTAATAACCAAAGTTTTTTGTTGAAAAAAACAGTTCAGTGGCAAAAATCGCACAGGTGAATTGCATTTGAAAAGTTAATAACCAAAGTTTTCGCGTAAAAAAAGTTAAGTGGCAAAAGTCGCACAGGTGAATTGCATTTGAAAGTTTAATAAAAAGATTTTCTCTTGAAAAAAAAATTAAGTGGCAAGAGTCGCACAGCTGAATTGCATTTGAAAATTTAATAACCAAGGCTGTCTCTTGAAAAAACAGTTAAGTGGCAAGAGTCGCACAGCTGAATTGCATTTGAAAATTTAATAACCAAGGCTGTCTCTTGAAAAAACAGTTAAGTGGCAAGAGTTGCACAGGTGAATTGCATTTGAAAAATTAATAACCAAAGTTTTTTGTTGAAAAAAACAGTTCAGTGGCAAGAATCGCACAGGTGAATTGCATTTGAAAAATTAATAACCAAAGTTTTCGCGTAAAAAAAGTTAAGTGGCAAAAGTCGCACAGGTGAATTGCATTTGAAAGTTTAATAAAAAGATTTTCTCTTGAAAAAAAAATTAAGTGGCCAGAGTCGCACAGCTGAATTGCATTTGAAAATTTAATAACCAAGGCTGTCTCTTGAAAAAACAGTTAAGTGGCAAGAGTTCCACAGGTGAATTGCATTTGAAAAATTAATCACCAAGGTTTTCGCTTGAAAAAACAGTTAAATGGTGGGAGTCGCACAAGTGAATTGCAATTGAAAGTTTAATAACCAAGGTTTATCTCTTAAAAAAAACAAATAAGTGGCAGGAGTCGCACTGGTGAACTGATTTGAAAATTTATTAACCAAGGTTTTCTCTTGAAAATACTGTTAAATGGCAAGAGTCGCAGAGGTGAATTGCATTTGAAAAGTTATTAACCAAGGTTTTCTCTAAAAAACAGTTAAGTGGCAAGAGCCGCACATTTGAATTGCATTTGAAGATTTTATAACCAAGGTTTTTTCTTGGAAAAACTGTTAAGAGGCAAGAGTCGCACAGGTGAACTGCGTTTGAAAAATTAATAACCAAAGTTTTCGCGTAAAAAAAGTTAAGTGGCAAAAGTCGCACAGGTGAATTGCATTTGAAAGTTTAATGAAAAGATTTTCTCTTGAAAAAAAAATTAAGTGGCAAGAGTCGCACAGCTGAATTGCATTTGAAAATTTAATAACCAAGGCTGTCTCTTGAAAAAACAGTTAAATGGCAAAAGTTGCAGAGGTGAATTGCATTTGAAAAATTAATAACCAAAGTTTTTTGTTGAAAAAAAAAACAGTTCAGTGGCAAGAATCGCACAGGTGATTTGCATTTGAAAAATTAATAACCAAAATTTTCGCGTAAAAAAAGTTAAGTGGCAAAAGTCGCACAGGTGAATTGCATTTGAAAGTTTAATAAAAAGATTTTCTCTTGAAAAAAATATTAAGTGGCAAGAGTCGCACAGCTGAATTGCATTTGAAAATTTAATAACCAAGGCTGTCTCTTGAAAAAACAGTTAAGTGGCAAGAGTTGCACAGGTGAACTGCATTTGAAAAATTAATAACCAAGGTTTTCGCTTGAAAAAACAGTTAAATGGTGGGAGTCGCACAAGTGAATTGCAATTGAAAATTTAATAACCAAGGTTTATCTCTTAAAAAAACAAATAAGTGGCAGGAGTCGCACTGGTGAATTGATTTGAAAAGTTATTAACCAAGGTTTTCTCTAGAAAAAACAGTTAAGTTGCAAGAGTCGCACATTTGAATTGCATTTGAAGATTTTTTAACCAAGGTTTTTTCTTGGAAAAACTGTTAAGTGGCAAGAGTCGCACAGGTGAACTGCGTTTGAAAATTTAATAACCAAAGTTTCTCTTGAAAAAGCAGTTAAGTGGCAAAAGTTGCACAGGTGAATTGCAATTGATATTTTAATAACCAAGGTTTTATCTTTAAAAACCAATAAATGGCAAGAGTCGCTTATTTGAATTGCATTTGAAAATTTAATAACCAACATTTTTCTTGTAAAAACAGTTAAGTGGCAAGAGTCGCACAAGCGAATTGCATTTGAATTTTTAATAACCAAAGTTTTCTCTTGAAAACCCTGTTAAGTGGCAAGAGTCGCACAGGTGAATTGAATTTGAAACTTTAATAACCAAGGTTTTCACCTGAAAAAACAGTTAAGTGGCAAAAGTCTCGCCAGTGAATTACGTTTGAAAATTAAAAAACCATTATTTTCTTTTGAAAAAACAGTTAAATGGTGGGAGTCGCACAAGTGAATTGCAATTGAAAACTTACTAACCAAGTTTTACTCTTGAAAAAACAGTTAAGTGGCGAGAGTCACACAGCTGAATTAAATTCGAAAGTTTAATAACCAAGGTTTTCTCTTGAAAAAACAGTTAAGTAGCAAGATTCGCACATATGAATTGCGTTTGAAAATTTAATAACCAAGGTTTTCTCTTGAAAAAACAGTTAGGATGCAAGAGTCGCACAGATGAATTGCGTTTGAAAGTTCAATAACCAAGGTTTTCTCTTGGAGAAACAGTTAAGTGGCAAGAGTTGCACAGGTGAATCCCATTTGAAAAACTAATAATAATCAAAATTTCTGTCGAAAAAACAGTTCAGTGGCAAGCGTCGAACAGGTGAATTGCATTTGAAAAATTATTAACCAAAGTTTTTGCTTGAAAAAACTGTTAAATGACAAGGGTCGAACAAGTGAATTGCATTTGAAAGTTTAATTACCAAGGTTTTCTCTTGAAAAATAAATTAAGTTGCAAGAGTCGCACAGCTGAATTGCGTTTGAAAAATTAATAAACAAGGTTTTCTCCTGAAAAAACAGTCAAGTGGCAAGAGTCGCACAGGTTAATTGCAACTGAATTTTAAAAACTAAGGTTTTCTTTTGAAAAAACAAATAAGTGGCAAGAGTCGCACTGGTGAATTGCTTTGAAAACTTATTAACCAAAGTTTTTGCTTGAAAAAACTGTTAAATGGCAAAAGTCGCACAGGTGAATTGCATTTGAAAATTTTGTAACCAAAGTTTTTTTTTTAGAAAAATAAGGTAAGTTGCAAGAGTCGCACAGCTGAATTGCGTTTGAAAGATTAATAAACAAGGCTGTCTCTTGAAAAAACAGTTAAATGGCAAGAGTTGCACAGGTGAATTGCATTTGAAAATTTAATAAGCAAGGTTTTCTCTTGAAAAAACAGTCAAGTGGCAAAAATCGCACAGGTTAATTGCAATTCAAATTTTGCAAACCAAAGTTTTCTCTTGAAAAAACAAATAAATGGCAGGAGTCGCACTGGTGAATTGCTTTGAAAACTTATTAACCAAAGTTTTTGCTTGAAAAAACTGTTGAATGGCAAAAGTTGCACAGGTTAATTGCAACTGAATTTTAAAAACTAAGGTTTTCTTTTGAAAAAACAAATAAGTGGCAAGAGTCGCACTGGTGAATTGCTTTGAAAACTTATTAACCAAAGTTTTTGCTTGAAAAAACTGTTAAATGGCAAAAGTCGCACAGGTGAATTGCATTTGAAAATTTTGTAACCAAAGTTTTTTTTTTAGAAAAATAAGGTAAGTTGCAAGAGTCGCACAGCTGAATTGCGTTTGAAAGATTAATAAACAAGGCTGTCTCTTGAAAAAACAGTTAAATGGCAAGAGTTGCACAGGTGAATTGCATTTGAATGTTTAATTACCAAGCATTTCTCTTGAAAAAACAGTTAAATGGCAAGAGTTGCACAGGTGAATTGCATTTGAAAACTTAATAAACAAGGTTTTCTCTTGAAAAAACAGTCAAGTGGCAAGAGTCGCACAGGTTAATTGCAACTGAATTTTAAAAACTAAGGTTTTCTTTTGAAAAAACAAATAAGTGGCAAGAGTCGCACTGGTGAATTGCTTTGAAAACTTATTAACCAAAGTTTTTGCTTGAAAAAACTGTTAAATGGCAAAAGTCGCACAGGTGAATTGCATTTGAAAATTTTGTAACCAAAGTTTTTTTTTAGAAAAATAAGGTAAGTTGCAAGAGTCGCACAGCTGAATTGCGTTTGAAAGATTAATAAACAAGGCTGTCTCTTGAAAAAACAGTTAAATGGCAAGAGTTGCACAGGTGAATTGCATTTGAAAATTTAATAAGCAAGGTTTTCTCTTGAAAAAACAGTCAAGTGGCAAAAATCGCACAGGTTAATTGCAATTCAAATTTTGCAAACCAAAGTTTTCTCTTGAAAAAACAAATAAATGGCAGGAGTCGCACTGGTGAATTGCTTTGAAAACTTATTAACCAAAGTTTTTGCTTGAAAAAACTGTTGAATGGCAAAAGTCGCACAAGTGAATTGCATTTGAAAATTTAATAACCAAGTTTTACTCTTGAAAAAACAGTTAGGTGGCGAGAGTCACACAGCTGAAATAAATTCGAAAAAATAATAACCAAGGTTTTCTCTTGAAAAAACAGTTAAGTAGCGAGAGTCGCACTGGTGAATTGCTTTGAAATTTTATTAACCAAAGTTTTTGCTTGAAAAAACTGTTAAATTGCAAAAATCGCATAGGTGAATTGCATTTGAAGATTTTATAACCAAAGTTTTCTCTTGGAAAAACAGTTGGGTGGCAAGGATCGCACAGGTGAACGGCATTTGAAAATTTGATAACCAAGGTTTTTTCTTGGAAAAACTGTTAAGTGGCAAGAGTCGCACAGGTGAACTGCGTTTGAAAATTTAATAACCAAAGTTTCTCTTGAAAAAGCAGTTAAGTGGCAAAAGTTGCACAGGTGAATTGCAATTGATATTTTAATAACCAAGGTTTTCTCTTTGAAAATCAATAAATGGCAAGAGTCGCTTATTTGAATTGCATTTGAAAATTTAATAACCAACATTTTTCTTGTAAAAACAGTTAAGTGGCAAGAGTCGCACAAGCGAATTGCATTTGAATTTTTAATAACCAAAGTTTTCTCTTGAAAACCCTGTTAAGTGGCAAGAGTCGCACAGGTGAATTGAATTTGAAACTTTAATAACCAAGGTTTTCACCTGAAAAAACAGTTAAGTGGCAAAAGTCTCGCCAGTGAATTGCGTTTGAAAATTAAAAAACCATTACTTTCTTTTGAAAAAACAGCTAAATGGTGGGAGTCGCACAAGTGAATTGCAATTGAAAACTTACTAACCAAGTTTTACTCTTGAAAAAACAGTTAAGTGGCGAGAGTCACACAGCTGAATTAAATTCGAAAGTTTAATAGCCAAGGTTTTCTCTTGAAAAAACAGTTAAGTAGCAAGATTCGCACATATGAATTGCGTTTGAAAATTTAATAACCAAGGTTTTCTCTTGAAAAAACAGTTAGGATGCAAGAGTCGCACAGATGAATTGCGTTTGAAAGTTTAATAACCAAGGTTTTCTCTTGGAGAAACAGTTAAGTGGCAAGAGTTGCACAGGTGAATCCCATTTGAAAAACTAATAATAATCAAAATTTCTGTTGAAAAAACAGTTCAGTGGCAAGAGTCGAACAGGTGAATTGCATTTGAAAAATTATTAACCAAAGTTTTTGCTTGAAAAAACTGTTAAATGGCAAGGGTCGAACAAGTGAATTGCATTTGAAAGTTTAATTACCAAGGTTTTCTCTTGAAAAATAAATTAAGTTGCAAGAGTCGCACAGCTGAATTGCGTTTGAAAAATTAATAACCAAGGCTGTCTCTTGAAAAAACAGTTAAATGGCAAGAGTTGCACAGGTGAATTGCATTTGAAAACTTAATAAACAAGGTTTTCTCTTGAAAAAACAGTCAAGTGGCAAGAGTCGCACAGGTTAATTGCAACTGAATTTTAAAAACTAAGGTTTTCTTTTGAAAAAACAAATAAGTGGCAAGAGTCGCACTGGTGAATTGCTTTGAAAACTTATTAACCAAAGTTTTTGCTTGAAAAAAATGTTAAATGGCAAAAGTCGCACAGGTGAATTGCATTTGAAAATTTTGTAACCAAAGTTTTTTTTTTAGAAAAATAAGGTAAGTTGCAAGAGTCGCACAGCTGAATTGCGTTTGAAAGATTAATAAACAAGGCTGTCTCTTGAAAAAACAGTTAAATGGCAAGAGTTGCACAGGTGAATTGCATTTGAAAATTTAATAAGCAAGGTTTTCTCTTGAAAAAACAGTCAAGTGGCAAAAATCGCACAGGTTAATTGCAATTCAAATTTTGCAAACCAAAGTTTTCTCTTGAAAAAACAAATAAATGGCAGGAGTCGCACTGGTGAATTGCTTTGAAAACTTATTAACCAAAGTTTTTGCTTGAAAAAACTGTTGAATGGCAAAAGTCGCACAAGTGAATTGCATTTGAAAATTTAATAACCAAGTTTTACTCTTGAAAAAACAGTTAGGTGGCGAGAGTCACACAGCTGAATTAAATTCGAAAAATTAATAACCAAGGTTTTCTCTTGAAAAAACAGTTAAGTAGCGAGAGTCGCACTGGTGAATTGCTTTGAAAACTTATTAACCAAAGTTTTTGCTTGAAAAAACTGTTAAATTGCAAAAATCGCATAGGTGAATTGCATTTGAAGATTTTATAACCAAAGTTTTCTCTTGGAAAAACAGTTGGGTGGCAAGGGTCGCACAGGTGAACGGCATTTGAAAATTTGATAACCAAGGTTGTCTCTTGAAAAAACAGTTAAACGGCAAGAGTTGCACAGGTGAATTGCGTTTGAAAACTTAATCAACAAGGTTTTCTCTTGAAAAAACAGTCAATTGGCAAAAGTCGCACAGGTTAATTGCAATTGAAATTTTAAAAATCAAGGTTTTCTCTTGAAAAACAAATAAGTGGAAGGAGTCGCACTGGTGAATTGCTTTGAAAACTTATTAACCAAGGTTTTCTCTTGAAAATACAGTTAAGTGGCAAGAGTCGCACAGGCAAATTGCATTTGAAAATTTTATAACCAAAGTTTTCTCTTGGAAAAACAGTTGGATGGCAAGGGTCGCACAGGTGAACTGCATTTGAAAATTCAATAACCAAGGTTTCTCTTGAAAAAGCAGCTAAATGGCAAGAGTCGCACGGGTGAATTGCATTTGAAAATTTAACAAACAAGGATTTCTGTTGAAAAAACAGTTTAGTGGCAAGAGTCGCACAGGTGAATTGCATTTGAAAGTTTAATAACCAAGGTTTTCTCTTGAAGAAACAGTTAAGTGTTAAGAGTCGCACAGGTGAGTCGCATTTGAAAAACTAATAATAACCAAAATTTCTGTTGAAAAAAAAGTTCAGTAGCAAGAGTCGCACAGGTGAATTGCATTTGAAAAATTGTTAATCAAAGTTTTTGCTTGAAAAAACTAGTAAATGGCAAAAGTCGCACAGATGAATTGCATTTGGAAGTTTAATAACCAAGGTTTTCTCTTGAAAAAAAAAGTTAAGTTGCAAGAGTCGCACAGCTGAATTGCGATTGAAAGATTAATAATCAAGGCTGTCTCTTGAAAAACAGTTAAATGGCAAGAGTTGCACAGGTGAATTGCATTTGAAAACTTAATAAACAAGGTTTTCTCTTGAAAAAACAGTCAATTGGCAAAAGTCGCACAGGTTAATTGCAATTGAAATTTTAAAAATCAAGGTTTTCTCTTGAAAAAACAAATAAGTAGCAGGATTCGCACTGGTGAATTGCTTTGAAAACTTATTAACCAAAGTTTTTGCTTGAAAAAACTGTTAAATTGCAAAAATCGCATAGGTGAATTGCATTTGAAGATTTTATAACCAAAGTTTTCTCTTGGAAAAACAGTTGGGTGGCAAGGGTCGCACAGGTGAACGGCATTTGAAAATTTGATAACCAAGGTTGTCTCTTGAAAAAACAGTTAAACGGCAAGAGTTGCACATGTGAATTGCGTTTGAAAACTTAATCAACAAGGTTTGCTCTTGAAAAAACAGTCAAACAGCAAAAGTCGCACAGGTTAATTGCAATTGATATTTTATAAAAATCAAGGTTTTCTCTTGAAAAAACAAATAAGTAGCAGGAGTCGCACTGGTGAATTGCTTTGAAATCTTATTAAGCAAGGTTTTCTCTTGAAAATACAGCTAAGTGGCAAGAGTCGCACAGGTGAATTGCATTTAAAAATTTTATAACCAAAACTTTCTCTTGGAAAAACAGTTGGGTGGCAAGGGTCGCACAGGTGAACTGCATTTGAAAAATTAATAACCAAGGTTTCTCTTGAAAAAACAGCTAAATGGCAAGAGTCGCACAGGTGAAATGCATTTGAAAATTTAATAACCAAGGATTTCTGTTGAAAAAACAGTTTAGTGGCAAGAGTCGCACAGGTGAATTGCTTTTGAAAGTTTAATAACCAAGGTTTTTTCTTGAAGAAACAGTTAAGTGGCAAGAGTCGCACAGGTGAGTCGCATTTGAAAAACTAATAATAACCAAAATTTCTGTTGAAAAAAAAGTTCAGTGGCAAGAGTCGCACAGGTGAATTGCATTTGAAAAATTGTTAACCAAATTTTTTGCTTGAAAAAACTGGTAAATGGCAAAAGTCGCACAGATGAATTGCATTTGGAAGTTTAATAACCAAGGTTTTCTCTTGAAAAAAAAGTTAAGTTGCAAGAGTCGCACAGCTGAATTGCGATTGAAAGATTAATAACCAAGGCTGTCTCTTGAAAAAACAGTTAAATGGCAAGAGTTGCACAGGTGAATTGCATTTGAAAACCTAATAAACAAGGTTTTCTCTTGAAAAAACAGTCAAGTGGCAAAAGTCGCACAGGTTAATTGCAATTGAAATTTTAAAAATCAAGGTTTTCTCTTGAAAAAACAAATAAGTAGCAGGAGTCGCACTGGTGAATTGCTTTGAAAACTTATTAACCAAGGTTTTCTCTTGAAAATACAGTTAAGTGGCAAGAGTCGCACAGGTGAATTGCATTTAAAAATTTTATAACCAAAGTTTTCTCTTGGAAAAACAGTTGGGTGGCAAGGGTCGCACAGGTGAACTGCATTTGAAAATTTAATAACCAAGGTTTCTCTTGAAAAAGCAGCTAAATGGCAAGAGTCGCACAGGTGAATTGCATTTGAAAACTTAATAACCAAGGATTTCTGTTGAAAAAACAGTCAAGTGGCAAAAGTCGCACAGGTTAATTGCAATTGAAATTTTAAAAATCAAGGTTTTCTCTTGAAAAAACAAATAAGTAGCAGGAGTCGCACTGGTGAATTGCTTTGAAAACTTATTAACCAAGGTTTTCTCTTGAAAATACAGTTAAGTGGCAAGAGTCGCACAGGTGAATTGCATTTAAAAATTTTATAACCAAAGTTTTCTCTTGGAAAAACAGTTGGGTGGCAAGGGTCGCACAGGTGAACTGCATTTGAAAATTTAATAACCAAGGTTTCTCTTGAAAAAGCAGCTAAATGGCAAGAGTCGCACAGGTGAATTGCATTTGAAAACTTAATAACCAAGGATTTCTGTTGAAAAAACAGTTTAGTGGCAAGAGTCGCACAGGTGAGTCGCATTTGAAAAACTAATAATAACCAAAATTTCTGTTGAAAAAAAAGTTCAGTGGCAAGAGTCGCACAGGTGAATTGCATTTGAAAAATTGTTAACCAAAATTTTTGCTTGAAAAAACTGGTAAATGGCAAAAATCGCACAGATGAATTGCATTTGGAAGTTTAATAACCAAGGTTTTCTCTTAAAAAAAAAGTTAAGTTGCAAGAGTCGCACAGCTGAATTGCGATTGAAAGATTAATAACCAAGGCTGTCTCTTGAAAAAACAGTTAAATGGCAAGAGTTGCACAGGTGAATTGCATTTGAAAACTTAATAAACAAGGTTTTCTCTTGAAAAAACAGTCAAGTGGCAAGAGTCGCAAAGGTTAATTGCAATTGAAGTTTTAAAAAGCTAGTCTTTTTCTTCAAAAAAACAAATAAGTGGCAGGAGTTGCACTGGTGAATTGCTTTGAAAACTTATTAACCAAAATTTTTGCTTAAAAAAACTGGTAAATGGCAAAAGTCGCACATGTGAATTGCATTTGAAAGTTTAATAACCAAGGTTTTCTCTTGAAAAAAAAAGTTAAGTTGCAAGAGTCGCACAGCTGAATTGCGTTTGAAAGATTAATAACCAAGGCTGTCTCTTGAAAAAACAGTTAAGTGGCAATAGTCGCACAGGTGAATTGCATTTGAAAATTTTATAACCAAAGTTTTCTCTTGGAAAAACAGTTGGGTGGCAAGGGTCGCACAGGTGAACTGCATTTGAAAATTTAATAACCAAGGTTTCTCTTGAAAAAGCAGCTAAATGGCAAGAGTCGCACAGGTGAATTGCATTTGAAAACTTAATAACCAAGGATTTCTGTTGAAAAAACAGTTTAGTGGCAAGAGTCGCACAGCTGAATTGCGATTGAAAGATTAATAACCAAGGCTGTCTCTTGAAAAAACAGTTAAATGGCAAGAGTTGCACAGGTGAATTGCATTTGAAAACCTAATAAACAAGGTTTTCTCTTGAAAAAACAGTCAAGTGGCAAAAGTCGCACAGGTTAATTGCAATTGAAATTTTAAAAATCAAGGTTTTCTCTTGAAAAAACAAATAAGTAGCAGGAGTCGCACTGGTGAATTGCTTTGAAAACTTATTAACCAAGGTTTTCTCTTGAAAATACAGTTAAGTGGCAAGATTCGCACAGGTGAATTGCATTTAAAAATTTTATAACCAAAGTTTTCTCTTGGAAAAACAGTTGGGTGGCAAGGGTCGCACAGGTGAACTGCATTTGAAAATTTAATAACCAAGGTTTCTCTTGAAAAAGCAGCTAAATGGCAAGAGTCGCACAGGTGAATTGCATTTGAAAACTTAATAACCAAGGATTTCTGTTGAAAAAACAGTTTAGTGGCAAGAGTCGCACAGGTGAGTCGCATTTGAAAAACTAATAATAACCAAAATTTCTGTTGAAAAAAAAGTTCAGTGGCAAGAGTCGCACAGGTGAATTGCATTTGAAAAATTGTTAACCAAAATTTTTGCTTGAAAAAACTGGTAAATGGCAAAAATCGCACAGATGAATTGCATTTGGAAGTTTAATAACCAAGGTTTTCTCTTTAAAAAAAAAAAATTAAGTTGCAAGAGTCGCACAGCTGAATTGCGATTGAAAGATTAATAACCAAGGCTGTCTCTTGAAAAAACAGTTAAATGGCAAGAGTTGCACAGGTGAATTGCATTTGAAAACTTAATAAACAAGGTTTTCTCTTGAAAAAACAGTCAAGTGGCAAGAGTCGCAAAGGTTAATTGCAATTGAAGTTTTAAAAAGCAAGTCTTTTTCTTCAAAAAAAACAAATAAGTGGCAGGAGTTGCACTGGTGAATTGCTTTGAAAACTTATTAACCAAAGTTTTTGCTTAAAAAAACTGGTAAATGGCAAAAGTCGCTCATGTGAATTGCATTTGAAAGTTTAATAACCAAGGTTTTCTCTTGAAAAAAAAAGTTAAGTTGCAAGAGTCGCACAGCTGAATTGCGTTTGAAAGATTAATAACCAAGGCTGTCTCTTGAAAAAACAGTTAAGTGGTAAGAGTCGCAGAGGTGAATTGCATTTGAAAAATTATTAGCCAAGGTTTTCTCTAGAAAAAACAGTTAAGTGGCAATAGTCGCACAGGTGAATTGCATTTGAAAATTTTATAACCAAAGTTTTCTCTTGGAAAAACAGTTGGGTGGCAAGGGTCGCACAGGTGAACTGCATTTGAAAATTTAATAACCAAGGTTTCTCTTGAAAAAGCAGCTAAATGGCAAGAGTCGCACAGGTGAATTGCATTTGAAAACTTAATAACCAAGGATTTCTGTTGAAAAAACAGTTTAGTGGCAAGAGTCGCACAGGTGAGTCGCATTTGAAAAACTAATAATAACCAAAATTTCTGTTGAAAAAAAAGTTCAGTGGCAAGAGTCGCACAGGTGAATTGCATTTGAAAAATTGTTAACCAAAATTTTTGCTTGAAAAAACTGGTAAATGGCAAAAATCGCACAGATGAATTGCATTTGGAAGTTTAATAACCAAGGTTTTCTCTTAAAAAAAAAAGTTAAGTTGCAAGAGTCCCACAGCTGAATTGCGATTGAAAGATTAATAACCAAGGCTGTCTCTTGAAAAAACAGTTAAATGGCAAGAGTTGCACAGGTGAATTGCATTTGAAAACTTAATAAACAAGGTTTTCTCTTGAAAAAACAGTCAAGTGGCAAGAGTCGCAAAGGTTAATTGCAATTGAAGTTTTAAAAAGCAAGTCTTTTTCTTCAAAAAAACAAATAAGTGGCAGGAGTTGCACTGGTGAATTGCTTTGAAAACTTATTAACCAAAGTTTTTGCTTAAAAAAACTGGTAAATGGCAAAAGTCGCACATGTGAATTGCATTTGAAAGTTTAATAACCAAGGTTTTCTCTTGAAAAAAAAAGTTAAGTTGCAAGAGTCGCACAGCTGAATTGCGTTTGAAAGATTAATAACCAAGGCTGTCTCTTGAAAAAACAGCTAAGTGGTAAGAGTCGCAGAGGTGAATTGCATTTGAAAAATTATTAGCCAAGGTTTTCTCTAGAAAAAACAGTTAAGTGGCAATAGTCGCACAGGTGAATTGCATTTGAAAATTTTATAACCAAAATTTTCTCTTGGAAAAACAGTTGGGTGGCAAGGGTCCCACAGGTGAACTGCATTTGAAAAGTTAATAACCAAGGTTTCTCTTGAAAAAGCAGTTAAGTGTCAAGAGTCGCACAGGTGAATTGCATTTGAAAATTTTATAACTAAATTTTTCTCTTGGAAAAACAGTTGGGTGGCAAGGGTCGCACAGGTGAACTGCATTTGAAAATTTAATAACAAGGTTTCTCTTGAAAAAGCAGCTAAATGGCAAGAGTTGCACAGGTGAATTGCGTTTGAAAACTTAATCAACAAGGTTTTCTCTTGAAAAAACAGTCAATTGGCAAAAGTTGCACAGGTTAATTGCCATTGAAATTTTAAAAATCAAGGTTTTTTCTTGAAAAACAAATAAGTGGCAGGAGTTGCACTGGTGAATTGCTTTGAAAACTTATTAACCAAGATTTTCTCTTGAAAATACAGTTAAGTGGCAAGAGTCGCACAGGTAAATTGCATTTGAAAATTTTATAACCAAAGTTTTCTCTTGGAAAAACAGTTGGGTGGCAAGGGTCGCACAGGTGAACTGCATTTGAAAATTTAATAACCAAGGTTTCTCTTGAAAAAGCAGCTAAATGGCAAGATTCGCACAGGTGAATTGCATTTGAAAATTTAATAACCAAGGATTTCTGTTGAAAAAACAGTTTAGTGGCAAGAGTCGCACAGGTGAATTGCATTTGAAAGTTTAATAACCAAGGTTTTCTCTTGAAGAAACAGTTAAGTAGCAAGAGTCGCACAGGTGAGTCGCATTTGAAAAACTAATAACAACCAAAATTTCTGTTGAAAAAAAAGTTCAGTGGCAAGAGTCGCACAGGTGAATTGCATTTGAAAAATTGTTAACCAAAATTTTTGCTTGAAAAAAACTGGTAAATGGCAAAAATCGCACAGATGAATTGCATTTGAAAGTTTAATAACCAAGGTTTTCTCTTGAAAAAAAGTTAAGTTGCAAGAGTCGCACAGCTGAATTGCGTTTGAAAGATTAATAACCAAGGCTGTCTCTTGAAAAAACAGTTAAGTGGTAAGAGTCGCAGAGGTGAATTGCATTTGAAAAATTATTAGTCAAGGTTTTCTCTAGAAAAAACAGTTAAGTGGCAATAGTCGCACAGGTGAATTGCATTTGAAAATTTAATAACCAAGGATTTCTGTTGAAAAAACAGTTAAGTGACAAGAGTCGCACAGGTGAATTGCATTTGAAAGTTTAATAACCAAGGTTTTCTCTTGAAGAAACAGTTAAGTGGCAAGAGTCGCACAGGTGAATCGCACTTGAAAAACTAAAAATAACTAAAATTTCTGTTAAAAAAACAGTTCAGTGGTAAGAGTCGCACAGGTGAATTGCATTTGAAAAATTTTTAACCAAAGTTTTCGCTTGAAAAAACTGGTAAATGGCAGAAGTCGCACAGATGAATGGCATTTGGAAGTTTAATAACCAAAGTTTTCTCTTGAAAAAAAAAGTTAAGTTGCAAGAGTCGCACAGTTGAATTGCGTTTGAAAGATTGATAACCAAGGCTGTCTCTTGAAAAAGCAGTTAAATGGCAAGAGTCGCACAGGTAAATTGCATTTGAAAATTTTATAACCAAAGTTTTCTCTTGGAAAAACAGTTGGGTGGCAAGGGTCGCACAGGTGAACTGCATTTGAAAATTTAATAACCAAGGATTCTCTTGAAAAAGCAGCTAAATGGCAAGAGTCGCACAGGTGAATTGCATTTGAAAATTTAATAACCAAGGATTTCTGTTGAAAAAACAGTTTAGTGGCAAGAGTCGCACAGGTGAATTGCATTTGAAAGTTTAATAACCAAGGTTTTCTCTTGAAGAAACAGTTAAGTAGCAAGAGTCGCACAGGTGAGTCGCATTTGAAAAACTAATAACAACCAAAATTTCTGTTGAAAAAAAAGTTCAGTGGCAAGAGTCGCACAGGTGAATTGCATTTGAAAAATTGTTAACCAAAATTTTTGCTTGAAAAAACTGGTAAATGGCAAAAGTCGCACAGATGAATTGCATTTGAAAGTTTAATAACCAAGGTTTTCTCTTGAAAAAAAATTAAGTTGCAAGAGTCGCACAGCTGAATCGCGTTTGAAAGATTAATAACCAAGGCTATCTCTTGAAAAAACAGTTAAGTGGTAAGAGTCGCAGAGGTGAATTGCATTTGAAAATTTAATAACCAAGGATTTCTGTTGAAAAAACAGTTAAGTGACAAGAGTCGCACAGGTGAATTGCATTTGAAAGTTTAATAACCAAGGTTTTCTCTTGAAGAAACAGTTAAGTGGCAAGAGTCGCACAGGTGAATCGCACTTGAAAAACTAAAAAAAATAACTAAAATTTCTGTTAAAAAAACAGTTCAGTGGTAAGAGTCGCACAGGTGAATTGCATTTGAAAAATTATTAACCAAAGTTTTCGCTTGAAAAAACTGGTAAATGGCAGAAGTCGCACAGATGAATGGCATTTGGAAGTTTAATAACCAAAGTTTTCTCTTGAAAAACAAAGTTAAGTTGCAAGAGTCGCACAGCTGAATTGCGTTTGAAAGATTGATAACCAAAGCTGTCTCTTGAAAAAGCAGTTAAATGGCAAGAGTTGCACAGGTGAATTGCATTTGAAAACTTAAAAAACAAGGTTTTCTCTTGAAAAAACAGCCAAGTGGCAAGAGTCGCACAGGTTAATTGCAATTGAAATTTTAAAAAGCAAGGATTTTTGTTGAAAAAACAGTTTAGTGGCAAGAGTCGCACAGGTGAATTGCATTTGAAAGTTTAATAACCAAGGTTTTCTCTTGAAGAAACAGTTAAGTAGCAAGAGTCGCACAGGTGAGTCGCATTTGAAAAACTAATAACAACCAAAATTTCTGTTGAAAAAATAATTCAGTGGCAAGAGTCGCACAGGTGAATTGCATTTGAAAAATTGTTAACCAAAATTTTTGCTTGAAAAAACTGGTAAATTGCAAAAGTCGCACAGATGAATTGCATTTGAAAGTTTAATAACCAAGGTTTTCTCTTGAAAAAAAGTTAAGTTGCAAGAGTCGCACAGCTGAATTGCGTTTGAAAGATTAATAACCAAGGCTATCTCTTGAAAAAACAGTTAAGTGGTAAGAGTCGCAGAGGTGAATTGCATTTGAAAATTTAATAACCAAGGATTTCTGTTGAAAAAACAGTTAAGTGACAAGAGTCGCACAGGTGAATTGCATTTGAAAGTTTAATAACCAAGGTTTTCTCTTGAAGAAACAGTTAAGTGGCAAGAGTCGCACAGGTGAATCGCACTTGAAAAACTAAAAAAAATAACTAAAATTTCTGTTAAAAAAACAGTTCAGTGGTAAGAGTCGCACAGGTGAATTGCATTTGAAAAATTATTAACCAAAGTTTTCGCTTGAAAAAACTGGTAAATGGCAGAAGTCGCACAGATGAATGGCATTTGGAAGTTTAATAACCAAAGTTTTCTCTTGAAAAAAAAAGTTAAGTTGCAAGAGTCGCACAGCTGAATTGCGTTTGAAAGATTGATAACCAAGGCTGTCTCTTGAAAAAGCAGTTAAATGGCAAGAGTTGCACAGGTGAATTGCATTTGAAAACTTAAAAAACAAGGTTTTCTCTTGAAAAAACAGCCAAGTGGCAAGAGTCGCACAGGTTAATTGCGATTGAAATTTTAAAAAAAAAGGTTTTTTCTTCAAAAAAACAAATAAGTGGCAGGAGTTGCACTGGTAAATTGCTTTGAAAACTTATTAACCAAAGTTTTTGCTTAAAAAAACTGGTAAATGGCAAAAGTCGCACATGTGAATTGCGTTTGAAAGATTAATAACCAAGGCTGTCTCTTGAAAAAACCGTTAAGTGGTAAGAGTCGCAGAGGTGAATTGCATTTGAAAAATTATTAGCCAAGGTTTTCTCTAGAAAAAACAGTTAAGTGGCAATAGTCGCACAGGTGAATTGCATTTGTAAATTTTATAACCAAAATCTTCTCTTGGAAAAACAGTTGGGTGGCAAGGGTCCCACAGGTGAACTGCATTTGAAAATTTAATAACCAAGGTTTCTCTTGAAAAAGCAGTTAAGTGGAAAGAGTCGCACAGGTGAATTGCATTTGAAAATTTAATAACCAAGGATTTCTGTTGAAAAAACAGTTAAGTGACAAGAGTCGCACAGGTGAATTGCATTTGAAAGTTTAATAACCAAGGTTTTCTCTTGAAGAAACAGTTAAGTGGCAAGAGTCGCACAGGTGAATCGCACTTGAAAAACTAAAAATAACTAAAATTTCTGTTAAAAAAACAGTTCAGTGGCAAGAGTCGCACAGGTGAATTGCATTTGAAAAATTATTAACCAAAGTTTTCGCTTAAAAAAACTGGTAAATGGCAAAAGTCGCACAGATGAATTGCATTTGGAAGTTTAATAACCAAAGTTTTCTCTTGAAAAAAAAAGTTAAGTTGCAAGAGTCGCACAGCTGAATTGCGTTTGAAAGATTAATAACCAAGGCTGCCTCTTGAAAAAACAGTTAAATGGCAAGAGTTGCACAGGTGAATTGCATTTGAAAACTTCATAAACAAGGTTTTCTCTTGAAAAAACAGTCAAGTGGTAAGAGTCGCACAGGTTATTTGCAATTGAAATTTTAAAAACCAGGGTTTTCTCTTCAAAAAAACAAATGAGTGGCAGGAGTCGCACAGGTGAATCGCATTTGAAAAACTAATAATAACTAAAAAATTTCTGTTGAAAAAACAGTTCAGTGGCAAGTGTCGCACAGGTGAATTGCATTTGAAAAATTATTAACCAAAGTTTTTGCTTGAAAACACTGGTAAATGGCAAAAGTCGCACAGGTGAATTGCATTTGAAAGTTTAATAACCAAGGTTTTCTCTTGAAAAAAAAGTTAAGTTGCAAGAGTCGCACAGCCGAATTGCGTTTGAAGGATTAATAACCAAGGCTGTCTCTTGAAAAAACAGTTAAATGGCAAGAGTTGCACAGGTGAATTGCATTTGAAAACTTAATAAACAAGGTTTTCTCTTGAAAAAAGAGTCAAGTGGCAAGAGTCGCACAGGTTAATTGCAATTGAAATTTCAAAAACCAAGATTTTTTCTTCAAAAAAACAAATAAGTGATAGGAGTCGCACTAGTGAATTGCTTTTTAAACTTAATAACCAACGTTTTTGCTTGAAAAAACTGTTAAATGGCAAAAGTCGCACAAGTGAATTGCAATTGAAAATTTTATAACCAAAGTTTTCTCTTGGAAAAACAGTTCAATGGCAAGAGTTGCACAGGTGAATTGCATTTGAAAACTTAATAACCAAGGTTTTCTCTTCAAAAAACAGTTCAGTGGCAGGAGTCACACAGGTGAATTGCATTTGAAATTTTAAAAATCAAGGTTTTCTCATGAAAAAACAAATAAATGGCAGGAGTCGCACTGGTGAATTGCTTTGAAAACTTATTAACCAGGTTTTCTCTAGAAAAAAAAGTTAAGTGGCAATAGTCGCAAAGGTGAATTGCATTTGGAAATTTTATAACCAAAGTTTTCTCTTGGAAAAACAGTTGGGTGGCAAGGGTCGCACAGGTGAACTGCATTGGAAAATTTAATAAGCAAGGTTTCTCTTGAAAAAGCAGTTAAGTGGCAAGAGTCGCACAGGTGAATTGCATTTAAAAACTTAATAACCAAAAATTTCTGGTGAAAAAAACAGTTAGGTGGCAAGGGTCGCACAGGTGAATTGCATTTGAAAACTTAATAACCAAGGTTTTCTCTTCAAAAAACAGTTCAGTGGCAAGAGTCACACAGGTGAATTGCATTTGAAATTTTAATAACCAAGATTTTCTCTTGAAAAAACAAATAAGTGGCAGGAGTCGCACTGGTGAATTGCTTTGAAAAATTATAATCCAAGGTTTTCTCTTGAAAGTACTGTTAACTGGCAAGAGTCTCATAGGTGAATTGCATTTAAAAACTTAATAACCAAAAATTTCTGTTGAAAAAACATTTAAGTGGCAAGAGTCGCACAGGTGAATTGCATTTGAAAACTTAATAACCAAGGTTTTCTCTTCAAAAAACAGTTCAGTGGCAAGAGTCACACAGGTGAATTGCATTTGAAATTTTAAAAATCAAGGTTTTCTCATGAAAAAACAAATAAATGGCAGGAGTCGCACTGGTGAATTGCTTTGAAAACTTATTAACCAAGGTTATCTCTAGAAAAAATGGTTAGGTGGCAGTAGTCGCACAGGTGAATTGCATTAGAAAATTTTATAAACAAAGATTTCTCTTGGAAAAACAGTTGGGTGGCAAGGGTCGTACAGGTGAACTGCTATTGAAAATTTAATAATCAAGGTTTCTCTTGAAAAAGCAGTTAAGTGGCAAGAGTCGCACAGGTGAATTGCATTTAAAAATTTAATAACTAGGGATTTTTGTTGAAAAAACAGTTAAGTGGCAAGAGTCGCCAGGTGAATTGCATTTGAAAACTTAATAACCAAAGTTTTCTCTTGAAAAAACAGTTCAGTGTCAAAAGTCACACAGGTTAATTGCAATTGAAATTTTAAAAATCAAGGTTTTCTCTTGAAAAAACAAATAAGTGGCAGGAGTCGCACTGGTGAATTGCTTTGAAAATTTATTAACCAAGGTTTTCTCGTGAAAATACAGTTAAGTGGCTAGAGTCGCAGAGATGAATTGCATTTGAAAAGTTATTAACCAAGATTTTCTCTAGAAAAAACAGTTAAGTGGCAATAGTCGCACAGGTGAATTGCATTTGAAAATTTTATAACCAAAGTTTTCTCTTGGAAAAACAGTTGGGTGGCAAGGGTCGCACAGGTGAACTGCATTTGAAAATTTAATAACCAAGGTTTCTCTTGAAAAAGCAGTTAAATGGCAAGAGTCGCTCAGGTGAATTGCATTTAAAAATTTAATAACCAAGGATTTCTGTTGAAAAAACAAATAAGTGGCAAGACTCTCACAGGTGAATTGCATTTGAAAACTTAATAACCAAGGTTTTCTCTTGAAAAAACAGTTCAGTGGCAAGAGTCACACAGGTGAATTGCATTTGAAATTCTAATTACCAAGTTTTTCTATTGAAAAAACAAATAAGTGGCAGTAGTCGCACAGGTGAATTGCATTTGGAAATTTTATAACCAAAGTTTTCTCTTGGAAAAACAGTTGGGTGGCAAGGGTCGCACAGGTGAAGTGCTATTGAAAATTTAATAACCAAGGTTTCTCTTGAAAAAGCAGTCAAGTGGCAAGAGTCGCACAGGTGAATTGCATTTGAAAATTTAATAAGCAAGGTTTTCTGTTGAAAAAACAGTTAAGTAGCAAGAGTCGCACATAAGAATTGCATTTGAAAATTTAAAAACCAAGGTTTCTCTTGAAAAAGCAGTTAAGTGGCAAGAGTCGCACAGATGAATTGCATTTGAAAATTTAATAACCAAGGTTTTCTGTTGAAAAAACAAATAAGTGGCAGGAGTCGCACTGGTGAATTGCTTTGAAAACTTATTAACCAAGGTTTTCTCTTGAAAATACAGTTAAGTGGCAAGAGTCGCAGAGGTGAATTGCATTTGAAAAGTTAATAACCAAGGTTTTCTCTAGAAAAAACAGTTAAGTGGCAAAAGTCGCACAGGTGAATTGCATTTGAAAATTTTATAACCAAAGTTTTCTCTTGGAAAAACAGTTGGGTGGCAAGGGTCGCACAGGTGAACTGCATCTGAAAATTTAATAACCAAGGTTTCTCTTGAAAAAGCAGTTAAGTGGTAAGAGTCGCACAGGTGAATTGCATTTGAAAATTTAGTAACCAAGGATTTCTGTTGAAAAAACAGTTAATTGGTAAGAGTCGCACAGGTGAATTGCATTTGAAAGTTTAATAACCAAAGTTTTCTCTTGGAAAAACAGTTGGGTGGCAAGGGTCGCACAGGTAAACTGCTATTGAAAATTTAATAACCAAGGTTTCTCTTGAAAAAGCAATTAAGTGGCAAGAGTCGCATAGGTGAATTGCATTTAAAAATTTAATAACCAAGGTTTTCTGTTGAAAAAACAGTTAAGCGGCAAGATTCGCACAGGTGAATTGCATTTAAAAACTTATTAACCAAGGTTTTCTCTTGAAAAAACAGCCAAGTGACAAGAGTCGCACTGGTAATTGCAAATGAAGATTTAATAACCAAGGTTTCCTCTTTAAAAAAACAGTTAAGTGGTAGGAGTCGCACAAGTGAATTGCATGTGAAAATTTAATAACCAAGGTTTTCTATTGAAAAAACAGTTAAGTGGCAAGAGTCGCACAGTTGAATTGCAATTAAAAACTTAATAACGAAGGTTTTCTCTTGAAAAAACAGTTAAATGTCAATAATCGCACAGGTGAATTGTGTTTGAAAATTTAAAAACCAAGGTTTTCTCCTGAAAAAACAGTTAAGCGGCAAAAGTCGCACAGGTGGACTGCAATTGAAAACTTAATAACCAAGGTTTTCTCTTGAAAACACAGTTAACTGGAGGATCAATTTGTATTTCTTTTGGATGGCTAGTTATACTTAGAGATCAGTGGTTAAATATATGGGCGATTGGTTATGCATAAGGACCATTAGGTGCACAAAGAGTTCAATAGCTTCAACTAGGGTTCATTAGATGTACATAGGGATCATTGGTTAAACATACAGATCATAATTTATACACAAGAGATATAATATTCTACACTGTGGTCAAAAACTATACTCAGGGATCATTAGTTATATATAGTTTGAAAAAAAAAATGCAAAAAAAACTTGAAAAAGAAATTGAAAAAAAAAATTCCGAAAAAAACAATTGAAAAAAAATATATTTTTTTTTAGAAAATTTTGTGTGAATTTTTTTTTTGGAAAAACACTTACATAGGGATCATTAGCTAAAAAAAACTATACATAGGGATCATTAGTTATAAATATATTACATAGGGATCATTAGGAATAAATATTTACCTATCTATACCTAAATATTAATCTATACCCAATGATTCCTGTGATCACCCCCCCCCCCCGATCCCAGTGTCTTATATCTATACTACTACTGTTTCTGCTATAATTATTCTCCTACTCCGAGAAACGACTACTCGATTCGCAAGCAATAATTGTTCTCTCTAACTATCTGAGAACCAACTATACTCTATCTCTCTATCAGTATCAATTGCTCTCTTCTCTGACTGAGAACCAACTACTCTTAATAGTAGCTAACAACTGTTCTGCCTCTTACAGGCTCCCCGGTAACCTCCAGCTCCTTATCTTTTTTTACACTTAGTCTTAGATTAAGTCACGCCATTTCCTATCAGTCCTAACATCCGCTTAAATCAACTGTCCGCACATGTTTTAAGACTATATCCCTCCCCCTGTAAACTCTGCCAAGTGCCATCTTCGGTTTCTTTTAGAATCTTTTCAACCTTATTAGATACCCGGTATGCGGTGGCTGTCACAATTTGAACAAGCAAACAAATGTCAAACGATTCTAATCAACTAATTCCTGACCTCAGTAACTTCAGCCCTCGAGTTCAACTCAACCTCCAAACCATACTATGTTTACTCAGTGACCCTCTCAATGTCTTTATTTTAATTATTCCGTTAACGTTCCGACCAAGGGTAGGGGTAGACCCTTTTCATGGATAGCTAAATCATCCGTACTCATAGCATCTAAAGTTTCGATCTGTACTCTATTCCAATACCGACCTTCTTGCTATTAGCGAACGTAGTTTGTCTATTAGGGGTAAAAACTAACTAAAGAGTCACCTCCGAGGAGCCAAGTAAATTCCCCCTGAGCCCAATATTTACCAAGTCCACTTTGAATGAACTCTACTTCTCCAAGATTGCAATTTAAAACTATATTGCTATCATTTTCTGCTCTATTTCCCAAACACAATTTTTCCCAATTTTTAACAAGGTGACCGGTTCATATCTCCAGATGGTTGGGCTGGGGAATACACCACCTTCCGGTGTTAAAATCGGGTTTTCTATGCAATTTTGGGGTCACAACGCTTAAAGATCAACTTAAGTTCACCCTGGGGTCCCCCGTGTCAAACTTCTATATTTAGAATCAGAAAACTATGGGGGTCCTAACTACCAAGTTCTATCCATATCCCATTATTACTTCACTAGTTATCCCATTTCGAATGTCCATTATCACTTTTTCCGGAAAAAGGCTATCAACAAGAAGAAGCCTGAGGGTTTTCACTCACAAGGGGTCTTTTTTCGGGGTTTGCATTATTTGTCGATTGCTGCGTTAAAATCATTATACCATCGTTCATAAGTTTTGCGTCAATTGCCTATTTCCCGTTTAAAGGGGTATTTTTTCAAGTGCTAATAGCATCCGGTCCAACCGCCGGATTTGGTTCAAATTATACCACAAGATGTATCTTGCCACTATTTTTCATCCCTTCAAGTTTCAGCTCCTTGTGATCATTGGAGGCCGAGAAACGACTTCCGTAAGTTAGGGTTGGGTTTGTTTACTTAGGACATAAAACCGGAAGTGGGGGTCCTTGCGGCGTGGGGTTTCAAAATTAAGCTTCCCTCAACTAGGCCTAGAACACACTAAAAACTGAGCCCAATACGTCTGCTAGTTTCGGAGTTCTGATAGAGCCGTTTACACTTCCGGGGACCGTTATCACTTGCCCCCCAAAGGTCTGAGAAGTCCCGTTTTTCGTATGCCTGGATCAAATCATCTCTAGTATCGCTCCTCTGAATTTCATAAGATTAGCTTCCTCGGTTCCGATTTTGGGGGGAGGCGGGCTTTCGCCGAGTTTGTCAATTTTTATTTTCTGTCATAGGAGGGACGATATCTTCGAAGAATTAACTATTTTGAACTCGATCCTTTGTTTGCTGTACTACTCAACTTAATGACGAATCAATCTTGACGAAGATTTTATAGCATTTTATATATCTCAGATTACTATAGCATGTAAAACAGTAGAATCACCAATTCTGCATTCGAATGAAATAGCATGAAAAACTTGGAGGCATAAATTCTTTCGCTCCTTCTCACCAAATTTCCTGCTCGATTACAAAACAGCTCTCACGAAAACAAATTTCTTGAGATACTTCAATTATCAAAATCTGAATCGGAATTCAACACCAATTTTTTCGGAATTTTTTTTTCTAAGGGAACTACTGGTTGAGTGTATCTGATTGGGATCGCTTAAATTTATCAATCCTATCCAGTACATCTTGCTTCCAAATGGCCGTTCGCTTTTTGACATAACCGCTGTAATCTCTTTTGTATTCCTTTCTTCCCTTGTCATCTGAAATTGTCATAAGCACACCAACTTTGCTCATTGCAACTGTGAGTGTAATATAATCAAGGCCATTTTTAGCTTAAAAACTTTTTATAGCTGTTTTCTGAAATCTTTCGTTAAATCGGAAACTCCATTAATTGTCGTGGTCATGGGTGAACTTAAAAAAGCTAAGCCATTAACCTAAATGTTAAAATAGTTTCTCAGACTAATTTTGATCAGAAAATTGAAAACCTCAAAACTGAATCCTTCGGGAAATCAAAAATGATCAAGAAATGCGACTTACAATATTCGAATTGGACGAAGTCCTGTGCCAACTCATCGATGACATCATCAATATCGCCGTTAAGAATTCCCTCTTCAATCAGCTTCGCTGAAATGATTTCAAAACATTTGAATTGTTTTTCAATATAATAGTTAATACTTAAAATTTGCCAAATTTGGGTTTAATTTGATTTAGAGGCAAAAATTTTATGAGGATGTCAACAGCATTTTGTTCAACTTAAAAGAGGGTTTTTGAGAAATATTTTAACTCTACCATCTGCTCCTGATTCGGTGATCAGTTTCTGAACCTCGTTGACAAGAATGTTTACGAAGTTGTCCAGAAGAGGCATGTTATCACTCAATTCATCCAGCCCATCTTCAGGTTCTAGACGCACATGAACTTTTTATAAATGGATAAAAATTATTGTGTTCGTTGATTCAGTATGACTTGGATGTAATCACATTTTTAGCGGCAATATTGACGATCTAAGTGTAAATAACGTAATATGGTCTCATTAGTTTTTAACTCTTTCCTCAAATGCTTAAAGATTTTCAGTCGAAATTTTAAATTTCAAAACAAGATGCCAAGTTCAAAGCAACAATAGCGGCTTACTGTGCAAGTAGAACAGCTTGTTCCGACCATAGTCTTAAGAACACAAAAAAAAAGTTTTTTTTTTTTCAAATTAGTGTCTTTGTTTTTTTTTGGCGTGGGGGACTGAATGAAAAACTAGAGATTAGAGATACTGGACAGTCATAGTAAAACAAGCAAAAAGCAAATTTAAAAGAATGCTGAAAAATGACTGAAGAAATGAAAAAAAATCAAGAAAAAATTGTCAAAAGTTTGTGCAAATTTTTTGTAGTTTTATGAAATTTTGATTTCTTAAAGGCGCTAAAATACTGAAAAAAAACTAACGTTACTCGGGTAATTTTAACATTTTAAATTAAGATAGTGCAAGCTGTTAATCCATTGAAATAGGCTATTGTTTGCTTTATTCGTTCGAATTGAGACAAAATTTTAAATCAGTTTTTCTCAGCACTGGGCAAAAAATTTCCTAATGTCGTTCGAATCTCGACTAAAGGGCTTTAATATGATATAAAAAACTGAAACACACGAATACAATGTTCCTCCCCGTTTTTCGAATGATCGGAACAAAAAGCTAACTTAATTTGTTCTTGGCTTTATTCTCATGTGTGAAATCGTAGATGAGCGACAAACGGGTCAGCAGTTGAGTATACAGACATATAAGACTATAAATAATATCACTTGCGTTTATCTTGGTTAGCAAATCTACAATCGTTGCTCACTTTAAATTGCAGAAATTGCAGAAATTATATGACGCAACATTGGCAATCAGTGTTTTTAGACATTTTTTTAACAAGCTATTTTTGTCCGAAGATTTTTGAACCAGCTGAAAATTTTCGATGTCTTAATTTCAATATTAAAACAATTTTCCATGTGTGATTCGCGAAGACAGTGAGTTCGAAAATTGCTATTTTTCCAAATTGGTTTAACTACCGCGCGATTTTTTCCGTGCTAATAAAGTGAAATGGTGATTATTTATTTCGGCTCAAAAATTGCATAAGTTGTTTTTCAAATACGATGCGGAGAAAAATTCAAAAGTAACGCTATAAAATATTACCTTGATTTTTCTTTTTTATCTTTTTTCTCTTTAATTTTTATCATTAACTGTTTCGAGAAAACCGCTTCAAAGTTTTGCTTATACAGCTCGTTTCGAATGTAAGTTAAGCAGATCAAACGCTCATTATTGGTTTTCGACATTTCATCTAATAGCAGGCAGAGATTTTGTTTCGATTGCCTGAATACTCAACTTCCCAGTCCAAACAAAATAGTTCACCTGAACTAGAGATGATAGTTGCCAAGTTTAACAGAAGAAGGATTTTGATCATGTCTTTCTCCGTTCTTTAGTGATCGTTTTATTGTCAAAAAATGGTGAAGTGTTAAATAAACTTTCGATTCAACTATTTATAAAGTTTTTTACAACCCAATAAAAAGTTTACGGTGTCACATTTAAATTTCATTAGAAACTGGGGTGTAAAGGTTTAATTTAAAACTTATTGATGGATAATTTCAAACATCTGTTGATTTAATTGGTATATTTGTTAAGATACTTTAGAAAAAAAAACTAAATATAAAGTCAAAATGTATATCAATGAGGAGATCGTCTGAAGATTTTTGCTTGCTGCTCAGCCAAAAAACATCAAAGGAAAAAACTTGTTTGCTAAAAAACACCAAAAGCCAATTAAACGATCATCATTGGTCAGTATTCAAGAAAAAATTTTTCAACCAAGACTTTCAAAGTTACGATTTTTTGTTTAAGCTTTTCGTGCGAAAACAATGAAAACCTTCAACGACAGCGACTAGAGTGTAGTCTGTTTCGAAGTTTTCTCTGTTACGAAAAGTTGTTTGACAATTTGGAGTCCATGATTTCGTTTTTTTTCATAAAAGCAAAGCTGAACGCCGAGGTAACTCAAACACAGTTCTAGTATAAGCAATATATTTTTACCGATCCTGAAACCTGACCGCTGGACTGATGCTAATCATAAAACTTTCGAAATACTTTGAAAGGAGAAAAAGTATAGTGGAATTAAATATCATATCTGTAAATTTTTTTGTCGTTTTAGAAGGTTTCGAAAAAATGTCAGTTAAAAAGCTATTCATATGCATACATTAGTCTATAAACAAATCCTGACCGTGAATGAAAATTGTATGACAAGATTTTTCCCACACGCAAGCAAAAACAGCAATTTGTTTTTCCTTAACGTAGTTTTTAATGAAATTTTTGTCGTGTTTTCTCAAATGAAAGATAATTTGTTTAAACAAAAGTATGTTTTTTTTACAGAAAAAATGCGTATCATACAATTTCTAATGATAAAATCTCTATGACAAGCACACTTTAGATACAAAAGTCCAAGCGATAAAATTTTTTGTTTGTTTTTAGTTTAGTCGCTAAACTAATTTTGTGAACAAACAAACCTTTTCCAAAACAATTTGGCATCGAAACCTTTCAAAATTATACCCTTAACGTGGTCCAGACCAGTCATTTCAAACAGAGGAACAAAAACATTATCATGAAGGTGCTTGATTTTTTGCTTGATTTTCAAGAATCATATAAATCTATATCTTTCTTTAAAAAAATCAGGCAAAAAAATTCTTCCACTAAATTTTTCAAAATAAGAGGCTTCATAGCCATATACAGAAATTATGTTTTTTCCTCTACTTCTGTGTGAAAGTCAATATTTTTTCACCTGGAACATATAAATATGTAGTTTGAAATTTATGATGCCATTTAATCTATTGTTTTTCTCCTCTGAGATATATGTTGTTTTTTTTTGTTTCAGGGCAAAACACAAACAAGTAAAGCAAAGTGGAAAAAAAAAATTTTTAAACTCCATGTGAAAAATTTTTGTCGTACAATTCTTATGGAAAATTGCTGGTCATACAATTCAATAGAGAAAAAAAGCTAGCAATACGGTTTTGCATTTTAGAAAAAAGGCTACCCGCATTGGCAAATACTAAGAAATCGATTACATTCAACTCAATTAGACACCAAAATGGATAATATAGAGATTTTACACAGATCAGAAAAATCGATTTTATGGTCTAGAAAATGAATTTTTTTGCGACATGAAATCTGTATAGAAGCCCATAGAAGCTGTATGAAATCGATCACAATCAATTGTTATGCACTTTCAAAGTAATCGAAAAAATCGAATATATTTTACAAAAAATAAATTATATTATTTTTGATCAATTTCAACAAAACAAGACACGTAACAAAAGTTTTTTTTATTCAAAATTTTTTCTTAAAAATTGAAACGAAACTACAATGGATTTAATAGGATAGATAATTTGTATAACATGTGTATATAATCTGTATAAAATCTGTAAATAATCTGTTTCAAAAAATGCACTTAAAAACGGATTTTGGTAACTATCGAATTGATTAAATTAAGTATAAATTACAATGGTTGTAATCGATTTGATAGTAAAAACAATTTCATTATTTGGGCCATAAAACTAAACTAGCTTGCTGAACTTTAAATTTTACTTGCGGTAATCGATTGCAATCTTAGTTTTGCCAATGCGAGTAGTATTGCTCTTTTTTGGCAAAACTTATAATCTTTTTGTTAATTTATCTTTTTGTTAATCGGATAGGTATTTTTTTTCCGAGCGTGCTGAGGCTATATGTAACAGAGGGTCCTTCCGTTTGATCATTATTTGAATATTTAGGGGTTTTATTGATTTTAGTAGCGCCAGTAACCCAGTCACGAACTACTTTGGTCGCAACAGTTGTTTATATATTTTCAATGGTTGCCTTTTTTCTATTGTTTGACCGTAACATAAAAAGTAAAAATATCATTTTCAATGTTCACAACAGGTCAAACAACCAATTTAAATGATGTCAATGGCCCTAATACAAATAGTTTAACAGTTACATGTTTGAGCTAACAGAGTTACCTTAAACGGTTGTTCCATTTGTTCGAAGATCTTCCAAGCACCATTGTTGATATAAATTTGTTTATTTAAAAATAAGACTGTAGTTACTACCACAAGAATTTTTTTCTGAAACTGGAGAGATAAATCCAAATCTACAAATATCAATAATTGATCACAAAATCCGTGACACCAAAAAATTATTTCGTTTTTGCAGATGCATGAAACCAATATAATCGAAGAAACTGATTGAAATTCATTAACTTTCAGGTTTGATCTTGAACTTGAACTTTGAATTCATTCAGATATGATAGCACAAAGCACTACAAAAATACGTAAAGAACAGGTTCTCAATAATTTTTGAATGGCGTACTTGGGAGGTAGCAACTGGATACTGCGATTTCGTTTTCAAAAAGGACAGGATTTTCTAGAACGGCAATAAATCCTTATTTGACTTTAGGCACCAGGAGCAGAAGTGCTGTGGGGTCCAGCATTATGACGACTGGAAATACTCCAAGTGGGTTAAAATCAGAAATCAAGAGCGAAATGTAACTTCGATTGATGACGAGAACTTTGCTCACGCTCCTGACTCCTGCTGCAAGACAGTGCTGGATAACTGTGGCACAATGGCGCATCCTAACAACTTCTACGAACACGGATGTCTGAAGCAGATCGTTGACTTCTTCGAGCGCAATTTGTTGGTCCTGTCGATAGCAGCTGTATTTGTATTGATGATTCAACTTGTGGCATTGGTTTCCTCCTTACTGTTGCTGAACAAGTTGAGAAAGAAAAATATTTGGGAGTGGTATCGGGGACTGGCTAAAGCCACCCAAACTACATATAAAGTCCGATAACTAGCCAAACTTCATCAAAATTATTGCTATTCACCTTTCACTGTCCTAAAAAAAAATTCAAAGCTTTGGCTTAGCGTACAAACGTTTTTTCTTAATATCTCAAAAAACCGATATAGGCGCAAAAATCATATCTCAATGAACCATAATCGATCAGAGATGGTTATATTGCAAGATCTTGCAAGAATCTTGCTAGAATCCTTACAAGGTTATGTATAACTATAAAAGATCTTGCAAGATACCCATCATGCAAGATATCATTAACTTTGAAAGATATCAATAATTTTGAAGAAGCAATTTTCAGAGAAATTAATAGAGCAAGGACAACCAAATATTGATCGTGGAAGAAGCTTTGCACCAGAAATTTTTTTGTGATTGGGCGGGGTGATATTATCAATTTTTTATGGACTAAACGACTCTAATCTCTACCAAACTCAATTTCAGCAATTAAACAACAGATGTGAAGCAATGAACACTTATAACACTAATTCAACTGAATTATAGAATGAAGAATCAGATGAAACTATGAGCTCTAACTTTGGGCTTTTTTGCCCCTTTTTTGCTTTTTTCTTACCTTCGGTAAATTCAGATTTTACCGTAAAAATACCAGAACTTTGGCTTCGTTCATTATGTGTTTATTCGTTTAAATTGAATGTCATTTATGAATAGTAATACCCCAAAATGACCCTTGATACCTTCTGTAAAAGTAACTTTGGCAAAAAAACTAAATTGAGAAAAAATTTCTCGACCAAACATCTAGTTCAAATTCATAAATTTTATGCAAAACCTTTTATTTAGTACTGTGTTTTGGCATACAGATACACAAAAAAAATTGATATACTGAGACAAAATTTGAAAAATTTATTCAGAGTTATGTTCAGAAATTGCGATTATAAGTCAGAAACAGAGTTTGGAGTTAACAGCAAAATATTTTCCGCATAATAACTTCATTTATATAAATTATTGAAAGTATTTGCAAATTTTTTAAAGAAAGAAAGCTCTGTTCATCTTAGTTACAATTTTACAATGATGAACGCACGTTTTCAGGCTCTGTAAGTGGCAGCTTTTTAAAAATATCTCTACAAATTCTTTACTTCTAGGCTAAAAAAAATGCTGAACCGTGTTGTAAATTACCATCTAAATTATGTGCATTTTAAAACAACTGCAAATCATTATGAAATGCACATTTTCAACTAGAATTTTCTGGAATGCTGCATCATAAACAACGAAGAACTAGTTTATTTTGTTTTCTTTTTTACTTTTCCAAGTGTTTTAAATTTTTTGTTCCGACTTTCGATACGAAAGTAACGGAATATTTGTGCTCGGGGTGGGTTTTTTTTTTCTTCAGACAAATTTCGACTTTTTAACTAGCGATTTTTGACGGAATTTTTTTATATCATTCGAACGCCATTGTTGTCCTGAACTTAAATTTGAAAAGACATTTCACCTGTGTTTATTTTTCGTAAAGTTATGAGGGTTTAAAGATTGCCATTTTGACCAATTTGGGACAATTAACGCGCGACATAATTCGCGCTATTAACGCGTAAGCGGAGATTTAATCCGCCTTATAAATCTTTCCAAATTGGTTGAACGAAGCTTTTTTGCCATAATTGATTTGTTACAAGGAACGAAATCTGTCTTTTTGTAAAATGGCAATTGGTCAAAATGGCAAATTGGTCAAAATGGCCAAAATGGCAATCTTCAAACCCTCCTGACTTACGAAAAATGATCACAAGGGAAAATATTTTTTCAAATTTAAGCTCAGGACAACAATAGCTTTCGAATGATATAAGAAAATTCCATCAAAAATCGCTAGTTAAAAAGTCGACATTTGTCTGAAGAAAAAAACCCACCCCGAGCACAAATATTCCGTTACTTTCGTATCGAAAGTGGGAACAATAATTTTTGGTTCGACCACAAAATCGCCAGATAATAGATAATAATCGGAGAAACTTCGGTGCGGGTAACTATAGCTTCTTCATTCTTAATTTAAACTCTGCAAGTTTAGTTGTACGTGTCTTAGTCTTAGTTTTGACAAGCTACGGAGTCAATCTTTGAACAAATCGTTGCAAAATGAGCCTAACTCTTATTTTGTCACCTTAATTGAAAGTCTCAATAGTTGAAGTAAGCTGAAACAAATCGAAATTAAACAGGACAACTCGTATCAGGGCGAAGCCCTGAATGTTCCGACTGCCTTTTAAGGTTTATGGAGCAGCAGTAATAACATAAGAAAAATAAATGAAAAAAAATCAAATGAAAACTTTTTTTTTTAATTTGAAATTTTTAATGAAAATCATCCCACCACACCCCATATAAAGTACAAAAAGATAGATTCCATTCCTTGTAACTAATCAATTATGGCAAATAAGCTTCGTTCAACCAATTTGGAACGATTTATAAGACGGAATAAATCTCCGCTTTTAATAGTGCGAATTATATTGCGCGTTAATTGTCCCAAAATGGTCAAAATGGCCAAAATGGCAATCTTCAAACCCTCATGTTTTACGAAAATAATCACAGGGGAAATATCTTTTCAAATTTAAACTCAGGACAACAGTAGCTTTCGAATGATATAAGAAAATTCCATCAAAAATGTTTTACGAAAATAATCACAGGGGAAATATCTTTTCAAATTTAAACTCAGGACAACAGTAGCTTTCGAATGATATAAGAAAATTCCATCAAAAATGTCTAGTTAAACAGTCGGAATTTGTCTGAAGAAAAAAAACCCACCCCGAGCACAAATATTCCGTTACTTCTGTATCGAAAGTCGGAACAATAATTTTTGGTTCGACCACAAAATCGCCAGATAAAAGATAAAAATCGGAGAAACTTCGGTGCGGAAAACTATAGCTTCTTCATTCTTAATTTAAACTCTGCAAGTTTAGTTGTACGTGTCATAACCTTAGTTTTTACGTGCTATGGAGTCAATTTTTGAACAAATCGTTGCAAAATGAGCCTAACTCTTATTTTGTCACCTTAATTGAAATCTCAATAGTTGAAGTAAGCTGAAACAAATCGAAATTAAACAAGACTACTCGTATCAGGGCGAAGCCCTGAATGATCCGACTGCCTTTTAAGGTTTATGGAGCAGCAGTAATAACATAAAAAAATTAAATGAAATAAAATAAAATGAAAACTTTTTCTAAAATTTGAAATTTTTAATGAAAATCATCACCCCACACGCCATATAAAGTACAAAAAGATAGATTTCGTTCCTTGTAACAAATCAGTTATGGCAAATAAACCTCGTTCAACCAAATTGGAACAATTTATAAGACGGATTAAATCTACGCTTACGCGTTAATAGCTCGAAATATATCGCGCGTAAATTGTCGCAAATTGGTCAAAATGGCCAAAATGGCAACCTTTAAACCCTCATAACTTTGCGAAAAAAGATCACGGGTGAAATATCTTTTCAAATTTAAGCTCAGGACAACAATACCTTTTGAATGTTATAAAAAAATTCCGTCAAAAATGGCTAGTTAAAAAAGTTGCAATTCATCTGAAGAAAAAAAACCCAACCCGAGCACAAATATTCCGTTACTTTTGTATCGAAAGTCGGAACAATAAATTTTGGTTCGACCACAAAATCGCCAGATAAACGATAAAAATCGGAGAAACTTCGGTGCGGGTAACTATAGCTTCTTCATTCTTAATTTAAACTCTGCAAGTTAGGTTGTACGTGTCATAACCTTAGTTCTTACGTGCTACGGAGTCAATTTTTGAACAAATCGTTCCAAATGAGCCTAACTCTTATTTTGTCACCTTAATTGAAAATCTCAATACTTGAAGTAAGCTGAAACAAATCGAAATTCAACAAGACTACTCGTATCAGGGCGAAGCCCTGAATGATCCGACTGCCTTTTAAGGTTTATGGAGCAGCAGTAATAACATAAAATAATTAAATGAAATAAAATAAAATGAAAAGTTTTTCTAAAATTTGAAATTTTTAATGAAAATCATCCCCCCACACGCCATATAAAGTACAAAAAGATAGATTTCGTTCCTTGTAACAAATCAATTATGGCAAATAAGCTTCGTTCAACCAATTTGGAACAATTTATAAGACGGATTAAATTTCCGCTTTTAATAGCGCGAATTATATTGCGCGTTAATTGTCCCAAATTGTTCAAAATGGCCATAATGGCAATCTTTAAACCCTCATAATTTTACGAAAAAAGATCACAGGTGAAATATCTTTTCAAATTGAAGCTCAGGACAACAATACCTTTTGTATGATATAAAAAAATCCGTCAAAAATGGCTAGTTAAAAAGTTGCAATTCATCTGAAGAAAAAAAACCCACCCCGAGCACAAATATTCCGTTACTTTCGTATCAAAAGTCGGAACAAAAACCTTGCCAATAAAATTTTAAAATGGTCTTTTTTTTGCGAATACAAAAAGAGCCGAAAGATCTTCTTTTTTCATTGACAATTATCCAGACAATTTTGATCTAAATCTTGTAAAAATGTGTTGGAATTGCAGGAAATTGTGTTGGACTTAACTCATATCAGTCAAATTACTGTGCTCGGTGTGGGTTTTTTTTTTCTTCAGACAAATTTCGACTTTTTAACTAGCAATTTTTGACGGAATTTTTTTATATCATTCGAAAGCCATTGTTGTCCTGAACTTAAATTTGAAAAGACATTTCACCTGTGTTTATTTTTCGTAAAATTATGAGGGTTTAAAGATTGCCATTTTGACCAGCGGAGATTTAATCCGCCTGATAAATCTTTCCAAATTGGTTGAACGAAGCTTTTTTGCCATAATTGATTTGTTACAAGGAACGAAATCTATCTTTTTGTAAAATGGCAATTGGTCAAAATGGCAAATTGGTCAAAATGGCCAAAATGGCAATCTTCAAACCCTCCTGACTTACGAAAAATGATCACAAGGGAAAATATTTTTTCAAATTTAAGCTCAGGACAACAATAGCTTCCGAATGATATAATAAAATTCCATCAAAAATTGCTAATTAAAAAGTCAAAATTGGTTTGAAGAAAAAAACCCATCCCGAGCACAAATATTCCGTTACTTTCGTATCGAAAGTGGGAACAATAATTTTTGGTTCGACCACAAAATCGCCAGATAATAGATAATAATCGGAGAAACTTCGGTGCGGTTAACTATAGCTTCTTCATTCTTAATTTAAACTCTGCAAGTTTAGTTGTACGTGTCTTAGTCTTAGTTTTGACGTGCTACGGAGTCAATCTTTGAACAAATCGTTGCAAAATGAGCCTAACTCTTATTTTGTCACCTTAATTGAAAGTCTCAATAGTTGAAGTAAGCTGAAACAAATCGAAATTAAACAAGACTACTCGTATCAGGGCGAAGCTCTGAATGTTCCGACTGCCTTTTAAGGTTTATGGAGCAGCAGTAATAACATAAAATAATTAAATGAAATAAAATAAAATGAAAAGTTTTTCTAAAATTTGAAATTTTTGATGAAAATCATCCCCCACACGCCATATAAAGTACAAAAAGATAGATTTCGTTCCTTGTAACAAATCAATTATGGCAAATAAGCTTCGTTCAACCAATTTGGAACAATTTATAAGACGGATTAAATTTCCGCTTTTAATAGCGCGAATTATATTGCGCGTTAATTGTCCCAAATTGTTCAAAATGGCCATAATGGCAATCTTTAAACCCTCATAACTTTACGAAAAAAGATCACAGGTGAAATATCTTTTCAAATTTAAGCTCAGGACAACAATACCTTTTGTATGTTATAAAAAATTTGTCAAAAATGGCTAGTTAAAAAGTTGCAATTCATCTGAAGAAAAAAAACCCACCCGAGCACAAATATTCCGTTACTTTCGTATCGCCAATAAACCTTGCCAATAAAATTTTAAAAAGGTCTTTTTTTTGCGAATACAAAAAGAGCCGAAAGATCTTCTTTTTTCATTGACAATTATCCAGACAATTTTGATCTAAATCTTGTAAAAATGTGTTGGAATTGCAGGAAATTGTGTTGGACTTAACTCATATCAGTCAAATTACTCACAAAAACACCCAATTGACCAGCTAAGTTTAGGGTTGAGCATTTGAAAAAATTTTACATCCCATGTTTTGACTGGCCAATTTCTAAACAGTTTCGCACTTCATATCGTTTTACAGTCAGGAGACATAAAAGTTGCAGTTTTTTATTTCAACGAGAAAATGAATGATTTTTTATCTTCAATTTTTTTTGTTTTCTTGGCAACTATTTGAGATAAAGGGTTGAAATTTGTCATGAACTACTTGAGAAAAACTAATTTGAAGGCGTAAGACAGCCAGTGTATCAGAAAATAATTCCAGAGATATTCTAGATGCGGAAACATGCTTGCAAACTACATACGAAATTTAAGTTTTTTTAGTGGTTTTTTTTTTAGGAAAATGATAATCCTGAGCGGCTCTTTATGCTGTGGAAAAAAGACGGGGCGATGCGATAAATAGTCTATGCTGCTCGTACTTGAGAGTTAGACAAATGTTCGGGGCCGTTCAATTGCTTATGAGAGCCCTATGCATAGACCGGAGCAGTCAATTTTTGAAAATTTTGCTGGAACGGTTGTTTTGTTGGCTTTTTTAATTAGCAGTGCAAAATAGCTTCAAAATATTTAGCCATTTTTGACGCCAGAACGAGTAAACCTTTCAAAATTGTTGTCTGTTATTTTTTCGCAGCTCGGAGAGTAGACCAAATTTATAGGTTAGAGGGAGGCTCCCTTGCATGAACGGTTACGCTCAATTTTTCAAAACAAAAGTTATGATCTTCGGATAAGTCGAATACTCAATTTTTTGACCATTTTTGAAGTTTTTTGAGTTTCTCAAAAACTACTCCTTCAAATCTGAGATTTTGGGCTCAATGAGTTGTAGAAATACCCACTGCATATGCGGCTTTGCCCAAGTTTTTTGACACAAAAAATTATGAAACATTGGAAATTTTTTGAATTTTCTCAAAAACTACCCTACCCAATCTGAGTTTTTGATTTCTGTCATGAAGACGGGTTTTGATAAGCTCCCCTGCATTAGCAGTTGCACCCAAACGTTTTTGACACAAAATGTTATGACCCTCTGAAATGTTTTTCGTTTTTCTTGTCCGTTTTTTTGAAACTTTTTGACCACGAAAAAAAAACTCAATCTGATGTCAAAGGATTAATCGAGGCAACCGGATGTGGGAAGCCTCAGTGCATAAAATGTTACGCCCTAAAATTCATTCAAAAAAATTATGTCTCTGGGAAAATTCCAAAATCAGAAAACTTCACTCATATTCTAAAAGAGCAATAACTAGGTTCAGGGGCGGATCTAGGATTTTCTCGAGGGGGGGGGGGGGGGGGGCGGATTTTCAAAAAAAAATTGGAAAATTTAGACGACCTTTCTTTTTTTGGGCACTTTTTGAAAAATTTTGACAAAAAAATCGCGTTTTTTTGGCGCGCGCTCCCCCTCAAAGTTAGTATATATTGGCGCCATAGGCGCCTTTAGAAAAATTTTATGGTCGGTCGGCCAAAAATGGATTTCTGAAAAAGTATCAAAGGGGGGACCCTTTGGGTCGGCAGGGGGTCGAATCCCTGAGTCAAAAGAACAAAATTTGAGAGTTTTGAACTTGAACAAGTTTTAATATAAATGGTTCAGTGAAACTGGAATGCGAAAAATCGAAAACTTCTTGACATGAAGTGGAAAATATTTGGCAGTCTATAACAAAAAAGCGCCAAATTTAGCCTTGTCAATGTTTCCCCATTTTTCGACTTGGTTAAGTGTTGGTATGTTCTAGGCTACGCTTTCTTGACTAAAGAAAAATTGAGTTCAACGACCTTTTCTCGAAAAATAGTTCATTTCTAAATGACTTAAAAACTGTAAAATCTCAACCTCGCTCGCGAAAGTAGTTGTAGTTGGGGTTTTGTATAAAAATGCCAAACTCTGGTAGCTAAAATCTGAAAATACCGATTTTAGACCACCTAAGTGTGGAAGTAAAACGCTGAGTTTGCTTACATCAGCAGTAAAAGAAAACTTGGTCGTATTCATAATCAGGGAAGGGGAAATCATTTAGCTTTTATATATTTTTTTATTATGATTAAAGTTACATTTCACTTTCAGACTATGTCTATTTAATGCTGCTCTTCGCGAGGCATTCTATAATTGTAGGTAGCTCAACTGAAACTAATTGATCAAACTTTGACAATGTTTGTGTGATTTGACTCTGGCCTTGTTCCTTATGTCATCAGAAAAAATCGCACAGGATTCCCGGCAAGGGCAGAACATCAAAACCGTGCTTAGCCAAAAACATCAGCTTCTTTTGACCGATTAATATTAAGACCATTTATCCACGGGGGATAGGACCAACAAAAGAGCTGTACAGCTCATCACGGCAAACCACTGTTGTGCCCCTGTTTATGAACTACATGAAATTTTTTTGGTTATTTACCCTCAAGCAACGAGCAAGGATTATGGTGGGTCTCGAACATCCAACCTTTCGATTGAGAGGCGTAGACTTAACCGCTTCACCACCGCTCGCACTACGTCCACGATGGTTTCCACGACATCCAATATGTCGTCTGAGACTGAGATGACATCTTTGCCCCAGTCGTGAATAGTGTCAATGGTGTCTTTCAATGCATCGTCAACATCCTCTGCTAAGTCCTCCACAAACTCCCAAGCCTCTTCAGTCCCTGTCACAATGTCTTCAAGACTCCCTGCGATGTCTCCTCCCACATCATCTCCCCATTCTTCAATCTGATCCATAGTGTCCGAAATCTCACCTCCAATTTCTTTCGCTGCATCCTCAACAAGTTCCTAAGCATCTATACTGCCTTCCATGATCTTATCTAGACTGTCTCTTATATCTTCTTTTGCATTTTTTCCCCAGTCATCAATAACTTCGATTGTCTCAGAAACTCCTTTTTCAACATCATTGGCAGCTTCTTCGACTAATTTCCACGCATCTTCGGTCCCGTCCACTATCTTTTCTAGGCCTACTTTGATGTCCTCTCTGGATTCCTCTCCCCGTGTCTTGAGATTTCCCACAAATTCCGAAATTCCATCTTAACTTCAGTTGCTGCATCCTCTACAAATTCCCATGCGTCTTTGGTGCCATCAACGAACTTTTCCAGTCCATCGTCATTGGTTGCATCTTTTTCCCATTCATGCACGTCTTCAACTGCATTGACATTATCATCGCCAAAATCATATCTTTTATATCATCAAATGATCATCACCTCTTGGACATCGATGATGTTTCGCCTCAAACAGAAGATAGCCTAGTTATCAGAATGGGGTCATGATAGTTCAAATGTAATTTGAGTGAAGTGTGTTTTGGATGCACAAAGAACGAAAATTGACTTCTGCTGTGCAGATGCACGGAATGATCCGGCCACGATAATTATACCCTTGAAAATTTGAAATTGAAACAATTTATTTTTATTAAGAAATCGAAAAATGAAATTTTTCCCCGCAAAAATTAAGGCAAAACTTCCTTTATAAGTTGACTGGTTTCAAATTAGACTTCAAACATTTGTAAAGTTGGCGCAAAATTTTTGGGTTGAGGTGATTTCTTCTATACTTGGACTGCAAACCGTGCTAGGCTCTGGGAATACGAATGAATTTTTCACATTTTTCTGTTTATGATGTTATTGCAGACGTTTCTTTTTGCTACTTTTTTTTCTGACTTTACTGATTATTGTCCAATTAATTATCTGGTTAATTTTTTCACATTTTTTTCTTCAATTTTTCTGGTGCCTTTTGGTTTTTTCAGCTACTTTTTTTTATTTCCAATTAGACTGAAATACCACTAATAATCAAGTGAAAAATACTGAAATTAGTAGGGCTCAAGGAATTATCATTTCATCCTCTTTCAGTTGTGATTTGAATAGTTTTTATGAATATTTCTATAAAAAGACTTAGTTTCAAAAACCGTTTTAACTTTATGTAAGTTAAAACGAACAAAGCAGGCTTATGATAGGATGAAAAAATTTTAGTTAAGCCTCAAAAACTTGGTTTTATTTTAGTGAAAATAGCAACGTTTTATCAAAAACGAATGAAAAAAAAAACATCAAAGCGCTACAGAATTTGTTCTCAATTTTTTTTTCTAATTTTGAAGGGAT
>NC_087062.1:45563347-45650847 GCF_963678635.1 Symsagittifera roscoffensis
TTCTATTTATATTTTCCTGAACTTAAAAAAGAATAGTTCTCCACATGAATATATCCTTGTTACTTCCATATATTTTTTTCAGAAATAAATTGATTCCCTATTTGGTATGCACACAAAATGGCGTAGCAGTGAAAAAGGCGCTCCTTGCGTAACCCCTGATCAAAAATTAAGTTGAAGCAAATATATTTTAAATTTGTTACATAGGTTCTTTGTACTATTTTGAAAGATATTTCAGTTTTGAATTTTTAAGTGCAACGGATCAAGGTGCAGCTAGTTTAGCTGTTTTTTAATAATAATCACAAAAATTGCACTAATTTTACATTAAAAACAACGGTATTTTGACCCCTAGATAAAAAACTAGCGGACGATAGTCAGTTTGTAATTAAATTTGTGTAAAATTATCGAGTTGTTCCAGGAGTCCCAATTGCTCATAGTTTGTGTGACTGTTTGATGAAATTGGGATTTGGTAACTAAACTTTTCAGGCAGAAAACTTATCTATTCTAGTGGCTTCATAATGACGTTCCAAAATTTTCAATTGTTAAAAACTGTGATTATTTTGTGTTTTCATGTTTGTCCACATTAAGATGTCTCGAGACTTTTCCAAATTTCGGTATAAAGCTTGGCAGGTTTTCCATAATCTTTTGAAATATTTCGTCTGCTGCTAACTTTGGTGACTATAAATATAAGTCAACCTTCGACAAGGCTTATCCGCCTTTTTGTCCAGACTCCGCTACTGCGCTATTTTCACTTTTTTCCGGTGCTGTGGATTCCTTTTGCAGTGGGTAATCTCGGTTTAGATCAGCGCAATGACATAAACATTTGCCAACACTAAAAAAGATACTTAACCACAATCGATTATCTTACATCTGGGTAACATCCTATTGGTAGCATTCATATTGTTTCAGATCCCAGAGAAGTGTATCAGAATATCAAAATTATATTTGAAACTCGAAAAAGATTTTTAAATTCTTTTCACTGATTTCATCAGGAATCATTGATGATGAAACTATTACACCTCAATGATACAGTACTGTACAAAAATGCATATTGGTATATGAATATAAATTGCTCCAAGTTTTTCATGTTTGGAAATGCTGCAATTCTGCGATTAGAATTAACGCTGTAAAATTGCTGAAGCAGAACTGACTAGGTGGCTTTTTTGTTTTTCATTTGGCTCAGGCCCAGCTCTTGCCTTTCAGTCTTGGACCTCTTATTCCGTGGGGGAGAGAGATGTCATTCATTCTGCGGCAGCCTGTCTCACGACCCTTGTGTTAACGACCGCGAGTCTTAAACACTCGGCCACGGCTGCTCTGGTCTCTTAATCTTTCTGGATACGCATAAAAACACTACGCTCAATTTTTTCAAAATTTTCAATCGGATATTTGAAGTTTTTTTTAAGTAAATCTGTTCACATATCCGCCAATGCTCAAATGGAAAACAAAAGTATGCTCAAATCCGGAAGGTTCTGTTCGCCTCAGTTCAGAAGGCGTGATTCAATCATAAACTAGCTGGACAAAATAAAAGTTTGAGGCTGAAAATGACTACATAGTTGTGAGTATAACATGATACAATTCGGTGTAAGCTACTGAAGAGAAAAAATTGTTTGATTTGTATTATTTGTGCTCATTTTTCATTTAATTTGTTTGGCTATTTTGATGTTTTTTTAAAATGTTTAGTTCTGAAATTAGGGGCGGATCTATGATTTTCATGAGGAGGGGCAGATTTTCAAAGAAAAAATCGTAAGTTTTGTTGACTTTTTCTAAATAGATTAAACTGATTTTAGTACAAGATGCGCTACTATGGCATTTACCCTACTATGGAAAAGTAAGGTCATAACGCTGTAGCCTGACAGTCCAAGCTTTTTTTTTTACGAAGACAGAGTTCTACTAACTGACCGATTATAGGTAATGAAGTAACCGATTACAAAAACTCTAAGCAACGAACAAGTTAGACAAAGCGATTTGAGCGTAGTGACACAAAGACTCCAGTGTACTCCGAACGCATACCTTGCAAAAGTTTGGGGAAAGCAAGTCTTTAGGAAATCAAGGTTTTTGCAAAATTTTTGTTGTCGGGTTTTCTCCCCAAATTGATTTTACTAAGAAAAGTTTTTAAAAAATGACGGGACAAAAAGAGCAATGTTATCTTATAAAGCTTTGAGCTAGCTTTTTTTCTTCAAATTTCTGCCGTTCTTTGTTTATTTATTGAGACCAAATGCAATTCTTAAAATCATTCGATTTGCAGTAAAGCAAGTTTTGCTCCGGGTGAAACTCTTTGTGCATAATTCCTTCTACCCTTACAAATTTGGGAACAAACTTTTCAAAAAAAAATTGAGAGAGAGATTATAGCCAAAAAAACCTTTGCTTCACTTTGCATTTAGTTTGGCGTGATATTCTTGCCAAATTCAGGCAAAATTGTTGCAAGATTTTGCATTTTTTCTAACCAATCAGGCATTTTAGTGATACGTTGTGAGCAATCATCTGAAGTTTCAATGTTTCAAATAGTTGCAAGATTTTGCAATTTTTCTAACCAAACAGGCATTTTAGTGATACGTTGTGAGCAATCATCTGAAGTTTCAATTTTTTCATAATTGATTAAGTCAACACTAAAGTAATTAGCAGTTGATCTTTCTGATTAATCTAAAAATTAATTCTTTCAAAGTTTAACTCTAACCCACCTACTTTAAAAGAATTTGAAAAGTTTTTATTTAACAATTATTTTTATACTTTATTGCCTGGACTTTTATGCTTTTGCCGAATAAACGCACGTATCTCTCCTTTTGAGAAAACCATATGTACAAACCCTCAGTTGGGAAGTTTTTCAGTAACTACCAGAAACTACAATCTACAAAAACCACTAAAAACAAAAAAAAAACAAATCAAATTCTTACCAAATTGCAAATTTTACAAAAACTCCTTGCCAGTGTTGCATGGATAAAGTCGATGACAAAACTTTTTCGAGGTTTCTTTTTTATTTGATATTGGAAGTAAAATTCAGACAATGATGTTGTAATTATAAAAAAAATTTTGAAAATATAGAAGCGATTGCGAAAAACTTTAGTTGCTCTTTCAGTACTTGCATTTTGAAAACTTCTGCAAAACACGAAGCAAAGCACCAGAAAAAGAGTGAAATTGCGTGAAAAATCTAAACCGTTATTCGTTCATGGAGTGAAAATGGGTAACAAAGAATAAAGACGCTTCGATGAAAAGCAAAAACGCGTAAAACATCATGTAACGAACTTACTATTGATAAAATGGACAACAAAAAATAACATTCAAAAATAGACAAAAAAATAAAATATTTCAATGGTGGAGAAATTTATCCTCTAAAAACCTATTTTCAAGTAAATTTTTCAAAAATTTTGAAAACAGTTTAACTTTTGACATAGACAAACAGCAAAAGATCAATGATTCGGTCTTTAAAAGTATGAGAATCTGATTTCAAGGACTTAGCAGTTTAATCCAGACCTGAACATGCCATTTTTCACTAAATGCAAAAAAATTTTGAGCCGCGTAAAAATGTAAAAAGCATAGCTCAGTAATTTTTTTCAATCTGAACAATTGAACTTTGTAGCTCACAATTTTCGCATTGCCCCTAAAGGTTGTTACCCCATATCTCCAAGAAAGAGTTCACTCAGACAGAAAATATTTTTGATTGTGGGCAAAAACAAGTCCGACACAGAATTGATTAAGTGGGGTGTTCCACACGCGTCAGTTTTGGAACCATTAATGTTCAATTTGTATATTAATGACTTACCCAAATGCATGTCAACACAGCAAAGTATAAAAGTTAGCTCATGATACAACCTCATATAGCCAAGTTTCCTCTAATTTAGAAGACCTGAAAACAAAACTGGATGATGTGTATAATTGTTTAGATGTAAATAAACTGATATTGAATGAAACGATGTCAAAATATGTGAAATTCCAACACATCAAGTGATATCTATTTAGTACTAAGGCTTCTTACTTCTGAAAAACAGAAAGAAAACAAATACTTGAGCATAATGTTGGATGAAAAAAAACATCAATTACATTTATCAAAACAAAAGACATAACTAAACCAAATAGAAGAAAAGATGTATCAATTTAAAATGTTTTTACTATGAAAACTAAGTTGTGGTTGTACGAAGCTTATGTTGAGCCAGTAATACAGTATGGTGTTTTAATATATGGCACGTCTGCAAAAACTGATCTCAAAATAATAGATTGATTACAAAACAGAATAATTCCAACCTTATTTTCAAAGTGGAAATCTGATAGCGTGCAAGGGATGCGAATTTGACGCAAACTTTACTCAGTCAGAAAAATACGTGTATATGAATTAGCCAAATTGCTTAGTAAAGTATTGAGAAATGTTTAATCGGTCGAAAGATTGAACGAAAGCATATCAAACTTTGAAATCTATAGTACAATCAATGAAATAAGTCGAACTATAGAGTTGAAAATCATAGAAAAATTAGCGTCAACCGAAAAAAAACACTGTTTAGTAAGCTCAATTTTTAGGACAAGTCGTTTATAAAAACCTTTGTGGAAGTGATTGAAGTGCAACTGAAAAACGAACTGCACAAACTCACAAAAAGAACTGCACAAAGAGAGTTGTAATTACTGAATAATTTCGATTTTGGTATCTATTACCTCATGTTGCCTTAGGAGAACTAGTCCTGAACAATTCAAAGTTAAAAAGATCGAAATTTGAACATTTTTTTTTTCACATCAAACCGAAAAATGTTATTAGTTTCTTCTGTGCAAACAATTTAATTCATTTCGCACACATTAAATTTTGTTTCTTTCCTATTTTGGTTTTCTTGTTTGGTGTATAATTTGATTCTTTGTAATTTTCAAAGAGTCTATCAGTTTTTTTACGCTACAAATATGATTAAGTAAAACACATATCAACCCAGAATTCTGGCCATCTATTTGTCTTTTGGCCATTTAGTCGCTTAATTTGACTGGAATGCTTAAAAATAAAGAATAAACAAAAAACAAGACGGCTTTAATCAGGGCGAAGCCTTGAATGTTCCAGCTGCATTTTAAGGTGTATGGAGCAGTAATAACAAGAAAAAATTAAAATCATCCCGTCACACGCCATATAAAGTACAAAGTGATAGATTTTGCTCCTAGTAAAAAACCAATTATGGCAAATAAGCTTCCTTCAACCAATTTGAAACGATTTTTAAGATGGATTAATTTTCCGTCTACGCGTTAATACCCTAAAATATAACGCTCGTTAATAGTCCTAAACTGGCCAAAACTGCAATCATTAAACCCCCATAACTTTATGCAAAATGGCTACAAGTGAAATCTCTTTTCAAAATTAAGCTTAAGACAACAATATCTTTTGAGTGATATAAAAAATCCGTCAAAAGGGCTAGTTAAAAAGTTGAAGTTTGTCTAAAGAAAAAAAAAACCACCCCGAGCCCAGCTCCCAACCCGAGCATAAGTATTCCGCTACTTTCGTTAGGAAAGTCGGAACAATAAAGCGTACACGCGATTGACGGTAATCCAAAAATTTGAACCAATGATCTAACTTGGGAAGAAATGAAAATATGTAACGCTGGACTTTTGCGTAACGACTGCTGAAATGTGAAAGTCGCGCAGAAGCAATAGATTAAAAATCTTTGATCTCTTCGAGCCCGCCTCTTTGGCTCTGAACATTCTTCTGATTTTTCCACTAAGAAAATTTTGTAGAAGAAGGGATAACTTAGTTTCGAATTTATTTGATAAAATCAGAAAAATTATATAATGCGTGTTTTTTTATGTATTTTTTTATTCTGATCAATTTATCGACTTCTGGCAATTATTTTTTCTCCTCATTCTGGTCGCTTTTGAACAATTTTTTTTGACGAATCACAATTAAACAAAAAATTGCCATCTTTTGGTAATAAAAAAAGTTGAAAATAGTGCTGAAGAATAAGAAAATTGATTCCTGTTTTTAAATCAATGCAGATTAAAAATATGAACTTTCCTTTTTCCCTATAACTTCGAAAATTGGTATGTTTAAATATGAGGGGGGGGGGGGTTCTGTCAATAAAAATTCGAAAATCTCAAAGAAAGCTCGTTAGACGTCAAATGTGATATCGCAATCGAACCTTGCTTGTCGTAGTTCGGAACTCCCAATAGTCAAATTTGATTTATCAAATTTTCAGTTTTTCTAAACACTAAAGATAGAGACCATATTTTGAGAAATTCCCTCCTCAATTTCTTTTTTAAATCTCCCAGTTTTACTTTGAATATCTGTATACAAATAATTAAATAAGATGGACTAAACTGCTCGTATACGAGGACAGAGTCTTCATTTCGCCGACTGCTCTCTGATTGAATCTGACTAAAAATACTTTATAAAGATCAAGTAACGAGTGTGAAGCTTTGACTCATGGGTAATTAAGTGACATATTAGCTTGTCTAAATACAGTTTGGAACAATTTTGGTCGAGATAACTCACCATGCATAAAAATTCTGTGAATTACATTGTCAGCTTCAAAAAAGTATATCTAGGAAACGCATAAATTAATCCAGAGAATGCTCAGTTTTGCTATTTTCAAGCCCAAGATGGAAACCGGAGTTCAATTAGCTTGAAAATCGATAAGGAGTCCATATCTTCAATGGTGCATAAAATTTTTGGTCAGGATGTTTGATGATTTTTATTTCAAAAAATATTTAAAATGAAAGTTGGTTTCGAAATTTGTTGTCAAAATCATCCTCCTATCCTTAAAACAAAATTTATTCACTACTGTCATGACAAGGCAAATTTGTCAGGGTCTAAGAGTAAGAACTAATTTTTAGAAGTTGAAGATTTATTTATTTATCATTACGAGGCCAAACTGTGCACTGGATAGGCGCACAATTTTGTGTCTGTATGTTCCTGGATTCCATAGACAAGTCCTTAAACATATTAAAATTTTGTCGAAACGATCAAAGAAAATGAAAGAACAAAGAAGAACAAAGGGAGCGTCCTTGTTGCGGAATCCGCTTACTATGCACAAATTGAACAGTTTGGCCTCGTAATGATGTTTAATTTGAAAGACATGACACTTTGTATTCAGCAATACCCATACATTGTGATTATTCTTTTGTACAATATCAAACGTGAAACATCAGCGGAAAAACCGCCTTTTGGCGTGCAGAAATAATAGCTTAATTAACTTCCCTCAATTGGGGAGGGTTCTCATGCTTGAGGGACCGAATGCTTGAAAAATTTCAACCAATCAAATTCGATAAGCGTTTTTATTGGCTGAATGCCTTTCTCTCAAAATCGAAGTCAATTTGAACAGAAAATGTATTAACTCAGAGGAAAATAATCAAAAACATTACAACTTACGGCTTACAACCGAAATACTATTCAGATAATCATCAAGATTAATGAGGTCAAAATCATGAGAATTTTGCAGTCTTGAAAACGCATCTGCTTATTATCGAAACGGTCAATATTAACAATAATAGCCTGGAATTATTTTCTTACTTTGAGATTCAAGCGATTTACTTTGAGATTTTGAATACTCAATTCTGATTGGCTGCAGGTAAGCTAACATTAATTTCAAGCATTCGGTCCGTCAAACATGAGGGACGCCACCCCCTCAATTCAATGTGGAACGATTTTTTAGAGACGATAATTTGCCAAACCTATAAATTTCGCGTTATGCTTTTGCCATCTTAAATATAAAAAGTCAAAACGTGTTTAGTTTAGTCCAGAGCATGGCCAAATTGGCATATTTGAATACAAAATATAGTACAAAGATTAACTTTCAGGTTAGCTTTCAGGTTAAATTTTCAGTTTAAAAATTGGTCAAAGTTCAGGTTATAAATTGAAATTAAAATTAGGGCGTCGATTTCTTCAATTGGATATATAAATTAGTGTAAAAAAGTTTTATTGCGGTTGCTATAGTTTAACTAAAACTAAAAAACCGCTCCAAAAAGAAAAATCTCGCCTTTTCAACGATTCAGAACCACTAAGTCGAAACACTACTATTTAAAAAAAACATAGAAATAGAAAAAAAAATTCAAGCAACTACTCCAAGCGAAAGTTTACAGAAAAAGACACATATAAGGGTTGAACTCATCAATGGAAAAACTGTGATTTTTTTTTTAATATTGTGTTTTCAAGTATAATACCCGTATAAGTGCTAGTGTTCTAGTGTTCTATTCGAGTTTAAAAATCAATTGTTCAGAAATCATAATCTCAATCTGATCTCAATCTCAAGCTTTTGCAATCTGATACGACGCAAACTGCTACGAGTATTTCTGTCCAGAGTTCTCCAAGCAGTAGATTCCATTGTATAACATGAAAATAAAACTATTTGAAACAATAAGATTCATTTTCAAGCAATCTCTGTCTTGATGCTGTTTTACAGTTTTGGATAACCATAATAACGATTGATAAAAATCGTTGCTTTCATCAAAATCTGCAGTAATTTTAAAAACTGTTGTAAAATTAAAATTTATTGAAAAAATACAAAGATTTGTTAGTAGTAAAATGGTACTGAATTTCAAAAAATTTATCAAAAGACCTCGCTTCTCAAGGAACCTAATCATTTTACCCTTTCATATTTTCCCTATCATTTTCCTCCTTGTTTCTTCAGCTAAAACATAACCATTGTTTTTCAAAGCCTAATACAACTTAAACTTTTAATCTTTAAAACATTTCTTTTGAAACCTTAACATTTTAATAAGCTTAAATATAAAAATTAAATATTATCAAAGCCTATCCTTGTTTTGTAATATTCTAAATTTTCCCAAAAGTAGATCATCAAGGCTATCCTTGGATCTTTAATTTTTAACATGAAACTAAATTTTAAATCACTTAAAAATATTTGATCATCATTGTTTTCCTTGGGACAAAAAAAAACAATTTTGTTCCCCCCACTTCATAAAACTAGTATCTTACGACCGCAAACGTCAATTCACTCCCCAACCTTTACCATCGACCCAGTACTGAAAGAAAATTTTTGAACAACTTACCATTCTAATTAAGATAAAAAGTGATGACCTGCGAATACACATCCTTCACTTGAACTCTTCCTCTGAGTTGACCAACGCTAAAACAATCATTAACTTAGTAAAATTCTTATTATAGCTGAATCTTTTGGATTGATTTACTATTCTAAAAAACTCGATCACAAAATTATAATCCTTAGTAAAATTAAGTAAGTTTTTCTTAAAATAAATCTTAGCCACCGAGAAGGTAAAATGTCATTCTAACGAATTGACATATTTCCTCTCCCACCCGTCAACCTCGGTAACTTATGCCCCAAGTAAGGAAAACCTCACAACAAGCGTAACGACTAACAGTTTAGGAAATTTAATATTCTAACCCCTGGATTTTGCATCCATCATCCTAAACCTTATGTCAAGAATAAATTTAGGCAACACACAAACAAAAAACTTGATCGGAAAACTGCGACTTTGAAAAGAAAAGGCAGATGCACAAACGTTTCTCCTGTCAGGATCGACAAAAAATTCTCGGTAGATTAATTGCTCTGAACATAGAAAGAAAAGATGCAATCAAACAACTTGATCCGGGCCCAATACAGCTCCAAGATGAAACGCAGCTGGTGTTAACTACAGAAGTAGACCAGCAAGATGTTCGATCACAAATTCTTTACAATTTTCCTAAAATCGGGGAATTGGAGTACGTCACCAGCCGTTTAAGGATGATCCTGACTTAATTTTTTCTGAAGTATTCTAAAATCATTCAACGGTGCTATGTAATCTAATGTGTCAAGGACAAATTAGCTGAAACTGATCGAAGTGCTTTCAAATTTCGAAAATTTTCTGTGTCGTTGGATCGTTAGATTGTGATTACGGTTATATTATTGCATGTTTTCGAGTTTAAACCTCTATCTTGAATAAAAGTTCGATTACTGGTTTTCTTTCTAGTTAAGTTATCGAGATACTACTAGGGAAACAGACCCTATAACCTTTCTTTCATTAATTCAGGATCAGTTCCTTATACATCTCACCACATAGACTTTTTTCAATTCATGCCAAAAAGCTAAGCATTTTAGCAACCGTTTTTCTTTGACAATGATATCAAAAATGAATCGACCGTTTTCTGTGCAAACGTTGTCACTATCTGATGCGTTAAATCTGAAGGTAATCAAAACCAAAATTATAATTTTGATTTTCACAGATTTTTGTGTCAATTTTCTACAGCAAAAATGCAGAACCTTAACTGGAATCGAAATGCATCATGGCTAATCTAGTGAGCTTATAAAGCGTGTATTTGCTTCTACCTTTATTTCGAAAAAAAAATAACGTAGCCATAGAAAAGCTATAAATTGTAATCGAAAGTTGTTTTTTTTTAACGCGTGAGCCCTACCCGCACCGGAGTTCCTTGGAGAAAAATCATTATAATGAAAAATGTTGTCTAAAATGTTGTCATTATGATCCATTATTGTGGCAAATTTAGACCAGGTAATCGATTATAGTGTCATTATAATCGATTATTTTTGAAAAAACAATCCAATAAAATCCATTATAATGGATTATAATCAAATTAAAATTCACTATAATGGATTATAATCCATTTAAAATCCATTATAAATGATTATAACGGATTATAATCTATACATTTTTTGCAAAATCATTCGCAAAACTTCCGAAATTTCTGCGTTACTCACGGCCTACTCGCAATCTAAACCTACTCGAGTTAACATCCCCCCTCTTTGACCCCCATCAGTCCGCATTTGCCCAAACCCCTTTCCCCCACTAAACGGGGGGTTAAACTAAGATGAGAGAGGGGGGTAATTGAGGAGGGGGTAAGCAATGGGGGAGGGGGTAACCTGGGGGGGGGGGGTGAGGAGGGGGAATGTAATTCATAAACATCCTCCCCCAAAGTCTACCAATAAACAAACCCCCATAAAGGGTGCGAATGCGAATGGTGGTTGTGGTAAACTAGCAGGGAGGTGGGTGGGGGGATGAAATGGGGGGGGGGGGTAAACGGGGGGAGGGGGGGTGTAAACAGGGAGGAAAACGGAGGGAGGTATAAACAGGGAGGAAAATGGGGGGGACAGGGAAGGGGTAAACGGGGTATAAAAGACCAAATTATAAAGATTGAAAAGTGAAAAGCAACATTTTATGAGGCCTAAAATCCCAATATGCGTAGCACCTGCACTAAACTGGAAATGCGATAACTTTGTAAAAAAAAAGTTGTTTTTTCTTATGACTAACCTCTCGAAAATCCATTACAATCGATTATAATTGATAATATTCGATTATGATGGATTGTTTTGTCTCGAAAACAAGTTTCATTTTCATTCAGAAGTAATCTATTTTAATTGATAGTAATCGATCATACTCGGATTTTTTTGACTAAAAAATAGTTTCATTATAATCCATTTTGAATCGATTATAATCGATTATTATCGAAGTTTATTGAGACAGACCACGAATTCCGGTGCGGGAATTCCGGTGCGGGTAATATTCCGATGGTTTGGAAGGATCAACAAAAAATTATATAAAAGAGGCCTTGGGGAAACTCGCATAGTGGCGACATGAGTCGTCCTTGGCCCAGTTTGGTTGCTAAATTCAGATCGATAAACAAAATTGCTGTTTTGCAAAATAGCTTAATTGTTGCCGCATTCAAGTGACTAGATCGTTAGTATATTGAAATTTCGATGTGATATTTTTCGATATGTTATCTCTTTTATCAGCAGCAATCATCTGTAAGCCGTTTGAACTGAAAAGTTTCACAGCGAGGCTTTTAGGTTTTAGTGTTATTCATGACATGAGTTATCAATCACAGATTTACATAAAAGAGCGGTAAGTTATTGCCAAAATTGGTAGGTCTAGATAACTTGATCATAAACGAATGAGTAAAAGAGCAATCAAAATGAGATAGTTAAAGATTCATGACTCATAACAGCTTAAAAATGGCGATCAAAAATTTCGAAGTCATCAAGTCAAAAGAGTAGAATCAAGTCATCCCCCTCAGCGAATACTCAGTCCCCTGCATCAATCTCATCAGCAGCACAAAAAATTATAAGCCGCAACAGCAAACATTCTCCCCTGAACCAACCTACACATTCGACACCAACCTACACAATCAACTAGATCAGCCAACCACGCCCCCTCTTCAACGTCAAAGAGCAGCAGACTTTACGGGATCTGAAGAACGTTCTGCGCCAACCGGGCATGCAACTCGGATCTAGACAGAAAACCTCGAAGATCTACCGTGTCAACTCGAAAACAGATGCGTAGTTAAAAATTGAGTAGCTGTATGCATTTTTTATTCAGGTCAGACCATCTCAAGGTCATACAGATTAATTGAAGCGATTCAGTTTCGAGGTCAAACGCTGATTAAAATGGTCAAAACTGATTACACCCAGACAAGGCCAACTAGTGATCACAAATTAATCAGTAATTATTTAACTGTTATTTTTGTGATGGTTGGTTTTTAATGTCATATATATTCACTTTCTCAATTCAACAACAATCACTACCTCTTCTCAATCCTTAGTTCAAACCTCAGATTATATATCAGTCTCTAACACTAGCTCTTAATCCTATTTGCTCTAACGGTGAATCTTAACAGGTTATGGGCCCATATTTCTTTTTTTTCCATATTATTTTTCTGTAAGAATTTTTAGCTTTTAGCTAACAGCCTTAAGCAACGTTGGAATTGAGAGTGGATGCTTTCAGTGGAAAGCCTGAAAATTTTTCTTGCTTATTCGACGAAGTTTGTGGCTCTGACGCACACTAAGCCCTGTTCAGGACAGTGATTGGCAATGATGCTCTGCACGAAGCTGTGCCTTCTCTCCCCGAGAAATTGAATGCTGATCAGCAGGCAGCCTACGATACCAAGATGCAGGAGCGAGCAGTGTTGATCCAGCAGAGGAAAGACAATCGAAACACTGAATGGTCCCACCTGGCTCTGGTGCTCAACAACACCCTTTTGACTTTCATAAAGAACGACTGCGTGGAATCATATGGTGATGGGACGAAGTCCTAGAAGCTGCTTCAAGAGAAATTTTGCAGCGCAGAGGGGCCGGCGGTGGTCAGTCTAATCGGCCAGCTTGCTGAGCTGCGCCTAGGATCAAAAGAGGACCTGAACGACTACTTCGTTCGCATTCAAGAGCTGATGGAGCTGTTGAGCCAAGGTGGAGAAGCAATCATGGACACACTGTTCACTTCTTCTTTTGGCGATCAATGGGCTGCCTGACAGCATTGAGCATTTTGTTGTGCAACCAGCCTAGACGTTTCCAGAGTTGAGAAGGAGGTTGAGGAGTTACGATGTTTCGATGAAAGTTCGACGTTGAGCGAGGACTGGACATGGTCACATAGCCCTGCAAGCTGTTGGGAGGAAGAAAGGAGTTTCAAGTAGTGGTTGCGGTCAGAAGGGTCATATGGTGAGAACTGCCAATCTAAAAGTGACAGTGGCAATCCAGTCATCGATGCAGTGGGGGCAAGGGAAGGAGCAAGGGTGCTTCAAGTGTGGGCAACCTGGACATTTTGCAGGGTAGTGCCAGCAGGGGAGGACAGGGTTCTTCAGTTGTTGTGCTGCAACTTGATGACCTCCTTGTGGATACGGGATGCATTGATCATGTGGTGCAGAGCAGGGCTGTCTTTTCTAGCTTTGAGAGCTGGAACGAAGGTTCAACTGTTGAGAGCCCCATCGGCACGCTGTCAAGGATTGAGTGTAAAGCATCAGTGTAAGTGCAGACCAGTGAGTGCCATGACGCTGTGAGGAGCTAAATTTTTCACAATGGGCTGTTTGTGCCGAGCTACAGTGTAAACTTGATGAGTGCAATCTCAGCTGTGGCTGGAGGCTCAGGCTTCAATTTCGCCACAGATGCTTCACATCTACAAGCAGCAGATGGGGGATAGCTACCTGTGAAGCAGCGCGGAAAGTTTTCCCTCCTTGAGTGCATGTTCAAGAGGAACCCGTTGACTCTAGTGAAGAAAACAAGGAGGGACACCAGTCAGGCAATGTTATGGTACCGACGACTGGGCTGGGACACCTCAACCAGTAAGATCATTCATCGGTCGTCAATGTGGGCAATCTAGAGACACTCAGGGATCACTTGAAGTATCGAATATGAATGGTGCACGCTATGCCATTTGAGCTTCATTGACGTTCTCAGTCGTCTGGCTGTGGTCAAGAACCTGATTAGAAGTTCCAGGAGTTTGTTCACTGTGCGCAATACTCCCCAACAGAATGGTGTAGCAGAGCGCTACAACAGAGTGATCACCGAGATGACTCGATATCTGCTGGCCGAATCCAAGCTACCGAAGATGTTTGGGTGCGATCAATAATGACAGCTGTGAGGAATCGCAAACTGTGTCCCACATCCAGCAACGAGAAGCTCCTTTCAGCGATAGAGATACACTATGGGAAATCATCAAAAAGAGCTATCTGCGTGTGTTCGGTTGACTGGCGTTCTATCTGGATCGATGCGACAGACGAAAACTGGATCCAAAGGGCAAGAGAAGCAAGTTCATCGGATACGACGAGGAGAGAAAGCCTACTTGTTGATGGATCTAGATACAAGACAAGTGGTGGGAGCAAGAACCGTGACATTCAATGAGAACATCATTCTAGATTACTTTATGGTTGACAGTGAGCCATTTTTCAAAACATCGAGGTATCAATCAAGACATGCATTGATATCGGGCAACCAAACACGACGGAAACCAGCCAAGCCAATTGAGCGCGACATTGCAGATTCAGTGGAGGCCACTGAGGAAAACAGGTTGAGGAGGAGGAAGATGTAGATTCACATTCTACTGATCAGCCAGAACAGAGGTCCGTTAGGACAAGGAACCCACCCACTCGATACGTACTGGCCTATACCCATGCTTCAGTGACTGGAGTCCAAGAGCTAAGAGGCTACTCAGAAGCACTGCCTGGACCCAAAAAAACGCAGTGGTTGGCAGCTATGGTTTTAGAGGTGAAGTCTATAGAAGCCATGTGAACATGGACAATTGTTGATAGACTACAGTTTCGAAGTTATTCTTGGACGATGGGTTCATGCTGTAAATAGAGATGCAATGGGACAAGTGGAGCGGTATATGTAGTGAAAGGAATACTGCTGGCTCTGGGGGCACAAAAGATCTTGTACTTCATCAGAAAGATGTTAAGTCAGCTTTCCTCAGCTCTCGTCTAGCAGAGACAGTGTACTTGGAGCAGCCAGAGGGGTTCAGCAGCGGTGACAGCCAAGTGTGCACAACGAAGTCTCTTTGAACAGCGGCAGGCAGGAAGAGGCTGGTAACAGACGCTGAGCACGTTCCTTCTTGATGAAAAGTTCACAAGAAGCAACAACGACTTCTTTTTGTTCTCGATGAGGAGAAAAAATGATGCAATGATTTATGCGCTGGTTTGGGCAGATGACACCATCATTGGGTGCAGATGTCCAGACAAAATTGAAAATCTGAGGAGCCGCATTATCCTGGTTCCTGCAAATGCAGGTCAAGCAGTCACCTGGGACGATAAAAGTGAATCAATCCAGTTAAATCGATGACTTCTTGAAGTGTTTTGATCTAGCTGAATGCAAATCAGTGGGCACACCAGCGGTCATCAGCTTACAACTGTCGAAGAAGGACTGCCCTGTACATGAAAACTGAGGACTACAAAGGAATTTTGGCTCATTATTGCACACAGCTATGCAAACAAGTCCTAATATCCTAGCTATTGTGACGCTACTCTCTCGTTTCCCGCAGAATCCGGGAAGGGTGCACTGGGTGGCCGCAAAGAGGGTTCTCTGTTACCTGAAGAGGAGCAAAGATCTAGAGCTGTGCTACACTAAGGACTCTGGTGCAGATGCTGATACACTGGTGGTGCATCCACAATGGCACATCGGTTCAAGAGGCTCTATATCTGCGATCACATCACGATGTGATGAGCGTAGTTTTTGATGGACCAACTGTCATCAAAGAGGCCAACTGGAGCTGCATCAAGATGTGCAAGAAACCTTTGATGCAGATGCGAACGAAACACATCGATGTGAAATATCACTTTATTCGAGAACGAGTGGAAGGTGAGACAATTGAATTTCAATATTGCCCTACTGAATTCATGGAAGCTGACTTGTTGTCAAAAACCCTGAACAAGGCTATGGTGGAAGAGCATCGTCGACCTTGAAGTGTTGACGCCTGTCATTGGACAAAGCCAATTCAGCCTGAGTTGGGATGCTGAGGTCAGACCAACTCAAGGTCAGACTGATCAGTTGAAGCGAATCAGTTTCGAGGTCAAAAACTGATTAAAATAATCAAAGCTGATTAAATTCAGACAAGGTCATTTATTGATCACAAACTAAATAATTAACTGGTACATTCAAGATGCTTAGATTGTCATGTCCTTTATATTCAATTTCTCAATTCATTCTTCAACAATCACTACCTCTCCTCAGTCCTCAGTTTAAACCTCAGATTCTATCTCAGTATCTAACTCCAGCTCTTAACTCTAGTTGCTCTAACTCTGCATCTTAACATTTTTAAATCCTCGGGGTGCAAAAGTATAGGATTTGTCATAAAAAAAACTTATCCCATACCAAACAAAAATCAATAGCCACAATTTATTAGTCAAAACTTTGAAACCCAAAAAATGACAAACCAATCTAAGCTTTTCTAAACAGCCCTCATTTTTCACAACCTTTCTGAGCAGGTTATACTAAGAGACTAAAAATTTCCTCGCAAAAGTTAGAAAGTAGTTTCAGGTTTTCTAATTCATCAGAGCTCTTAAAATCTTTTAATCTTGAAAAAAACATAGCCAGTGAGGTTGTATTTTGTATTTCCTAGCTAAGTTTCAGCGTTCAATAAACAAACCGCGTTACTTAGTTTGATAGTTCATACATAAGTCATATCAAAGCCATACCTAAATTGAGCACGCAGATAGTGCAAATAGGACCGTTCTTATTTTTGGCACGGCATAACATGTTGAATTCAGATAGTTCTTACTCATTCTTTATTAAAAATTTCCATTGATTTTTGTAATGTCTTTACGACAATCACCGATGGCTCCAAAAATAGCTCAACAAGCGCGATTTGACCAATGGAATTTTCACTACATTCTTTTTGAAGCTCTTGAACAACAATTTAACCCAGAAGCTTCAAAAATTACTGAAAAAAGAAGACGCAAAAATACTTTCTAACGAGCTATTCAAAGTCTAACAAGAATTTTAAAAATGGGGGCTTCAAATAACTTCCTTTTCTCTTCAAGAAGTTCAAGGTTTTCTAGAGAAGAAATTTTTTCGACGCAACCATAAATGAAAGTTATTGAAATGCATAGATATGAAAAGTATTGCAACGCATAACCGGAAGACAATTTATCTGCCAAACCAATTGAGAAACGATCCACGTCTGCAATTTCCACCAGCGCACTGTTCCCCTTTGAATGTCTACTGCGGCGAACATCAATTACAACGTCTCTACATTAGCCATCAGCTTTGATTCAACTACAACAACCCCGCCATTAATACACTCCTCAGGAAACCAATAAATCGATGACTTCTTGAAGTGTTTTAATCTAGCTGAATGCAAATCAGTGGGCACACCAGCGGTCATCAGCTTACAACTGTCGAAGAAGGACTGCCCTGTACATGAAAACTGAGGACTACAAAGGAATTTTTGGCTCATTATTGTACACAGCTATGCAAACAAGTCCTGATATCCTAGCTATTGTGACGCTACTCTCTCGTTTCCCGGAGAATCCGGGAAGGGTGCACTGGGTGGCCGCAAAGAGGGTTCTCTGTTACCTGAAGAGGAGCAAAGATCTAGAGCTGTGCTACACTAAGGACTCTGGTGCAGATGCTGAAACACTGGTGGTGCATCCACAATGGCACATCGGTTTAAGAGGCTCTATATCTGCGATCACATCACGATGTGATGAGCGTAGTTTTTGACGGACCAACTGTCATCAAAGAGGCCAACTGGAGCTGCATCAAGATGTGCAAGAAACCTGTGTTGCAGATGCGAACGAAACACATTGATGTGAAATATCACTTTATTCGAGAACGAGTGGAAGGTGAGACAATTGAATTCCAATATTGCCCTACTGAATTCATGGAAGCTGACTTGTTGTCAAAAACCCTGAACAAGGCTAGGGTGGAAGAGCATCGTCGACCTTGAAGTGTTGACGCCTGTCATTGGACAAAGCCAATTCAGCCTGAGTTGGGATGCTGAGGTCAGACCAACTCAAGGTCAGACAGATCAATTGAAGCGAATCAGTTTCGAGGTCAAAAACTGATTAAAATAGTCAAAGCTGATTAAATTCAGACAAGGTCATTTATTGATCACAAACTAAATAATTAACTGGTACATTCAAGATGCTTAGATTGTCATGTCCTTTATATTCAATTTCTCAATTCATTCTTCAACAATCACTACCTCTTCTCAGTCCTCAGTTTAAACCTCAGATTCTATCTCAGTATCTAACTCCAGCTCTTAACTCTAGTTGCTCTAACTCTGCATCTTAACATTTTTTAATCCTCGGGGTGCAAAAGTATAGGATTTGTCATAAAAAAAACTTATTCCATACCAAACAAAAATCAATAGCCACAATTTATTAGTCAAAACTTTGAAACCCAAAAAATGACAAACCAATCTAAGCTTTTCTAAACAGCCCTCATTTTTCACAACCTTTCTGAGCAGGTTATACTAAGAGACTAAAAATTTCCTCGCAAAAGTTAGAAAGTAGTTTCAGGTTTTCTAATTCATCAGAGCTCTTTAATCTTGAAAAAAACATAGCCAGTGAGGTTGTATATTGTATTTCCTAGCTAAGTTTCAGCGTTCAATAAACAAAGCGCGTTACTTAGTTTGATAGTTCATACATAAGTCATATCAAAGCCATACCTAAATTGAGCACGCAGATAGTGCAAATAGGACCGTTCTTATTTTTGGCACGGCATAACATGTTGAGTTCAGATAGTTCTTACTCATTCTTTATTAAAAACTTCCATTGATTTTTGTAATGTCTTTACGACAATCACCGATGGCTCCAAAAACAGCTCAACAAGCGCGATTTGACTAATGGAATTTTCACTACATTCTTTTTGAAGCTCTTGAACAACAATTTAACCCAGAAGCTTCAAAAATTACTGAAAAAAGAAGACGCAAAAATACTTTCTAACGAGCTATTCAAAGTCTAACAAGAACTTTAAAAATGGGGGCTTCAAATAACTTCCTTTTCTCTTCAAGAAGTTCAAGGTTTTCTAGAGAAGAAATTTCTTCGACGCAACCATAAATGAAAGTTATTGAAATGCATAGATATGAAAAGTATTGCAACGCATAACCGGAAGACAATTTATCTGCCAAACCAATTGAGAAACGATCCACGTCTGCAATTTCCACCAGCGCACTGTTCCCCTTTGAATGTCTACTGCGGCAAACATCATTTACAACGTCTCTACATTAGCCATCAGCTTTGATTCAACTACAACAACCCCGCCATTAATACACTCCTCAGGAAACCAATAAATCGATGACTTCTTGAAGTGTTTTGATCTAGCTGAATGCAAATCAGTGGGCACACCAGCGGTCATCAGCTTACAACTGTCGAAGAAGGACTGCCCTGTACATGAAAACTGAGGACTACAAAGGAATTTTTGGCTCAATATTGTACACAGCTATGCAAACAAGTCCTGATATCCTAGCTATTGTGACGCTACTCTCTCGTTTCCCGGAGAATCCGGGAAGGGTGCACTGGGTGGCTGCAAAGAGGGTTCTCTGTTACCTGAAGAGGAGCAAAGATCTAGAGCTGTGCTACACTAAGGACTCTGGTGCAGATGCTGATACACTGGCTGGTGGTGCATCCACAATGGCACATTGGTTCAAGAGGCTCTATATCTGCGATCACATCACGATGTGATGAGCGTAGTTTTTGACGGACCAACTGTCATCAAAGAGTCCAACTGGAGCTGCATCAAGATGTGCAAGAAACCTGTGATGCAGATGCGAACGAAACACATTGATGTGAAATATCACTTTATTCGAGAACGAGTGGAAGGTGAGACAATTGAATTCCAATATTGCCCTACTGAATTCATGGAAGCTGACTTGTTGTCAAAAACCCTGAACAAGGCTAGGGTGGAAGAGCATCGTCGACCTTGAAGTGTTGACGCCTGTCATTGGACAAAGCCAATTCAGCCTGAGTTGGGATGCTGAGGTCAGACCAACTCAAGGTCAGACAGATCAATTGAAGCGAATCAGTTTCGAGGTCAAAAACTGATTAAAATAGTCAAAGCTGATTAAATTCAGACAAGGTCATTTATTGATCACAAACTAAATAATTAACTGGTACATTCAAGATGCTTAGATTGTCATGTCCTTTATATTCAATTTCTCAATTCATTCTTCAACAATCACTACCTCTTCTCAGTCCTCAGTTTAAACCTCAGATTCTATCTCAGTATCTAACTCCAGCTCTTAACTCTAGTTGCTCTAACTCTGCATCTTAACATTTTTTAATCCTCGGGGTGCAAAAGTATAGGATTTGTCATAAAAAAAACTTATTCCATACCAAACAAAAATCAATAGCCACAATTTATTAGTCAAAACTTTGAAACCCAAAAAATGACAAACCAATCTAAGCTTTTCTAAACAGCCCTCATTTTTCACAACCTTTCTGAGCAGGTTATACTAAGAGACTAAAAATTTCCTCGCAAAAGTTAGAAAGTAGTTTCAGGTTTTCTAATTCATCAGAGCTCTTTAATATTGAAAAAAACATAGCCAGTGAGGTTGTATATTGTATTTCCTAGCTAAGTTTCAGCGCTCAATAAACAAACCGCGTTACTTAGTTTGATAGTTCATACATAAGTCATATCAAAGCCATACCTAAATTGAGCACGCAGATAGTGCAAATAGGACCGTTCTTATTTTTGGAACGGCATAACATGTTGAGTTCAGATAGTTCTTACTCATTCTTTATTAAAAACTTCCATTGATTTTTGTAATGTCTTTACGACAATCACCGATGGCTCCAAAAACAGCTCAACACGCGCGATTTGACTAATGGAATTTTCACTACATTCTTTTTGAAGCTCTTGAACAACAATTTAACCCAGAAGCTTCAAAAATTACTGAAAAAAGAAGACGCAAAAATACTTTCTAACGAGCTATTCAAAGTCTAACAAGAATTTTAAAAATGGGGGCTTCAAATAACTTCCTTTTCTCTTCAAGAAGTTCAAGGTTTTCTAGAGAAGAAATTTCTTCGACGCAACCATAAATGAAAGTTATTGAAATGCATAGATATGAAAAGTATTGCAACGCATAACCGGAAGACAATTTATCTGCCAAACCAATTGAGAAACGATCCACGTCTGCAATTTCCACTAGCGCACTGTTCCCCTTTGAATGTCTACTGCGGCAAACATCAATTACAACGTCTCTACATTAGCCATCAGCTTTGATTCAACTACAACAACCCCGCCATTAATACACTCCTCAGGAAACCAATAAATCGATGACTTCTTGAAGTGTTTTAATCTAGCTGAATGCAAATCAGTGGGCACACCAGCGGTCATCAGCTTACAACTGGAAGAAGGACTGCCCTGTACATGAAAACTGAGGACTACAAAGGAATTTTTGGCTCAATATTGTACACAGCTATGCAAACAAGTCCTGATATCCTAGCTATTGTGACGCTACTCTCTCGTTTCCATTAGAATCCGGGAAGGGTGCACTGGGTGGCCGCAAAGAGGGTTCTCTGTTACCTGAAGAGGAGCAAAGATCTAGAGCTGTGCTACACTAAGGACTCTGGTGCAGATGCTGATACACTGGCTGGTGGTGCATCCACAATGGCACATTGGTTCAAGAGGCTCTATATCTGCGATCACATCACGATGTGATGAGCGTAGTTTTTGACGGACCAACTGTCATCAAAGAGGCCAACTGGAGCTGCATCAAGATGTGCAAGAAACCTGTGATGCAGATGCGAACGAAAGACATCGATGTGAAATATCACTTTATTCGAGAACGAGTGGAAGGTGAGACATTTGAATTCCAATATTGCCCTACTGAATTCATGGAAGCTGACTTGTTGTCAAAAACCCTGAACAAGGCTATGGTGGAAGAGCATCGTCGACCTTAAAGTGTTGACGCCTGTCATTGGACAAAGCCAATTCAGCCTGAGTTGGGATGCTGAGGTCAGACCAACTCAAGGTCAGACAGATCAATTGAAGCGAATCAGTTTCGAGGTCAAAAACTGATTAAAATAGTCAAAGCTGATTAAATTCAGACAAGGTCATTTATTGATCACAAACTAAATAAATAACTGGTACATTCAAGATGCTTAGATTGTCATGTCCTTTATATTCAATTTCTCAATTCATTCTTCAACAATCACTACCTCTTCTCAGTCCTCAGTTTAAACCTCAGATTCTATCTCAGTATCTAACTCCAGCTCTTAACTCTAGTTGCTCTAACTCTGCATCTTAACATTTTTTAATCCTCGGGGTGCAAAAGTATAGGATTTGTCATAAAAAAAACTTATCCCATACCAAACAAAAATCAATAGCCACAATTTATTAGTCAAAACTTTGAAACCCAAAAAATGACAAACCAATCTAAGCTTTTCTAAACAGCCCTCATTTTTCACAACCTTTCTGAGCAGGTTATACTAAGAGACTAAAAATTTCCTCGCAAAAGTTAGAAAGTAGTTTCAGGTTTTCTAATTCATCAGAGCTCTTAAAATCTTTTAATCTTGAAAAAAACATAGCCAGTGAGGTTGTATATTGTATTTCCTAGCTAAGTTTCAGCGTTCAATAAACAAACCGCGTTACTTAGTTTGATAGTTCATACATAAGTCATATCAAAGCCATACCTAAATTGAGCACGCAGATAGTGCAAATAGGACCGTTCTTATTTTTGGCACGGCATAACATGTTGAATTCAGATAGTTCTTACTCATTCTCTATTAAAAACTTCCATTGATTTTTGTAATGTCTTTACGACAATCACCGATGGCTCCAAAACAGCTCAACAAGCGCGATTTGACTAATGGAATTTTCACTACATTCTTTTTGAAGCTCTTGAACAACAATTTAACCCAGAAGCTTCAAAAATTACTGAAAAAAGAAGACGCAAAAATACTTTCTAACGAGCTATTCAAAGTCTAACAAGAATTTTGAAAAAATGGGGGCTTCAAATAACTTCCTTTTCTCTTCAAGAAGTTCAAGGTTTTCTAGAGAAGAATTTTCTTCGACGCAACCTTAAATGAAAGTTATTGAAATGCATAGATATGAAAAGTATTGCAACGCATAACCGGAAGACAATTTATCTGCCAAACCAATTGAGAAACGATCCACGTCTGCAATTTCCACCAGCGCACTGTTCCCCTTCGAATGTGTACTGCGGCAAACATCAATTACAACGTCTCTACATTAGCCATCAGCTTTGATTCAACTACAACAACCCCGCCATTAATACACTCCTCAGGAAAGCAATAACTACACAGAAACCAATTATTGCATCTGGCGATGAGAAGGGCAGTTTTATGCAGATTGTAAAAAAAGCGGAAGACCAAAATGAAATTTTTGTGGCAATTGCGACAATAGTTGCATGGATCAACCAGCCGAAAAAACAAAAATCATGTACCAGGTAAAGGAAGACCGTCTAATCACGCTACAAGAATTATCCAGCTTCAGGACGTGGATCAACTTTGGTTGCTACCAACATATCTGGTTGGCCTCAAATACAAATACAGGACGACACAGCCTTCTCAACAGGTTGTTACAACTACAGATTAGGAGAGAACCAGTATTTTTATAATACGACAGCACAATTCTACTGACATTTCTATAAGCGCGAAAAAAGAATCAATCGTTCATATTTCGAGGTTTTCGATTGGCATCGTCTACTCCGCGCAACTGTTCTTATTTTGCACTTCAAGGGATTTTTTTCAGCAAAAAAACGGCAACGTGTTTCAAGCATAGACGACGGGAAGATGGCTAAAAATCCTACTAAACGGGCAATCAGAACATGCTAAATTTCCTGATAATTTTAAGTGTTGCCAACGAACTGTTGCTTTGTCATTGTCAGCAAAGCATTGTACTACAAAGAAGCTTTACTGTCCTTCTCGCGTTTCAAAAATGGTAGTTTTCTTGAGCTCGAGGACGACTGAGACATTTGCTAATGCCAGATGTGACTAACTACCCTATTTTTCCAAATCTAAAAGTTTTTTCGATTCAACTAAAGCTAAAAACGCATGCACTTCGGCACCGATTTTGTACGACACTACTTGCAACATACTTTCGTAAATTTGGGTCTCAGAAAAGCTTTGAGGCACAACCTCACTACTGCTTCTTGTGCGGCCGCTTCCAAAGGAAAAGCTCAAGTCCTTTTATGGCCCTTACACCGCTTCAAATTTCAATGACCCGAGAATACCTCTTTTTCTTTTCAAGAACATTGGAACTGACTACATCGGTTCAAAATGCCTTGCTAAAAAAGATACCACAGACACAAACTACTTCCATCTCCCTACTTGTTTGCCAACGCGTACAATCCACCTAGACGGACAATCTGACAACTGATATTAACGTGACTGAATTTTGCAGATTCAAGGCTCGGCGAGGCCCTAAGAAATTATTTATTTCGGATAACGCAATACATTTTGTCGCCGCACGTTCCCAAATCACAAATTAACCCTTAATATACAACAAAAATAAATTAGCAACCAAGTTTCAACTGATTTCAATCGATCGACGTCTTAAATCGTCTAATGTTTCTCATTTTTGTTGGGTGTGGGAGTGTCTCGTTCTGATCCTCAAAGGAGTCTTTCTAATCATAAGAATTAGGGTCGAACAGGTTTTCTGGTGACCTGTATTCAACTATTTTAGTAGAATACGAATGCCTCATATTCCCAAGCTAATTGCAACCACTGATTCATGTAATTTGCGAAATTAATGACACATTAACTTTTACATTTAACCACTCTTCCATATCGAATGCCATTCGTTCACGCTCCCGCACTTTCTGCAAACAAAACAAACTAAGCAATAAATCCTGGAAGCTAATCAAGTATCGACTAGACAGCTTCTGGAAGCAATTACTCAAAGAATACGCTCCAATCTTAATCAATCGAATCATCTGGATTTAGAGAGAGAAAACTGTAGAAAACAAACCTAGTGTGGATCCTCGAACAGTTTACTCCATGAAGGATATGGCCTTTGGGTGAGGTTGTTGAAAGTGTACCGGTCCATATTGCATCGCGCGCTCATGTATACTAAACACTAGCTTCAGATTCGAAGCCTAAATTACTCTCCTAATTTTTGTTGCTCTTTTACTCATTTTTTGTGTACAATTTATCTAAATTTAACCAATTTTAGCCTTAAATTACCGTTTTTGCTATGATAATCGTGTGATTGATAATTCAGGTCACGAATATTCACGCGGTTACCGTGCTTCATCACAGTTTAAAGCGTAAAACGATTAGTTGACAAGAATAAAGTTCAAAATGGAAATAAGGTGTGTGCTACGCGCTACGCAATTGATGCCTGATTATTTTTGAGAAAACATAGCCAAAAATCCATCAAATTTAAAGATGTTAAGCACCTTCTAAAATATAAGTATGACCGAAAATTTTCAAAAGAAAAGTTTTGCAGCTCAAAGAAATTAACCATAGTCAAAATAAGGCCCTTTCAACCAGTTGGAACAGTTCAGTGTAAATACAGCAATTACAACTGCACTCGTTGTTCTATCCAATTTTGTTGATCAGGTCTCTGGCCATGCTAATAGCGTCAGGTGCAGCTGACAGTGCCATCATGGGAAGAGACATCATTATTCTCCTATTATTTCTCCTACTGTCCTCTAAACACATTCATTTCTATCAACAATCAGTCATGAGGAAACTGAACTGATGAACAGTTCTATTAAAAAGGAACATAAATTCAAATACGTTTAATTGTCAAAGATATATAATCTGGATAAGAGTTTTTTCAAGTTGAACCTCCCAGAGATACTTCAATCGCGCTTCAGTTGACCAATTTCTTAACAAAAATTGTCATTTTACCCTAAGCAGGAACGAAAAGCAGCCGTTTATCAATCAACAGATATATAGGGTTGTCTTTGGCTCAATGAGAAAATGAGTTTAATAATGAGAAATTTGAAATGAATTATGACTTATGTGCTATGTTAAACCCTTTGAGTTTAAATTTGGAGAAAAACAATTTTGTAGGAAAATGTGGTCGTGGATGTTGAATAAGACGATTACAGAAGGCAAAACTGAAGTTTTTATTGATTGTATTTAAAAATTGATTTGACTTTTGACTGTTTCATTTGAACGTTTCTGACAATTTGTGAACAATTGTGACATTTGACAATTGACAATGCTTTTTTTATGAGCCTCAGATTTCCGAAGAATTTATTTAGCTTTGAAATTACCGCGAACAAAATCAACTACAGGACACTTTTTCCAAAAAAAAAAACGCGTGGGTTTGGTTCAATATCGTGGATCTGTTCGACTATTGTACCCCTCGGGTACCTAGTTAGCGAATATCCCCCTATAAAGAAAAATCAATGGTTCGGCATATGATAATTTTATGCCTTGCAATGAATCCGCTACTTTTGCAAAAGGGGAGTATAGTCATAAAGAGATCTCAAAATGTTTGATTTACTTGCGTGACTTCTAGCCTCATCAGTACCAAGTACACATTCTGCAAAGAAGAAGGCTAGAATAACAAAAATGAGAGATTTATTCATGGTGGTCACAGTTAATATCTGTCAACGAACAAAAAATGAAGGATTAGCATGGCAATGTTGGCTTTTATATATAACACCGCAACTGACTGGTGATTATGGACATCTGATTCAAATAACTACCAGCCGGAAGAAAGCAATTAAAGGAAGATTTTCGTTGCAAATTTATTTCTTTCAATGTTTATGAGCCAGATTTTAATTGATGGTAATAAAGTACGTCGTTAAAGTAACGGAACGTATTTGAGTTTGTTCTCTTGAAGCTAATTTCGTTGAAACTTTACCAGATTTGGCGGAAAGTTACCAGTTGCAATGAAATTCCCACTGACTTGTGCTTTCTAAACAGAGCAGATTAAAACATTTTTGATGTTGTGGTATTGAAAAAATAGCCATGATACATTTTTTGATAATGGTTTTCGCATTTTAGCTTCAAATGATAACGGCAGTTTTTTTTGCGCCTTGATTAGCTAGTATTATTCTGATGAACAAAAAACAGAGACAATTTACATGGAGGCCAGAAGATTCAAGTCCTCACGGGTGATCCCAGGTGTAGGTGGTATAATTCTACGCATAGTATGTTTGTTTCCATGCATAGATTGTATAGTTATCGAACCAACCGAAATTTGTATCAACCCGGAGTGCAATTTATGACTTTTAAAATTGCCTAGATAAAACCTTTTGACTTAAAAAAAAGGATAAAACAAAAATTAAAAGTTTTGAAAGCTGAGATGTTTTTGGTTGTTGAGCAGTAAAACGAATTGATTGAGTTTATGCTGGCAAAAATTTGATGCATTTTTTAAATCAATCATTTTTATTGAAAAAATCAAAGTTTAAGTTTTTTGTTGTTGTTTCAGCACTTAATTTTAATCAATTCTATCAGCAACAAACTTATTCTGTATTTTTTTAAAATTGATTCAATTTTTATCAATTCTTGGACTTTTTTCTGGGATATTTTTTTCCGACTTTCGATGAAAATTATGTCACTCAAACGGTATTGTTGAACTGTGTAAACGTGGGGGAACTCACAATATCTCTAGGCCGGTCTTACTCGCTAATTCACTCCGCCGCAATATGTTCCCTTTGGCGCTGAGGTCAGCGGGGCAACCGATTCCCAGTACTATTCACAATCCCAAAAGGGTTGATTTGGTGGTTGGCTGTTCTGTACTGTACTGTGCTGCTCGCCCCGTGATTCGTGCTCTTCTGACTGTATCTCACCCTTCAATCAATAATCGATCGCAACAACAATTCCAATAATAAGAATGAATTAAGAAATGAATATGAACAAATGCAGAGTAGCCTTTAATTGGCTGAAATATAAATAATCATTCAATTAAAAAATGGGTTTGCGATTACTAGTATTTAAACCAACTGCATCCTGCAGTTCAATTAACATCTCATTTCTAACTAGCGTTCCCCTCGAGAACTTCTTTCAATATCAATCGTTCAACAACAATTCCGCTATCCTCCAGATAGCCTAACTAACATTCACTATCTAATCTACATTCACATTAACAAGTCTTCCAACTCGTTCTCAGTTTACTTTGAGAATAAAGCGACTACCTTAGCTTGTAGCCCAAATTGTTTTCTAAATAACTGAGAACCAACTATTCGATTCGCTTGCAATAATTCTTCTACTCTAACAGGCTCTCCGGTACCCTCCAATTCCTTATCTTTCTTTTTACTTAGTTTTAGTGAAGTCAGGCCATTCCCTATCATTCCTGACATCCGCCTTAATCACCCGTCCGCAGATGTTTTAAGACTGTATCCCTCCTCCTGTCAACTCTGCCACGTGCCAACTTCGGTTTCTTGTATCAATATGTTCACACTTATTAGATACCCAAAATGCGGTAGCTGTCACAATTTGACCAAGCAAACAAATGTCATACGATTCTAATCAACCAATTCTTGAACTCTGTCAACTTCAGCTTTCGAGTTCAACTCAACCTCCAAACCATGCTATGTTCACCCAGTGATCCTCTCAAGGTTTTTATTTTAGTTATCCCGTTAACGTTCCGACCTCCCAAGGGTAGGGAGTGGCCCTTTTCATGGGTAGCTAACTAATTTCAGGCATCTAAATTTTTTATCTCTACTCTATTCCAATCCCGACCTTCTAGCTATCAGTGAAACGTAGTTCGTCTATTAGGGGTCAAATTAAACAAAAAAAACACCTCCGGAAAGCCAAGTAAATTTCCCGTCCATTCATACTATTTAGCAAACTTAACTCTCATGCTATGCCTCTATTACTACCAATTTCCTCTGGGACTACTTTTCTTTTACCCTGATTGAAATTCTATAAATAGCGCATTCGCCAAGCTAAATTGAACCCAATGTTTACCAAGTCCACTTTAAATTGAATCTTCTACTCTAAGGTTGCAATTTAAAAGCTATATCTCTATCAGTTTCTGCTCTAGTTCCCAATATATAAGTTTTCCACCCAATTTTTAGCAAGGTGACCCACACTCATTTCCAGCGGTTGGGCTGGGAAATACGCCTATTTCCGTTGTTAATATTGGGGCTTTCCATGCAATGTTGGGGTCAAAAAGTCCAGAGGTCAATTTAAGGTCACCCAGGAGTCAACCGGGTTCAAACTTCCATATATGGGTTCAGAATCCCATGGGGGTCCTAACTACCAAGTTTCATTCATATCCAGTTAATACTTCCAATTTCTAAGGTTCATTATCACTTTTCCCGGGGAAAAGTTATTAACACCAGAAGGAGTCACCGGATGGGTTTCAATCACTAGGGGTCATTTTCCGGGGTCCGTATCTTATGTCCATTGCCGCAATAAAATCGGTATGCCCTCGCTCAATATTTTGCGTAAATTGCCTATATTCGGTTTAAGGGGGTGTTTTTCTAAGTGCTAATGACTTCCGGTTCAACCGCCATATTTTGGTTCAAATTATAATACCAGATGTATCTTGCCACTACCTGTCATCCCTCCAAGTTTCAGCTCCCTGCGATCATTGGAGGCCGAGAAACGACTTCCGGAAGTTAGAGGTGGGTTTGTTTACTTAGGGCATAAAACCGGAAGTAGGGTCTTAGAGGTCTGGGGTTCCAAACTTAAGCTCCCCTTAACTAGGCCTACAACCTACTAGAGTTTGAGCCCAACACCGCCGCTAGTTTCCGAGTTCTGATAGGGCCATTTACAGTTCTTGGGACCGTTATCACTTGCCCCCCGAGGGTCTGACGGCTCCCGATTTTTGTATGCCCGGGTCAAATCATCTCTAGTATCGCTCTTCTGAATTTCATAACAATAGCTTTCTTAGTTCCGATTTGAGGGGGGGTGGTAACGCCAATTTTGTCAAATTTTGTTTTCTGGCTTAGGAGGGACGATATCCTCGAAGATTGCACTATTTCGAACTTCACCCTTTGTTTGCTGTACTACTTAACTTAATGACGAATCAATCTTACGCTCAGGTTACTAAAGCATGTAATAAAGTAGAATGCCAATTCTACAGTCTTCCCTTCTAGTCTATTATTCTCCCGAATAATGCTAATAAAAAAGTTTTAAATTACCGTTTTTCTACCAAACTAGATTAGCCCTATCTAATGCCTCATCTTATCATAACCCTTCCTAATTTCCGAGTTACACTTCCTTAAGCAAAATCGCGGACCTTTCAATCAGTCCCCATATGAATAATCAGATTCGACTAGTAAGCACTATTTGTTACAGAAATCCTAACAAGGTGACCTGACTGCTAATAAATTTACTCCACGAAGTACGACTCAACCTCTTTATTTAAAAAGTACCTAATGTTCAACAGTAACGCAATGTTCAGCAAAATTGAGGTGAGATTGCACTAAGATATTAAACAAGCACCAATGAGCTGGGTGACAAAGTTTCCGAAAAACTAAATTTAACTCACAAATTCATCTATTCAAAATCTAACTGGAAGCCTTCCTACTCGAACCGGTCTACCCACGTCTGTAATCCCACTTTCCATCACAGGTTCAATGATCGCCGGCTCAATCGGAGGTCTACCTTCAGCTTCGCTGGGGATATTCGCGGGCTCTTCTTCCCTTCTGGCTTCAATCTCCGTTGCGTCGTATGTCTCCAACGCGTCGCTCTGTCGTCGTAAGCCTCCGCCTACCCCAAAAGGACTAACTAGTGGCTCCACAACTACTCGATTTCTTCATGACATCAATCCCACGAGTTCTTGCTTTGGGCCTGGATCATGATTGAATTCCTCCCGATTGTTTGCCCAAATTGCCTCGTCTTCGATGTGCATTTCCGGATCCTCGAAGAAGTTCGCCGACCGATATGGTATAGGTCGCTTCCTTGCAGCAGTTTCTTCTGGTTTCCGCGTGTCCTCCACATATCGCTTCAGCGTGTTGAAGTGCAGGAACTTCAATTTACTGGGAGTCGATTGCTTTGCCACCTTGTAGGTCACTTCGGACATCCTGGCCATTACAACGTATGGTCCCTCCCATGCATCGAATGTCTTCTTCGACTTAATTTCTTCTTTAGATCACACCCAGACCTTGTCGCCAGTTGCATAGGGTTCCTTGTGATTTTTTTTTCCAGTACTGATCCTTTCGTCGACGTTGATCCATCCCTAGGACTTCTCTCACACTGCCATGTGCGTCTCGGAACTGCTCGTCTAGCCATTCCGCAAAACAATCCTTTATCAAGGGTTCATCGTGGAGTTATGCGTAGAACAGGTCAACTGGATACTGGCACTCCTGTCCATGCACCATGCTAAACGGCGTAGCTCCCGTTAACCGATTGATTGTCGTATTGTACACAAAGTTCAAGTACGGCAAAGTCGTGTCCCACGTCCTTTTGGTTCTCCACACAATACTTCAAAACCACTTCGACCATCTTCTCATTAAGCCTCCCCGCACACTCATTCCCTTCGGCTTATAGGACGGAGACTGAATTTTGTCAATACCCAAAAGTCGGCACATCTCCTGGATCATTTTGCCTCCAAAACTCTTCCCTTTATCCGTTCGCAAAACGTTCGGAACTCCGAATGCCAATACCCAATTTTCTACTATCTCTCGAGCCACGTCAACTGAATCCGTCGTCAGCAGGAGAACTGCAATCGCATACATCGTGAATAGATCCGTCAATACCAGCACATGCTTTGCTCCGGTGCTTGTCGCCATTGTCACTGGTCCCAAGATATCCACTGCCACCTTAGTGAATCTGATTACCGGATCAAATGGGGCCTGGCCCGCCGCTCGCTTCTGCTTCCCTTCTGTACTCTGGTGTGCACGGTTTAGGCGCCAGTTTGCCTTTCTCTCAACGTCAGTCTTCATCGTCGGCCTTCAGAACCTCTTCCGTATTCTAGCTAGAATCTTCTCAGCCGCAAGCTGTCCTCCGCCAGTCTCCATCAAATCAAACTGGCTAAGGATTTCCTCCGTCCAACCACTGGAACTATCGTCAGAAGGTTTGGCGTCGAGCCATCTCGCTGAGACCATTTTTTGTACAGTATTCCATCTTTAATACTCAACTCATCCCATCTTGACCAGTTGGCCAGTGTTTCAGGTCCATACTGCATGGCCTGCTCCTTCGGGATGATGTTCGTTCCCAATGAAGGCATATCGCTCATCTCGTCTGCTGTTCCTGCCCAGTAGAATACTTGCACAATCGCTTCGTCTTCTTCCTGCATTGTCGCAATCTCTTCGTTCGTTCGTTCCCATCGAATCGCGTCGCTGTCGACTACTTGGTCCACCTCTGTCGTTGGAAGCACTGCAACTCTTTCTGCCCGGCCTCCTCCACGAGTTCGTCTCAAAGCTTCATCTAATGAAATAGGCTTCGGGCACCCGTACATTTCGTATTCCTCCACTTTCGTTTCTTGAACCACATTTATGCTGTGATCGTCATAACTTGTCGGCCACCCTTCCAAGATTTCGTCGGGAGACTCCACTGTCGCTGTTATCTTCAATCAACCTCTTCCGCATGTCTGATCTGGGAAGATGATTTCTTTTAATCTGTCCGCCCGGTTCCTGTGGCAGAGAGGGCATCCGTTCCGGATAAAGACTATGAGTCAAGTGCCGTATGGGTACCATTGAATCTTCTCTCGTCCCCGTCCACAAAAAATCTTCTCCGCGACTGAACACCAAAGAGCACTGATACTCTTTCATCGATCGTAGTCCTAGGACCATCTCGGCTTTCAGTTTCGGGACCGCAAGCGCTTCGATTTCTTCGGCAATGTCGCCCAACTTGAAGCGAGTTCTGACAACTCCGTCGACCGCCATTATTTGTCCGTGTGCTGTCTCCAGTCGACCTACATGGCGTTCCATCGTCGGTGCGTCAACCATTCTCCGCGCACCATCTGTCCTTATGAGGTCGGTGATGGCTCCGGTACCAAGCAGCACCTCAACATAGGTTCCGCCTACGCAAGCATTAACAACTGCTACGCGTGGATCGCTGACATCATGGTTGATCCCAAGACGCTCGATGCGCGTCCGCGAATTCTTTTTCGTTTCCAACTTTGGGTCGTTCTCTCTGATTCTTGGTAGTCGCTCCATTATCGATAGAACTTGTTTCTGCTCCAATATCTTCTCGCTCTGACCTTCTCCATCATTATTTGCATTCGTATCGTAACGCTGGCAAGACCGAGTTCCTGTAGCTTGCATTCGCCTTTCCGCCTGCTGTTTCTTAAGTTCGGCCGGGAAAATCCTCCTTCGAACTCGCCTACTGTCCCGGCCCTTGGTATTTTAAATGGTTCGCGCTTCTTTGGGGACATCCTTTTGCCATGTGGCCCACCTGTCCACAATTAAAACAACCACCCTGGGTCCATGGGTTGTTTCCACTCTGTCGCCCAATTGGGTTCGCGGACTCGTCAGGTCTTGAACATCGTGCACCGACCGAACGTGATTTGGCCGTCTCCGACTCTTCATCCTGACTGTTTTGCGTGCCATATCTAGAGCCTGTGCTCGGGCCACTGCCTGGTTGAAATTCTCGAGGTCTTCTCGCAGAAGCAATTCCTGAAGCTCGAAATCACACAATCCATCAGTGAACTGTTCGCGGTTCATGTCGTCTCGGGCTTAAGCTCCCAGGTTTGTATTTGCAACTTCACCCAAAGATCGCATTCGTCTTGCAAAATCTCTCAAGCCCTCGCCTTCCTCCTGCATGAGGTTCTTGAATTCAGCCCTCGCAGCTGATTGGGTCTGAAATGGCATCATCCTCTGATCGAGTTCCGCGAGCATTCTGCCTAGCGTCGGCTTCTCGAACCCGTCAACGTCCTCTCGAAAGTGATTTGGCATACTCGTGAACTCGTCCAATGCCCAGCCTGTCAGACAAGTCGGCAGCATCATCCTGGCCTGCTCATCGTCCCATCGATTGGCGTCTGCTATCCAGACAAAATGTTTCCTCCAGTCTCGCCAGTTCTGATAACTGCTCGAGGGAAACCGATCTAGTCGTTTCGTACCAAATCCGAACACTCCCTGTTGTCAATCGAGAGCATTGGCCGCTGCCCTTGCAGCCTCTGCAATCAGCTGTCTGTCTTGATTGTTCATCGCCATCGCAATTCTTTCGTCGATCGTTCGTTCGTTCTTCTCGTCCTCGTAATCCCGCACAAATCGTTGTTGCAGCTACAATCCAGAATAGCGCCCATCCAGGAGCGCCACTGTAAACGTGGGGGAATTCACAATATCTCTAGGCCGGTCTTGCTCGCTATTTCACACCGCCGCAATATGTTCCATTTGGTACTGAGGTCAGCGGGGCAACCGATTCCCAGTACTGTTCACAATCCCAAAAGGGTTGATATGGTGGTTGGCTGTTCTGTACTGTACTGTGCTGCTCGCCCCGTGATTCGTGCTCTTCTGACTGTATCTCACCCGTCAATCAATAATCGATCGCAACAACAATTCCAATAATAAGAATGAATTAAGAAATGAATATAACTAAATACAGAATAGCCTATAATTGGCTGAAATATAAATTAATCATTCAATTAAAGAAAGGGGTTCGCGATTACTATTATTTAAACAAACTGCCTCCTGCAGTTCAATTAACACCTCACTGCTAACTAACGTTCTGCCCGAGAACTTCTTTCAATTTCAATCGTTCAACAACGATTCCGCTATCCTCTAGATAGCCTCATCAACAGTCACTAACTAATCTACATTAACATTAACAAGTCTTCCAACTCGTTCTCACTTTACTTTGAGAATCAAGCGACTACCTTAGCTTGTAGCCCAAATTATTCTCTAACTAACAGAGCACCAACTATTCGATTCGCTCGCACTAATTCTTCTGACTCTTACAGGCTCTCCGGTACCCTCTTATTCCTTATCTTTTTTTACACTTAGTTTTAGTTAAGTCACGCCATTCCCTATCAGTCCTGACATCCGCCTAAATCACACGTCCGCACATGTTTTAAGACTGTATCCCTCCTCCTGTCAACTCTGCCACCTGCCAACTTCGGTTTCTTGTATCAATATGTTCACACTTATTAGATACCCAAAATGCGGTAGCTGTCACAATTTGACCAAGCAAACAAATGTCATACGATTCTAATCAACCAATTCTTGAACTCTGTCAACTTCAGCTTTCGAGTTCAACTCAACCTCCAAACCATGCTATGTTCGCCCAGTGATCCTCCCAAGGTCTTTATTTTAGTTATCGTATTAACGTTCCGACCTCCCAAGGATAGGGAGTGGCCCTTTTCATGGGTACCTAACTAATTTTAGGCATCTAAATTTTTTATCTGTACTCTATTTCAATCCCGACCTTCTAGCTATCAGGGAAACGTAGTTCGTCTATTAGGGGTCAAATTAAACAAAAAAAAACACCTCCGGAAAGCCAAGTAAATTTCCCGTCCATTCATACTATTTAGCAAACTTAGCTCTCATGCTATGCCTCTATTACTACCAATTCCCTCTGGGACTACTTTTCTTTTACCCTGATTGAAATTCTATTAATAGCGCATTCGCGAAGCTAAATTGAACCCAATGTTTACCAAGTCCACTTTAAATTGAATCCTCTACTCTAAGGTTGCAATTTAAACGCTATATCTCTATCAGTTTCTGCTCTAGTTCCCAATATATAAGTTTTCCACCCAATTTTTAGGAAGGTGACCCATTCTCATTTCCAGTGGTTGGGCTGGGAAATACGCCACTTTCCGGTGTTAATATTGGGGCTTTCCATGCAATTTTGGGGTCAAAAAGCCCAAAAGTCAACTTAAGGTCACCCAGGGGTCAACTGGGGTCAAACTTTCATAGTTGGGTTCGGAATCCCATGGGGGTCCTAACTACCAAGTTTCATTCATATCCAGTTAATACTTCCAAAGTTATCCCATTTCTAAGGTCCATTATCACTTTTCCCGGGGAAAAGCTATTAACACCAGAAGGAGTTACCGGAGGGGTTTCAATCACGGGGGTCTTTTTCCGGGGTCCGTATCTTATGTCCATTGCCGCAATCAAATCGGTATGCCCTCGCTCAATATTTTGCGTAAATTGCCTATTTCCGGTCTAAGGGGGTGTTTTTCCAAGTGCTAAAAACTTCCGGTTCAACCGTTATCACTTGCCCCCCGAGGGTCTGACGGGTCCCGATTTTTGTATGCCCGGGTCAAATCATCTCTAGTATCGCTCCTCTGAATTTCATAGCATTAACTTTCTTAGTTACGATTTGGGGAGGGGTCGCCAATTTTGTCAAATTTTGTTTTCTGGCATAGGAGGGACGATATCTTCGAAGACTGAACTATTTCGAACTTCACCCTTTGTTTGCTGTACTACTTAACTTAATGACGAATCAATCTTACGCTCAGGTTACTATAGCATGTAATACAGTAGAATCACCAATTCTACAAACTGAGCTTAATTTTAAAATGATATTTTACCGGTGATTATTTTTCGCAAAATTAAGGGTTTTTAAACGTTGTCCATTATGCCACTTCGGGACCGTTAACGCGCCATATAATTCAGCGAAGGTTTAATCAGTATTAGAAATCGCTCCAAAATGAACTGAGGCAAGCTATTTAGTCTAATCAGCAATTTTTTATCTGCGAAAGTTATCATTTTGATCTTTTCTTAGCGGTTGGGTGGTTGATTTTCAAAAAAAAAACGTTCGAACTGTTTTCACTTTTTTTTTTAATCTTCATCATTTTTTTAAAAGCGACTACTACTCCATAGACATTAAAAGGCAGTTGGAACACTCAGGGGTTTGCATTGATCGGAACAGCCCTGTTTGCTTTTTAATCATTTTTCGATCATGCTTGTACTTGTTTCTACCTGTGTCTTCGACAATGTTTCAAGTTACATTGCTTCAAAGGTTACAATGTTTCAAACTTATTTTGAGTAACTCAGTCCCGGTTTTATTTTGTCAAGAGTTTTACAAAAATTATATTCTAAAGTATAATAAAATAACTGAACAAATTTATAATTTTGAAGTTTAAATCATCAAACTAATTAAAATTGAACCTTGCTTGCACAAACTGGTTTGAAATTTACCCTTTTCAACAACATTTGCGCAAAAAAATTAGATGATGCTATCAAAAATACATAGCCCATTCAAGTCAAGTCAGTGAAAGAGTAGATGCTAGGTAAATAGGACGACAGTCTGTTGAGATTAAGTTTATTTATACGGCCAGGATGCATTAGATCCAAATTGACGACAAGTACTGGCAACATCATCCCAATAAGTTTTTACAAATAGCCTCTAAACTAATTTTAATAAAGACTCGATTTCAACTAAAATAGTCGTATCACGGCAGAGCCTATACGTTCCAAGAGCATTATCAGATCTATGGAGTAGTGTTTGTATTAAAAAGATTGATGAAATTTTCAAAGAAAAAGGAAAAGGTTCAAAAGAAAAATTTATATAATTTTAGAATTTTTGAAACTCATCCCCCATACGCTGTATGAAGAGCATAGTAATATCTTTCGCATAAAGCCAAGTATCAACAAGAGCATGCCTAAATTTAATTTGGAACTTTTTACAAGACGGATAAAATCTCCACCTACGCGCTAGAAGTTCGAAATAAGCCGCTCGTTAATTGACGCAAACTGGCCAAACTGACAATCTTTAAGCCCCCATATATTCACAAAAAAAATCACAAGTTAAATGTTGTTTTAAGTTTGAGCTCGGAGTAACAATAACTTCCAAATGATATTTATAAAAGCTATCAAAAATGGGTGTATAAAAAATGACATTTGGCTGGAGAAAAAAAAAGCAACCCCAACTCAAACAATCCGTCAATTTTTTCAAAAGTCGGAACAAAAAAAACATGACAGTTTTGGGAGCGGAAAAAAAATAGAATGAACTTATCCATTGAGCATAAGCACGTGATGGGACTCCATGTTCCAAACACTTCTGCTGCTCTTATGCAAAAAATTATGCTTTTGGTAGTTGTGTGATAGAGGCTAAAAGAAACTAGAAAAACTAAACAGAGTGCCTTTAACTTACTCAATTTATTCCTTAAATGATTTATCATCAAATCCGTTTGATCGGATAAGGCAATTTAGTTACGCTTCAGTAAAACGTTTGAAACGACCGACCGGTGCGTATTGTTTCAGTTACTTGCTGTGTTTGCTAAACTTAGTGACATTTGGGACCCCTCACACGCTTGGTTTTGACCAGAATCTCTCTATCACTTTTTTATTCTGCTTTTTCAGCCTTATGAAAATATTCACTAATCATGCGTTTATTTCAAAAACTTACTGCTTCTATAACTTTACGAGAAAAACATTTCAATTTTGCTGACAAAGCCCTTTCAGGAAGAAAAACAGTAAGTTCGTAGAATCGGGTTGGATGCAACTTTTGTATTTCTGAGAATTGACCATTTTTCGTCAAGAAATCCTGAATTGATCATCCAACGAAAAATTCCCCTACCTTAGATCTTTTTATAAGATTTCTACAAAATTTCCGTTATCTCACAACTTTCTTATCACATTTTAAATGTATTTATATAGTGTTATAACAGATAAAATCATATTTGGTAAATTTTCGCATTTAACCAAACTTATGAAGTAAAAGTTTTTAGATGATGGGTATATGGTATGCGTTTCAAACAAAAAATTCGGAAACAAACAATTTGATTTTTTTTCAATGAAACTCCTAGTTATAAGTATTTAGTGGGTCCAAAATTTTTGGAGACAAATAAAAACATTTTGAAGAGTCATGTCATAAAGCTCCCGGCGTGTTGTATGTGAGGTTCAGGTATACAGCATTAGTTTTTCTGACTACCAGGAAAAAACTAACTCTGTATTTAGTGGTTATTTCAGTAAAATCATGTAGTGAAACGCAGTTTTGGCCTACGAGTTTCCGTTATTGTGCTCTGCGACTGCGGAAAACTATAAAAATGATATAAAAAAAGATTCTTGGAATAAAATGAAAACCTGCACGTTCTTATGCTCGATAATTTATTCTGCTCTATTAGCCAATTTCATTCTGCGGAATTGTGCTGCTAGCCAATGGTACGAATCCCCTCAATGGAGCCTTCCCGTGCTTAAATTTCATGGATATTAACCGATTATGTTGGATTTTTAAGGTCTGTCTCTCTAACTTTCAAATACAATTGATTATAATGGATTAAAAGTGGATAAAAGCGTCCAAATTTTTTCAGAGCGCTTTAATCCGTTCTTAATCGGTTTTTTCCAGTTTTAACAATTAAAAAAAAAAACTGTTTGTCGGAACACACATAATTCATTTTACTTGATTACAATGGATTATAATCAATTTTTTGGATGCCGTTTTCATATGTTCATAACTATTTCAAACTTAAATTAGTTATCTTGTTCTCTAAATTTCTATTTTTTTCTAAATTTCCTTTGTGTTTAATTTTGTTCTGTAATTAAGTTTTTCCTTCGCCAACCTCACAATATACCACATTCCCCCTCCACGCTTACCTCCAATCAAAGTTATCTATTCCAGTGGGGGAAAGAGGGAAGACGGGGGAAAAGGGAAAGAAAATAGGCGTGTTTAAACGCGTGGGATTTTAAGCGCGAGGCGCGATTTGGGGATTTAAACGCGTTAGAAGAGGGGGTAAGCGCGGGGGAGGAGGGAGCAGACATTGGGATTCTGAAGCGTGGAGGTGTATTAGAAACAATTGACGGGAATGCGTAACAGGCGAGGGGTTTTGTTTAGCGGGGGTCTAGTGAGTAATGAACATGGCGATGAAAGTTATCGTTCGGGTTCAAATTTTGCACTTTTGCAGAAAGCTGCAAAAAGTAGAGTAACTCAGGGGCGGAAATAGGGGGGACACCTTTTTCTCAGGGATTTGACTCCCAGCCGACCCAAAGAGTCCCCCTTTGTTGTATTTTCCAATATCCATTTTTGGCAATGAACACTAAAAGTTTTCTAAAGGCGCCTTTTGCGAAGCAGTGCTTTGGGAGAGCTCAAAAAATCAATTTGGTCGACCTAAAAAAACAAGTCGACAAAATTTTTGAAAATTTTTGGAAATTCCCCCTCGAGAAATTCCTAGATCCATCCCTGGAATAACTATCTACAAAAATAATCAATTTTTATCGATTTTATGTACGAAAAGTGTTCAAAAGGTAGTCAAACTAAAAATTCTTTTATTCGACTAAAATAGAGTTTAATGAAAAATTTTTAAAGAATCGATTATAATGGATTAAAAACCCATTACGTTGTCAAAATATACCGCGATAACCGATTATATAGTCAACAATTTAATGGTTCAGTAAAAATCAATTGGAGGATAAAATGTCAATTAACTGAAAGTTTTGTCAATTAATTGGATAGACAATCCTGGTTATGTCAACCGAACAATTGATTGCAAATAATTGGTTTCGTTCATTGATTTTGCTACAGCGGTCTTTGACCAAAATTGTTGGTTGACGTTCAGAAAAAGCTGCCTTTCCACGTTCAGTTGAAGTAAACTCAGTCTCAGGTAGTTGAATACAAATCAGGCTTTGCTGAAAAATCGTTCTGCCATGTTGGATGTTGGCCGTAAGTATCGAACGTCTTGATAAATACTACTGGCTGAACCTATTTTTATGCTTTTTGTTCCGACTTTCGATACGAAAGCAACGGAATATTTGTGCTCGGGATGGGTTTATTTCTTCAGACAAATTTCGACTTTTTAACGAGCCATTTTTTGGTTGAATTTTTTTTAACATTCAAAGGGTTTTGTTGTCCTGAGCTTAAATTTGAAAATATATTCCACTTAAGATTTTTGTTTTGTAAAATTATGGGTGTTTAAAGATTGCCATTTTGGGCAATTTTGGACAATTAACGCGCGATATATTTTGCGGTATTGACGTGTAAGCGGATATTTAATCCGTCTTAGAATTCGTTCCACATTGGCTGAGAGAAGTTTATTTGCCACAACTGATTTGCTACAAGGAGCGGAATCTATCCGTTTTGTACTTTATATTGTGTGTGGTGGGATGAAAAAAAATTTTTAAAAAAATTAAAATTTCAGAAACAAAAAATTTTCACTTTTGTTTTTACATTTGATTTGGTTTAGGTTATTATTGCACCATAAACCTTAAAAGGCAGTCGAAACAACCATGACTTGGCCCTGATACGAGCATTCTTATTCTTTTTGAGAATACTCGGGGCAAGGACATCTTCCCGTTTATTGTTTGATGTACCAATTATTTCCATCCTGTTACTCCATCCTCATCCCTTTTCTGATTCAGTGATTTGAGGCCAACACAATTAGATTCGCCTGAGTGTGCAATCGTTTCAGTGAAAGAACGCATAAAAATATTTTATTGGCTGGCAATTTTGGAGTGTAACCTGTTGATATGTAAAACGAGGAATACAACAAACGAACAAATTGCACAGCTGCTCACTTGATCTGAAAAGCAAACAGTAAATGCAATTTGGTTTAAACTGATTTTTATTGTTCCGACTTCGATACGAAAGTAACGAAATATCAGTGCTCGGGGTGGGTTTTTTCTAATTTGAGAAGTTTTTTCATCGGTGATCACTTTTCGTAAATTATGCGGGTTTAAGGATTGGCATTTTGGCCAAGTTGGAACAATTAACGCGCGATATATTTCGCGCTACTAACGCGTAAGCGTAGACTTCATCCGTCTAAGAAATTATTCGTAATTGGTCGAAGGAGGCTTATTTGCCATAATTGATTTGTTACTAGAAGCAGAATTTATCACTTTGTACTCTATATGGCGTGTGGGGGTATGATTTTCTCAAAAAAACTCAAATTTTTCAATTTTTTTTCAATTTTTTTTCTTTTTTTTACATTTAATTTTTTCATTATTTACTGCTTCATAGACCTTAAAAGGCAGTCGGAACATTCGGGGATTTTCCCTTATACGAGCAGTCTTGTTTCTGTTTAATTTTGTATAGCGTGCCATCCAACTAAAAAGACCCAATTAATTGCAACTAATTGGCCTCCGTTGTCAATTGATACTAATTGAAAGAAAACTATTGTCAATTAATTGTCTCCAAATAATTGCACTTATTTGGTCACCAATTGATTTTTACTAAACCCTGAACATTTTAGGTAAAAAAATCCAATTTTGAAGTTTTCATCCATAAAACTTCGGTGCGGGGTCCTCACTTTGTTTTGAATTTTGAACCCCAGCACATGTCTGTTTTCGACCGAAAAAGATTGACCAAGACAGGGGTTTGGGTCGAGCAAAAATTTTCACTTTGGTTTTTACATTTGATTTTGTTTAGGTTATTATTGCACCATAAACCTTAAAAGGCAGTCGGAACAATCATGACTTCGCCCTGGTACGAGCAGTCTTGTTCTTTTTGAGAATACTCGAGGCAAGGACATCTTCCCGTTTAATGTTTGCTGTATCAATTATTTCCATCATGTTACACCATCCTCATCCCTTTTCTGATTCAGTGATTTGAGGCCAACACAATTACCTTCGCCTGTGTTTGCAGTCGTTTCAGTGAAAGAACGCATACAAATATCTTATTGTTTGGCAATTTTGGAGTGTAACGAGTTGATATGTAATACGAGGAATACAACAAAGGATCAAATTGCACAGCTGCTCTCTTGATCTGAAAAGCAAACAGTAAACGCAATTTTGTTTTAACTGGTTTTTTATTGTTCCGACTTTGATACGAAAGTAACGAAATATCAGTGTTCGGGGTGGGTTTTTTTTCAATTTGAAAAGATTTTTCTCCTGTGATTGTTTTTCGTAAATTATGCGGGTTTAAGGATTGGCATTTTGGCCGATTTGAGACAATTAACGCGCGATATATTTCGCGCTATTAACGCATAAGCGTAGATTTACTCCGTCTTAGAAATTATTTGTAATTGGTTGAAGGAGGCTTCTTTGCCATAATTGATTTGTTACTAGAAGAACTATTTATCACTTTGTACTCTATATGGCGTGTGGGGGTGTGATTTTCTCAAAAAATCTCCAGTTTTTCAAGAAAAAAATTTTAAATTTTATTTTCTTCTTTTTTACATTAAATTTTTTCATGTAATTACTGCTTCATAGACCTTAAAAGGCAGTCGGAACATTCAGGTCTTCTCCCTTATACGAGAATTCTTGTTTCTGTTTATTTTTTTATAGCGTGCCATCAAACTAAAAAGACCCAATTAATTGCAACTAATTGGCCTCCGTTGTCAATTGATACTAATTGAAAGGAAATTATTGTCAATTAATTGTCTCCAAATAATTGCAATTATTTGGTCACCAATTGACTTCTACTAAGCCCTGAACAATGTAGTTTAAAAAATCCAATTCATCCATAAAACTTCGGTGCGGAGTCCTCACTTTGTTTTGAATTTTGAATACTAGCACATGTCTGTTTTCGACCGAAAAAGATTGACCGAGACAAGGGTTCGGGTCGAGCACAAATTCAAATCACTCCTCGAGCACGATCAAAAAGTAGTGCCTAAAACGCCTTTTTGCCTGTTTTTTCAAACTTTTGCCCGCGTCGCAAAAAAATTTTGCAAAAATAGGGACAAAACAGTGCTTTAGGAGAGCTCAAAAAATCAATTTGGTCGACCTAAAAAAAAACAAGTCGTCAAAATTTTCAAAAATTTGTGGAAATCTCCCCTCGAGAAATTCCTAGATTGAACCCTGGAAAAACTATCTACAAAAAGAATCAATTTTGATCAATTTTAGCTACGAAAAGTATTCAAAAAGTAGTCAAACAAAAAAAAATTTTTTCCTCGACTAAAATGGAATTTAATGAAACTTTTTTAAATAATCGATTATAATGGATTAAAATTACATTACGTTGTCAAAATATACCGCGAGAACCGATTATATACATCGTTTTAATGGCTTAGTAAAAATCAATTGGAGGATAAAATGTAATTTAACTGAAAGTTTTGTCAATTAATTGGATTGACAATCCTGGTTATGTCAATCAAACAATTGATTGCAAATAATTGGTTTCGTTCATACATCAGTCTTTGACCAAAAGTGTTGGTTGACGTTCAGAAAAGGCTGCTTTTCCACGTTCAGTGGAAGCAAACTCAGTCTCAGATCGTTGAATGCAAATCAGGCTTTGCTGCAAAATCGTTCCGCCATGTTGGATGTTGGCCGTAAGCATAGGACGTCTTGATAGACACTACTGGCTGAAACTATTCGTATGCTTTTTGTTTCGACTTTCGATACGAAAGTAACGAAATATTTGTGCTCGGGTGGGTTTTTTTCTTCAGACAAATTTCGACATTTTAACGAGCCATTTTTGACGGAATTTTTTTTTGTCATTCAAAAAGTGTTGTTATCCTCAGCTCAAATTTGAAAAAATATTTCACCTGTGATCTTTTTTCGTAAAGTTTTGGGATTTAAAGATTGCCATTTTGACCAATTTGGGACAATTAACGGGCGATATACTTTGCGGTGTTAACGTGTAAGCGAAGATTTAATCCGTCTTAGAAATCGTTCCAAATTGGGTAGAAGAAGCTTATTTGCCATAACTGATTTGCTACCAGGAGCGGAATCTACCCTGTTTGTACTTTATATTGTGTGTGGTATTCTCAAAAAATCTCCAATTTTTCAAAAAAAATTTTAAATTTTATTTTCTTTTTTTTTTTACATTTAATTTTTTCATGTTATTACTGCTCCATAGACCTTAAAAGGCAGTAGGAACATTCAGGGCTTCTCCTTATACGAGCAGTCTTGTTTCTGTTTAATTTTGTATAGCGTGCCATCTAACTAAAAAGATCTAATTAATTGCAATTAATTGGCCTTCGTTGTCAATTGATACTAATTGAAAAAAACTATTATCAATTGATTGTCTCCAATTATTTGCAATTCTTTGGTCACCAATTGACTTTTACTAAGCCCTAAACATTTTAGGTAAAAAATCCAATTTTGAAGTTTTCGTCCATATTTTTTTTACAGCAACATCAATCGATTCAGGCGCTGCACTCATCAAAATTTCTCTGCTCAATTTTTTCGCAGCCGGTAGAATAAGCCGTCGTGTAAACGGTATAGCAACACGACCAATACCAGCAGCCAAAGCGCCAATTCCACTACCGCGTAGTCGGTAGTGTCCAGAGAAATGAGGAAGTGAAGCTTGCTTTGAATAATACTGTTCCATTGATTTTCAGTCTAAGCGCTTGAGTTTTAGAGTCAAAACAACTTTAAAAGTACTAACAGTACCTGCAAAGGGCACTTGTCTTCCAGTTTCTGTGCTGAGCAACTGTACGGATATTGATTGTACAGTTGAAGTGAATATTTTTTTGATGTCTTAAGTAGTGAAATTTTTTCAATGATTAGGTTCAATGCTGCAAGCAACACCCGTTTTTGATGCGTCTAATTGAATCAATGACGCGTATCAATGGGGCCTTTGCATTTCCAACATTTTGGTATTGAATTTTATCAAATATACAAAAACATGACATGTCCCACTGAGCTTCGTACAGTTCGTTTCCCTCATAATATGCATCGAAGGAGGGTATCCCTCTGTAACCAATGTGATAATCACCGTTTTCGTCAAAATTTGCAAAGTAGCCTAACAGAGTGGGTATTTGGGGACTTGGAAATGAGATTTCTTTATTTGCATTCATCCAAATCCTGTTGCAGTTTGTGATTTCTTGAGGACTTCCATCGAATTAATATTCATCTTTGAATTTTGTTCTTATTTTATTGATCAATCGTACTGCAAAAGTGTGCTCTCCTGCTTCGATAAAAATCAGACTAAATGTTGCAGGCAATTTTACCAGTTCCTGCAAAGGGCAGTTCTGTGCGCTACTGTACGGATATTGTTGTCCAAAAAATTTGTGAAGTTTTTTCAATGACTAGGTTTAGGGCTGCAAGCACAGCAAATATTGATGTTTCAATTTAAATAAATGAAGTGTAACGATGGGGCGTTTGCATCTCCAATATTTTGGTTTTGAGTTATGTCAAAATGAACAAAAACGTGATTTGTCCCACTGGATAAGTCATATGGGAAATGAGACTCTTATAGTTCGTTTCCCTCATAGGATGCATCGTAGCAGGGTATCATTTTGTAACCAATGCGAAATTCACTGTTCTCGTCAAAATTTTCAATGTAGCCTAACAGATTGGTTATTTGGCGACTTGGAAAATAGATTCCTTTAATTGCATCTATCCAAATTCTCATGCTATTCGTGATTTTTGAGGATTTGCATCGAACTAAATTTTTTCTTTGAGTTTGTAACATTCGTCCAAATACTACACAGCAACGGAGCGTAGAAAAAGAAACCTATGAACGACTGGCAGGCGTCAGTTACCATAATCCTACTCGTTTTTCAACGTCTCGACCTTGCCAGTTGATTTTCTGGTCTGTTTAGGGCTAAGTAAAAAGTAAAAGGTACTATTTTTACGCCATCAGTCAAACGACTTTTGATCAGCTTTCGTTTACATGCGAACACAACCACATAGATGAGTCTCGGATCCTCTGACTACGTGATTGCTATTAAAAACACGGCTCGAATACCCATTTTATTATGTTTTTGGTGATAGTTCTATATCAAATCCATTGGAGATGGATTGACCCTTTCCTCTTCCTAGCTAGCCATATTCTAAAATATCAAATAATACCGGTGTCAATTCAAAGTACTATGGCATCTGAGTAGCTAAAAAGTTAGTTACTATAGTCTTTCATCATATATCAGTATCTGGGGGACCAAGCCTCCGCTTCCGTGTTCTCCTCGAGATAACGTTGTTATCACTCCCAATTCGTGGCACGTGAGGGTACTGCTTTCCAGCACTTCCCCACCGAAGCCTCCTTTCCCACTAATTTCTCCCACTAAGGGTCTTATCGTGCGTGATTGTCACGATAAGAGGCTTCGTATTTTTCTCGTTCTCGTGTGACTGTTTTTCACTAGATTTGTTGTTGTTCTGCTTTTCTCGGCTTTTTCGGTCAAAATGGCCGTTTTTCGTATTTCTGAGAAATACTCGCTCGTTAATCGAAATTTTGAAAAATTGAAACTTCCAGAATTCTTCGACCCTCCTTTCAAGCACTTTTTCGCTGTTAAGGCCTTTTTTCTCTAATTCATGCTTCGTCGGAAGGTTGCGCTGTGCCAATCTGGCAGAATGGAACAGTTTTGACTTTATTTTGATGATCAATTGTTTCATAAAAGTGTACTCTCCCAATTTGATAAAAACTTTTTTCCATAATAAAGCCTGAGAATTGTTTTCCAATTGCCAGCGTTGGACTTACCTGCTAACACATAGGATGCTCTGAAATACATAAATCCTTGAAAATTAACATTGTTTATTTTGTTGGGAAAATTATTTCGGAAGGATCAACTCTCCAATCTCGATCTGAAGCTGTTTCATCTTTTAAAAAAATTTCCAAAAAGGCCAGATTGTTGTCCTGGAAGTAAGCCATTGATGCTGCTGATATCAACCGTGCAGTAAACTCATCATTGTTCATCGTTGTCAAAATGTGCTTTGTTTACCATCAAACTAAGTTCATTTTCACAAAATTTACCGTTCATTTCTTCCTTCTCTGCATCAATGAGAGGGTGTGATGGAGGCATTACATTAGGATTGGCAATTATTTCAGAAAACTTTGTCTGTGAAAATCTGCTTGTAACCTTTTCTAAAAGGCAAGTCAGTTTTTGCATTTTGCACATAGTCACCAACATAAAACTTTAATTTTTGTACCAAATTTGCTGAACTGTTTGCAATTATCGATGCTAAAGCAGGCACAAGCTTTCGCGTGACCTTGTTCGGAGATAATTTTATTACTTTATTCACACGTGAGCTGGTTGTCTGAAAAAAATTCTGTTATTTGACAAAAAAAATGTGAGTCCATTCAAACTCCAAGTACTTGTAGATAAAACTTTTAAGCAATCGAATGTTCCGTTCGGCAAACGCTGATTTTTTTTCAACTGTGAGTGTTGTATGAATGATTTCCCGTTTTTTTTTTTTGGGTCGTTTGATCATTTTTTTTAAAAACCATTGGCTGTTTCTCTTGCATATTTGGTTTTCAGGGGTTTTGCTAGTAAGTAGCAGGATAAAAAACGACAATAACAAAAAAATATTATACCCTTTGGTTCTTCTTGGCCAAATTATCCATATATAACAAGTCAAGAGACCAAACTTCGTTGATATCGTTGACGAACAATTTTAGGCGAGGATATGTTTTACGAAACAATCCATACTTTGTTCGTGATGATTGAGATCGCAGAAACTTTAACCTTTTTTTGGTGAAAATTGACTAGCATTTGTTAAAATTTTTACGCTACCAATGCAGCTGGTTCTTGCGAGTAGAGTGAAATGAGTTTCTTTTTTTCACTGATAGTAGGATTTCCATTCTTTTGTTGACGTCGCAAACGTTTCTTTTTTTATTTTGTTTTTATCGTCGTCGTTGTTTTTGTCTTTTGTGGGAAGAGAACTATTTTTTCTGCCTTTTTCTTTTGTCTGATTGCTTGGTTTTGGGTTTGAGAGTTGCCGACCGAGTCTTTCATGAGGAGGGTTTTGATCTTTTCGGTTCATCAGTTGTCGGACTGACGCAGTTGTTGTCAGAGTGTCTCATTTAATCATTAGTTGCTGTCGATTGTCTATCTCGCTACTTAGGAGTGGAACCAGTAGTAGATGTTGGAGCTAAAGTGGGGGGAGGGGGAGCATGGCTGACCCCATGTATTAAGACAAGGATACAAAAATTTGAATAAAAAAATGAACTTTTCCAAAAAATTTTCTCAAAATATTGAAATACGATAAAGTTTACATAATTTGAGCTAAAAAGCGGATTAAATTATGTTCTAAACACTAAAAAAAGCTCATAATAGCAGACTCAAAACTGAAACTTCCGGAAACTGAAACTAGTTGTAATTTTTGAGAAGGTAAAGTACAAATCAATCAATTTTAACTAAAGTATTCCATTTTGAACCTTTTACTTTGGTAATTCATTGTTTTTTTTGTCCAGTTCAGGGAGAATTTTAAAAGGAATCTCAATTCAAATGAACATTAAGAGCAATATTCTATAAAATTTCTAGATCAAACTCCATGATTCAACTTCTCCTCACTTTTGTTCTCATTGATTTACCGAAATTTGTCAAAAAATACAACTTGTGTGAAATTTTTCATGTTAATAATTACAAATTCAGTTCATTGAAAAAAATTGAACAGTAAACTGCTAAAATTGACTATAAATGGGATAAACTTTTCGGAAAACTTTATTCGATATTGGCTCAAGTTCAACAAAATGTTCTTTATAACTGATGATTATCTCTCTATTGCATCTGCAACATAATTTTCATAATTTTTCGTAGAATTTTTCTAGGATTCAAGGTTATTCTTGCTTTCTGCGTAATATATGTTTCGCTATTGAACACACTTCACGAAAAAATTCAGTCAGAACTGGAGAATTTAGGCAGAAAATAGTATTTTTTGAACGAATAATTTGCTGGCAGAGATGAAATTAGAACTGATACCGTCTGATTTTTACGATGAAAAATACGAATGTCTTGCTCAAGGTTCCCTTGTTCAGGTGCTATCGTAAACTATTTAACCAAAAAAAACTTCAAAACACGAAAAAATTAGCTATAATTGTTTTAGATAATCTACTTTCTCTCTACTTGAAGGCAAAGCTGAAACCTACTGGAACTCCAAAAAAAGTCTAATTCTTGAGAAAAAAAAATTAAATTACAAAGAAAGTATATAAATCACTGCACCGTATTTGAATTTTACCGCAACATTATAAAAATACACTAACAAAATACTACTCCGTACAACAGTTTAATACATTGCATCTTTTGTTGTAAATTCATTATATTCCATGAGTTCTTATAAATTCAAATGTTTTGTATGAGTTCCAACATCCTGACCTTGTCTTTTGGATAAAATTAGCTTAGTACTTTTTTTGTCTATTCTTATGTGGCCACCATATGATTTATAATACTGAATCCTCTTTTAGTAGATGTGAGATTAACTGCTTCATCGAGCACTCTCCTGTCCTCTGCCATGGGTCCATCTCCAAAATTCTCTAGAACTCGTTTGTTCAAATCTTTACTGCTCGATTTGAACTTTTCTGACTTGTTATCATAGCAACAATAAGTTTTGCTACACAAACATAGCATTTTTGTGCACCTAAATTTTTCTTTGAAAAGCCCCGGCTCTCGCATATCATACGTTTTATGGATACTGCAACTCGTTCGAGTGAAGATATTAGATTTTGCATCTGCTTTGAAAGAGTCTCTGCAGTCATTTTTCCTCATTTTTTCCCACACGTCACTTTTTTCGTGTAAAATTCGTGTAAAATTTCTTCAGCAAGTGCTAAATAAAGTGAGTCTGTATCCATCTCCAACTCTTCAAATTTATTTACATCACAGAACTTGTCAAAGAAGTTATAGTAGATTTCCAACATTCTCAGTTTCGCATACTGCAGTATGAAAAATCCAACGATGATGAGTTCTCTGTGTTCAATGGTTGATTTCAACAACTCCACCTGGTACAAGTCTTTTTCAACTCTTTTTAGTCTTTTGAACAATGGCTCATTGATGGCTTTATGAGTTTTTTTTTCATCGTTCAGATACTTCGTAATTGTGTGACTGAATCTATCCATGATCTGATATCCATACGAGGAATTGCCTAAAAGCTTCATAGTTTCTGCTACAACTCCTGACAAAGATTTTTCATCTCCTTCTTTTCTCGCATCAACCACTGATTGAACAAAATTTGAGGAGTATGTTTTTGAGGAGTATGTTGAACAAAACGGTAAATTTTGGTACACTGCAAGCCAAGTTCCGAAAAAAAGTTGAACAGAGTAGTTATAACTGTTCCATTTTCCAGCTTGAAAATAGATATCAGCATTCTTTGAGGATGTTTTAGCATTTCGTTTTCAAAGGCATAGTTTTTCATGTAATCTCCAATATCATTTCTTCCAAGTTCAGTATTTTTGAAAATTGGAGGATATTTCGCAAATTTTGATTTCAGTTCATCTGGAACAACTAAATCCCAGTGAACGTAGCCAAAAAGAGGTCCTTCTTTTTGTTTTTGCTTGAAGAGAGTCTGTAGAAAGAAGCCTTTTAAAGGTAAAGTGGGTTCTGACGTGGTTTTTGATCTTGTCATCGATTTTGAGACTTTCCCACCAGTCACACTCACACATTTCTTCAACTTTGTATCCTTACTCTTTTATGTATTCTCGTCTCATATCAATCATCTCTCTCTTCTTGTTTCCTCGCTCAAAATTTTGATCTGTTAAGGAGTGACGAGCTTCTTGACAAGAACAGAAGTGTTACAAACATCCCATTGCTTCGAACACTGTCTTATAGTGATCACAATATCCGTCCCTATTAAAACAGTCGATTTTTTTGTTTTCCTGATGAAAAAAAGCTGTCAATTTTTACCTTCTGGTCTTGTTTCCTAGTAAAAAGACATGACCATATTCTTATAATTGCGAGTTCGATTATGTATAGCCTTGAATTTTTTCATTTCAGTGTCAAACTCTCATCTCGTGTACAGTCCTGTTGGCATCTCTTGACACATTGAGAAAGGGAAAAGCTGGCTTGCATCAATTCCAACGATCGATTTACAAACTTTTGATGAGTTTTTGATGAATTTCTTATCAACTGCAGCTTTTCGAGTGATTACAATGGAAGGTCCACCAGTCCTGTCTTCTCGAATTTTTCACACAAATCTTTATCACTTTCGCAAAATGGATAAAACCTGTAATTTGTAGATTTATGCAATCATATTAGAGATATCTAACCCGTTGATATGATAAAATGGAACCAATTTTTGCATTGCCTCCAGGGTTGGAACTACATCCTTGTTGTTGTACCACTTCAAAAAGTCTTTGAACACTGTCATTCCGTTTGTCTACCCAGTCTCTTGTAAGTAATTCTAAGTATGCGATGGAGGATCAGCCTGAATTTGAAGCTTTTTCAGTGCTGGTTGTTCGTCAAACCCACTCTTTCTCAGCTTCTCATAATCAAGGAAGTCTTTGTCTAGAGGATTGTTGTTTCCAAGTGTTGAAAAAGGCTTCATACGGTTTCAATTCGGGAAAAGCAAGTTTGTCTGTGTTATCAAACCACTCATAGGGAAAAAAATTATTTCGTTTAAGAAAGGAGTCCAGAGTAGTTGCTCCACCCAAAAACTTCATTATGTCGAGAAATTGTACACCTTCAAACTTTAAAGATTTAAAGTCATTTGCTTTTTTGATGACGGATGTTTCCTGTTCTTTATCGAGAATCAAATGGGGCTTTAGGTAGGACTTGATCAAATTCAAATCATATCTACAACTTTTAAATCCAAAAACAGGTACAGTATTTACATATCTCTCCAGATGTTTTTTTCAAATCGATGAATTGATTTTTCTGAAGTCGCAAGAATTGTGTTGTCATATCTGCTTCTTCTGAATCTTCAATGCATTCGTCTTTGTACTCAAATTTGTTACTTGAATGATTTTTACCACGTTCGTTCAGCTCATCAAAGATCTTTTTCATTCTGTCATTGACAGCTACTTCAAAATCCTGAATTTTTTTTCCATCTCTTGCTTACTTTGTTCAGCCAACAGCTCCAGGTTGGTTACAAAATCAATTATCAAGATCTTTGGATCCTTGTTTTACATCAATCAAGTGGGTTCATCACTCAAATTCGATGATACAGAGACTGAAATTGGTACATGTCTTCCAATCCAGGCAGTAAATTGCGTCTCTTTTAGTTCCTCTGTAGGAACACAAGTCGACTCAAAATCGAAAATTGATAAACTATTGAAAAGCTTGTTGTCTTCAGAAACTGGAAAATTGAATCCTTCTAGCTTTTCAAACAAGGTTTTTCGAAGCTCATACACCCTCTTTGGCTAAATATGTTTCACTCGGTCCTTGCATCTCCGAATATGTTTGTTAATTGTCGGATTTATTAAAGGGTCACAGCTAGGGCATGCAAAGCACTTAAAGAAACTATCTACATCATTTGTATGAATAATATGGTTGTAAAATCTCAGTAATTTGACTGTTTTATCAAATCTTCCAATACTTCATTGAGCTAGATCTTCTACATAATCAGCTTCTTGGATATCGAAATCGTATATCAAAATTTTTCTTTGAACATTTTCCTCGACAACAGGTAAGTCTTCTACAGAAACTCCACGAAAATTTTTAGGATCATAACCAGATTTTGATATAAATTCAGTAAAGTCTCTGGAAGTGTGAGAGTCGAGATCCTTGTGTCCGTTCAAGTACATTGCCAATGCGCGGAAAAGATATAAATGATCTCTGTAAGATTCCTTGTCTTTGTTAGCTAAAGTTCACTTGCGTGTGTCGTAGTAAAGCTACAGGTATGGCAGAGTCTGGACATCCCAATGGGGTGTTTTTCAGCAAAGCAGCAAAAACTGTCACAGTTGTGATCAATTTGAATCGCCATTTTGCGTTTTGTCGCTCTTGGGTACATTGTTGCACAATATTAAATTTTTCCACTTTTCCTTGGATTGTTGTCAAATCTGCTTTAATACAGAGTAAATGGGATTTTTCACACAAAGTATTGTTTTCATGGGCGTAGAAATATCGATGTTCACCAGTCTGAATTTTTCGAAGAATAAAACCCAGAGCAAGATTGATTTTAGCGGCAGAAGCGAGCTTGTTGAAGACTTCTTTAAGTTTCTCATTGATTATGATAGTATCTAACTTGGACATTTGGAAGCTAAATACCTGATGTCTCCCATTTTCCATCTCCGTTTCCACCAAAAAATGTTCACAAGCACTAAATTCCTCCTTTAGTTTTTCACCATCTTCCCCTTCTTCCTCCACAATCTTGTTCAAGTCCGCTACAGTCTCACTGGGTTTCCGTTGTTTTGCTCCATGTTCTTTTCTCCGATGTGGTTGGAGAGATTAGTAACTTGGGAACTCTTGTTCGCAAGAAGGAGACAAACTGTCGGCTGCTTTGAACTTGGTTGAGCATGCTTCTTCGCAACATGATAACCCATCTCCTCTTTGCTTTTTGAATAAAAATGACAGTTTGGACACTTATGTTCCTCCTGCTTTTCGCATCTCTTTCAATGTCTCGCAGCATCAGATCTCTTGTATTCATCACAACATTTCTCAAAATTGACTTTCTCGTTTCGGTTAAGGGCAGGTTTTATCCAAACAACTTGGGATATTGGAAGTTCTCCAAGATTAAAAATTTAAAGTACCAAATGAATAAAAATACTTACTTTTTTCTTTTAGCGAAGCAACGAATTGTAAAATTTGAAGTAAAAATCAATTGACTGTTTATGACTGGTAAACAAAATCAATTATTAAAACCAACAAAATAAGCGTATTTATACTAACAATGAAATCATCGCCTACGCAATTATGCCTTTATGGTAATGACGTCATTCTTTAAGAAGAAGTGACTTCACCGCCTACGAAATTTTCCTTTTATAGTAATGACGACATCGCCTACGTCATTCCTTCGAAATTTCTAGAATTCCGGAGAAAAATTTTCAACCAATCAGAACTAAGCAGCTTCTAGACATAACTCTGGATCAGAAATAATGTCAATTGAAAAACATTTCAACTTCCTCGATTAACTCTTCTAGAAAAAAGAAAATATTCCGTGTGATTTCCGTATTGATGAAATAGATGTAGATTCTTATTTTTTTCATAACTTTTTGGACGTTTATGTTGTCCAAAAGAGAGTTCTCCCACTAAGTGAAGGTATCTTTATGGAAATTTACTTAATCAAAGAGTTTACTTTTCATCCACATATTACGTATCAAAGCTATAAACTTACAGCTGAGTTCTACCTGATAGATAAATATTTTTATTTATTTTAGAAAAATTGAATAAAAAAAAGTCGTACGATAATGTTTGAAAGACTCTTTTTATTCCCTACCCAACCTCCAAACTTGTCAAAACTCCTCAGAAAAGTTCTTTATACCTCTATTTCTTCAAAATATTGCATGATCAGGTTTGGAATCAGATTTCCAGAGATTTGCTTTGAAAATTCATCATTTTTGAGTTATCCTCTTAAATCTAAATCAAAACGAAGAACTTGACTATCTGCTCAAACATCAGCAATTTCTCATCAATTATATACAAAAAATTCAATTAAGTTGATGAGAAGACTTGCAGAGATACTACTTTTAGAAATTTTTCTTCTTTTACTTATTTCTTATTTTTACTGCAAACAATTTCTGGTCATTTATTTTTGCGATTGCTTTTGTCTATATTCTTACTTATTTGGAAGATTTAAGTCCATAAAAGGTAAACTTTTTTCGGCTTGGATACGACAGCTAGAACAAAAATGAACATTTTTGTGATCGTAAATGACAATGTGTAAAATGGAGCTTTGTTTTCGATTGGACACGACTTTTGTCCAAGAATTCCATAAACGAAAGCTTAAATCTGACTGGTCACGACTACAATCCAAATAAGGAAAATCCAGTCTGATTAGTTAAACCCAAACATTCGAATTGAAGCTACCCCTCTCTGCTAATTAAAAATCATTTCTTTTTCAATTTAAGTACCGTCAACTACCTCCCTCTCAACTAAAATTTTGTTTTCACTCTGTATCTTTTACTCAACTTATTGCTCAAAATGATCTTCTCAGTGGAAAACAGCAACTTTTTGTACTCTGTAGAAATTCAAGTACGAGAAACAGTCTCTGGAGAATTTTTGACCCGAATGGATATCCCAATCCAAATCTGGCACATGGTGGAAGTGATGCGCTTGGACTTCAACGAACATCATGTAACGTAAATTCCCATAACTGAGAACCAACTGGGAGAAATGCATACGATGGAGGAAGTGGCTGAGCATGTGGAATGAACTACCCCGACACTTCTGACTCTAGATATGCGGCTCACCAGTCGACGATTTCCTCTTTCCTTGGGAAGAGGGATCTGTGGAAAACCCAATTACCATCGAAGAGGATGAGGGGTTCTCTGAGCCAAGAACTTCAGTCAGCGAACCACCAAGACAACCACCGGTGATGGAAGGAAGACCATCTTTGCGCTCCATCGAGAACTTGCAAAATTCAATTCAAACAAAGCTCTTTGAATTGTAAATAATTTGGTTGTGGTCTTGTGTTTTGTAATTTATTTTTTTTTGCATCTAGTAATTTTATTTCAGAGAGATAGCAACAGAGAGATAAGGTCATAGAAAAATGTGTTAGAAAATGCAAAGGCAACGTTTTTAAAAAGTTTGTTAGAAAACTGTTGAAAATCAAACTAATTATGCAATTGATGAAACTTTTCACAAAGTTTTGTTGTAAAGATGTCAAAAAAAGTAATTCATTTTTTTCAACTTGTAAAAAACTTCACAACATTTTTTTCCACACATGATGAAAAAATCATTGCAATTTTTGCACATATGATAATAACTTTACAATAATTTTTGTACCATGCAAGAAATTTCATAAAACTTTCGCACAGTTGTCGAAAAAATTAGAGAAAATCTTGCAAATTGAGAAAAATTTTAATGAAATAGTTTCGGATTTTTAATAAAATTTTAACAAGATTTTCTTGCACTGTTGAAAATTAAAATTTATGAACTTTTTTGTTATGATTTTGATCATTACAAAAATCAATTTTTGCATGTATGTTGATCAAAAACAACAGAAAAACAATGTGTTAGGATAGGGAATAGTACTCGAAGTCATCAATAATGAAAATTTTTCAGCAAGTACTTAATAAGTTTTTTACAATATTTTATTGCGTTTTTTGCATTTGCATAAGAAAAAAGAAGTTGCATTTTGCATATGTTTTTCAAAAAATCATGAAAAAAGTTGCATCATGCGAAAAATTTTCTCGAAAGTTTTCGCATAATTGATAAAATTCTTTACAGTTTTCGCAACTTGCAAAAATTTTATAATTTTTTTGCACACTTGTTGAATCAAAAAAATCTCGCAATTTAATAAAAAATTAATTAATTATATTCGCATTTCAATGAAAATTACAACGAGGTTTTCTTGCACTGTTAATAATTAAAGAAAAATAATTTCTGTGTTCCAACTTTGATCATTAAAATTTTCAATTTTCGCAGTATATTGATCAAAAATATCAGACAAATAAGGTATTAAGATAGGCAATAGCACTCAAAGTCATCAATTATGAATTTTTCTAAACAATAGGCAAAAGGAAATTTGGTTTTTCCAAACAGATATTTTTTCTAAAAGTATGAAAAAAGTTGCGTCCTGCAAAAAACTTTCTTAATATAACTCATATCTGTGAAATAGTTAATATTTTTTTCGCATTTTGTGAAAAAAAAATTAACATAATATTAGTCGTTCAACAGCATTTGAATTGAAATAAAAACAACTTTGACAAGATTATTTTGAAGAAAAATTAATAGAAAAAATGACACGCTCACTGTTTACAGAACCATAACCATCAAAAAAACGATCAATTACTTTGAACAAATCAGATTCATACTTTGAGTTTTGAACTTTTCGAATTGTGTCTAAAAATGCTGAGTCCAGAGTTTGCGTAGATGCAAGTTTTTGATTAGAACTTAGATAATGTTTTTGACTTTTTCCGAACCAGTCGTTTTCGTGATATGCTTGGTGTTTTTTCAGCTCCTTTCCATCTTAAATTATGCTGAAGTCCGCAACTAAACTGATTGAATGCTTCCTTACTTGATGTGACAATACTCGAAAAGAATCTGTGTTTGTACAAAGTGTAAAGACAATCGATTTCTTGATATATGTATTGATATTTGTCTAATCTCTGAAGAATTTGTCTAAGAGATGTTCGTATTAAAATTGAATGAAATTTGAAACTTTGCAAGAAACAGAAAGAATCGTGAATAGACATGCAATAATCTTGGGGACTATGAACTTTTCGTAAAATTCGTTTGAAACAAAAATAAACAATGATTTTTTATTATAATCTGAATAAAAGCTGGGAAGAGCTTGACACATAGCGGCTGCCATTGGGAAAAATGGTTTTTGCAGAAAATGGTGGAGATACATAGTAGTAATAACGCCTACCTAATTTCCATTAGGGAAAATCCTTCCGTATTTGAGACTACTTTCATATCTAGAAACCGCGATGACTCATACTGCTTACTTCCATTTTACTTTATTCTCAAAATCATTTCTCTCATTTCTCCTCATCTGATCAGTTTGCTCCTCAAAATGTACTCAAGAAAAGTTGTTAGTCCCAACTATTATAAAATTTCAAAAAATCAAAAAAGAATTGGGAGATTTGTTTGGTTCCAAAAATCCTACAAGGGGAAATTATACTTTGAACCGTGCTTTCAACTATTAAAAATCAGGGATTTGGGACAATTTAAAGTCCCAACAAATCTATTTTAGTGAAAAAGAAGGAGAAGAAATATCGGCAATCCGGAATACTGTTGTTCACGATGCTGAAAACCTTGGACTTGTACCTATATATGAGGCCAAACCTGGTAAATAATCAACTATGGATCAGGAGCTCGACATTTGTAAAAGAGTATATGAAATAGCAACATACAACATGTGGAGCATGTGTGTCAAATCAAAAAAAAACAATGCTAACAAGCCTCCCTACATTCAAATTCGACTCTTCGCTGCAAAAAAGAAAGAAACAAGTCGCCTATGTCAACTATACTTTGAACGAATTCAAAGAACTGTCCCAAATTTTGGGAGACTTTATATTTGTTGATAATTGTAAGTTTCAGCAATGCTTTGTGATGTTTTTTATGTTTGCTAATTGAAATATTGTCGGTTCAAAACTTTTTTTTCACTGAAGTGCACATGTAGAGCTAGGATACCGGAGGAAAAAAACAGACAAACAAAAAAACCTAATCAAAACTGACATAAAACACTGACATCAGATTCATATTTTGAGTTTTGAACTTCTCGAATTGTGTCTAAAAATGCTGAGCCCAGAGTTTGCGTAGATGCAAGTTTTTGATTAGAACTTAGATAATGTTGTTTGATTTTTTCCGAACCAGTCGTTATCGTGATATGCTTGTGTTTTTTCAGCTCCTTTCCATCGTAAACTATGCTGAACTCCGCAACTAAGTTGATTGAATACTTCCCAACTTCATGTGACAATACTCGAAAAGAATCTGTGTTTGTACAAAGTGTAAAGACAATCGATTTCTTGATATATGTATTGATATTTGTCTAATCTCTGATGAATTTGTCTAAGAGATGTTCGTATTAAATTTATATGAAATTTGAAACTTCCCAAGAAACAGAAAGAATCGTGAGTAGACACGCAATAATCTTGGGTGACTATGAACTTTTCGTAAATTTCGTTTGAAACAGAAATAAACAATGATTATTTATTATAATCTGAATAAAAGCTGGGAAGAGCTTGACACATAGCGGCTGCCATTGGGAAAAAAATTTTTTGCAGAAAATGGTGGATATACATAGTAGTAATAACGCCTACCTAATTTCCATTAGGGAAAATCCTTCCGTATTTGAGACTACTTTCATATCTAGAAACTGCGATGACTCATACTGCTTACTTCCATTTTCATTTAATCTCAAAATCATATCTCTCATTTCTCCTCATCTGATCAGTTTTCTCTTCAAAATGTACTCGAGAAAAGTTGTTAGTCCCAACTATTATGAAATTTCAAAAAATCAAAAAAGAATTGGGAGATTTGTTTGATTCCAAAAATCCTACAAGGGTAATTTTTACTTTGAACCGTGCTTTCAACTATTAAAAATTCTGGATTTGGGACAACTTGAAGTCCCAACAAATCTATTTTAGTAAAAAAGAAGGAGAAGCAATATCGGCAATCCGGAATACTGTTATTCACGATGCTGAAAACATTGGACTTGTACCTATATATGAAGCCAAACCTGGTAAAGATTCAACTATGAATCAGGAGCTCGACATCTGTAAAAGAGTATATGAATTAGCAACATACAACATGTGGAGCATGTGTGTCAAATAAAAAAGAACAATGCTAACAAGCCTCCCTACATTCATATTTGACTCTTCGCTGCAAAAAAGAATGAAACAAGTCGCCTATGTCAACTATGTTTTGAACGAATTCAAGGATTTGTCCAAATTTTGGGAGACTTTATATTTGTTGATAATTGTAAGCTTCAGTAATACTTTGTGATGTTTTTATGTTTGCTAATTGAAATATTGTCGGTTCAAAACTTTTTTTTTCACTGAAGTGCACATTTAGAGAAAGGATAAGTGAGGAAAAGTCAGTCAAAACATAAAAACTTAATCAAAACTGACATAAAACACTGACATCAGATTCTTATTTTGAGTTTTGAACTTTTCGAATTGTGTCTAAAAATGCTGAGCCCAGAGTTTGCGTAGATGCAAGTTTTTGATTAGAACTTAGATAATGTTTTTGATTTTTTCCGAACCAGTCGCTATCGTGATATGCTTGTGTTTTTTCAGCTCCTTTCCATCGTAAATTATGCTGAACTCCGCAACTAAGTTGATTGAATACTTCCCAACTTGATGTGACAATACTCGAAAAGAATCTGTGTTTGTACAAAGTGTAAAGACAATCGATTTCTTGATATATGTATTGATATTTGTCTAATCTCTGATGAATTTGTCTAAAAGATGTTCGTATTAAATTTATATGAAATTTGAAACTTCCCAAGAAACAGAAAGAATCGTGAGTAGACACGCAATAATCTTGGGTGACTATGAACTTTTCGTAAATTTCGTTTGAAACAGAAATAAACAATGATTATTTATTATAATCTGAATAAAAGCTGGGAAGAGCTTGACACATAGCGGCTGCCATTGGGAAAAATAATTTTTGCAGAAAATGGTGGATATACATAGTAGTAATAACGCCTACATAGTTTCCATTAGGGAAAATCCTTCCGTATTTGAGACTACTTTCATATCTAGAAACCGCGATGACTCATACTGCTTACTTCCATTTTCATTTAATCTCAAAATCATTTCTCTCATTTCTTCTCATCTGATCAGTTTGCTCTTCAAAATTTACTCGAGAAAAGTTGTTAGTCCCAACTATTATGCATTTTCAAAAAATCAAAAAAGAATTGGGAGATTTGTTTGGTTCCAAAAATCCTACAAAAGCAATTTATACTTTGAACCGGGCTTTCAACTATTAAAAATCTGGGATTTGGGACAATTTGAAGTCCCAACAAATCTATTTTAGTAAAAAAGAAGGAGAAGAAATATCGGCAATCCGGAATACTGTTATTCACGATGCTGAAAACATTGGACTTGTACCTATATATGAAGCCAAACCTGGTAAAGAATCAACTATGGATCAGATGCTCGACATCTGTAAAAGAGTATATGAATTAGCAACATATAACATGTAGAGCATGTGTGTCAAATAAAAAAGAACAATGCTAACAAGCCTCCCTACATTCATTTTCGACTCTTCGCTGCAAAAAAGAATGAAACAAGTCGCCTATGTCAACTATACTTTGAACGAATTCAAGGATTTGTCCCAAATTTGGGAGACTTTATATTTGTTGATAATTGTAAGCTTCAGTAATACTTTGTGATGTTTTTTATGTTTGCTAATTGAAATATTGTCGGTTCAAAACTTTTTTTTTCACTGAAGTGCACATTTAGAGAAAGGATATCTGAGGAAAAGTCAGACAAAACATAAAAACTTAATCAAAACTGACATAAAACACTGACATCAGATTCATATTTTGATTTTTGAATTTTTCGAATTGTGTCTAAAAATGCTGAGCCCAGTGTTTGCGTAGATGCATTTTTTTGATTAGAACTTAAATAATGTTTTTTGACTTTTTCCGAACCAGTCGTTTTCGTGATATGCTTGTGTTTTTTCAGCTCCTTTCCATCGTAAATTATGCTGAACTCCGCAACTAAGTTGATTGAATACTTCCCCACTTGATGTGACAATACTCGAAAAGAATCTGTGTTTGTACAAAGTGTAAAGACAATCGATTTCTTGATATATGTATTGATATTTGTCTAATCTCTGAAGAATTTGTCTAAGAGATGTTCGTATTAAATTTATATGAAATTTGAAACTTCCCAAGAAACAGAAAGAATCGTGAGTAGACACGCAATAATCTTGGGTGACCATGAATTTTTCGTAAAATTAGTTTGAAACAGAAATAAACAATGATTTTTTATTACAATCTGAATAAAAGCTGGGAAGAGCTTGACACATAGCGGCTGCCATTGGGAAAAATGATTTTTGCAGAAAATGGTGGATATACATAGTAGTAATAACGCCTACATAGTTTCCATTAGGGAAAATCCGTCCGTATTTGAGACTACTTTCATATCTACAAACCGCGATGACTCATACTGCTTACTTCCATTTTCATTTAATCTCAAAATCATTTCTCTCATTTCTTCTCATCTGATCAGTTTGCTCTTCAAAATTTACTCGAGAAAAGTTGTTAGTCCCAACTATTATGCATTTTCAAAAAATCAAAAAAGAATTGGGAGATTTGTTTGGTTCCAAAAATCCTACAAGGGGAATTTATACTTTGAACCGTGCTTTCAACTATTAAAAATTAGGGATTTGGGACAATTTGAAGTCTCAACAAAATTATTTTAGTGAAAAAGAATGAGAAGCAATATCGGCAATCCGGAATACTGTTATTCACGATGCTGAAAACCTTGGATTTGTACCTATATATGAAGACAAACCTGGTAAAGAATCAACTATGGATCAGGAGCTCGACATCTGTAAAAGTGTATATGAAATAGCAACATACAACATGTGGAGCATGTGTGTCAAATCAAAAAGAACAATGCTAACAAGCCTCCCTACACTCATATTCGACTCTTCGCTGCAAAAAAGAATGAAACAAGTCGCCTATGTCAACTATACTTTGAACGAATTCAAGGAATTGTCCCAAATTTTGGGAGACTTTATATTTGTTGATAATTGTAAGCTTCAGTAATACTTTGTGATGTTTTTTATGTTTGCTAATTGAAAAATTGTCGGTTCAAAAAGTTTTCTTTCACTGAAGTGCAAATTTAGAGCTAGGATATCTGAGGAAAAGTCAGACAAAACATAAAAACTTAATCAAAACTGACATAAAACACTGCCCAATTATCAAAAGATTTTCCAGTATTTGTTTAAGAAACTACAGATAAACTTATTTATTTACTGCTTTCATCAAAATTTAGGTACATTTTGTCTTATTTCAACAAAATTAAAAACAAGAATTTATATTTAGTTGAAAACATTATCATTATTTTTTCGATTTTCTGAATTTCATTGGTTGTTTTCAATTTTTTTTGCCGTATTTTGAGGTTTTGATTGGCTACATGATTTTCCCTAAAACTAATTTGACTCCAAATAATGAAAAAACATTTTATGGTGTTTTTTATTAGAAAATAATTCAAAATGGTACAACAAATTGAGTTTTTTCAAGTTTCTTTGGTTATTTCAGTAATAAATAAGCGCTATCAAAAGCGCTTTCAATGTCTGAAATGGACATTTATCGTTCTATCAAAAGCGTTTTCAATGTCTGAACTGGTCATTTATCAGATTTTAAAGCTGAACTACTACAAAACAGATGACAGCTGACGTTGATGGAGATTGTATTAGTTTTAACTTGTATAGAAACACAGAAAGTTCAATAGTTTTGTTAAATAGATGGAGAAGAGATTTCAGAAAAAAAGAGTACTGCCAGATATATCAACAATGTTTTTATCTAGAACAGTTAAGTCAGATTCAACGGTCCATCAGTAAAAAACAAAACAATGGAAGAGCCTATGAAACAAAAATTGGAGTTAAAGAATTTCATTTCGATTACTGTTTTGAGTTTGTTTCAATTACAAAATCTAGATTTGTCAAAGTTTTTTTAATCGATTATACAAATTCAAAAGACTTCCGGTTTTTATAGTACAATATACCAGAACGAAAGTTGTAAAAAGCTATATTTCCGTATTTTCTTTTTTCACTAGTTAGAAATAGAACAAATCGAAAAAATTTTGATCGAAACTTCAAAATTTGATTATTTGAATTGAATATCAAAAAAACAATATAAACTAGACAAGAAATCTCATTTATCTCACTCTGGTGTTAGTTTTATATCTTAGCTATGTTAGAATAACCTTATAAAAATGATTGGTTAGGAAGTTTCATAAACATACTTTGGTTCTGATCTACAAAATTTTTAAAAATCTGTGAATGGTTCATTCTGATTGGTTATTACCACGAATACTACCTGTGACGGAATCCTCAATATCTACAAACGATATCAAAATTGTTGAAAAAATCATGAGAAGTATAGCTCAATTCTGAGTGGTTGATATTAAATTTGTTGAAAGTTCCATGATTATTGAAGCTCAATTCTGATTGGTTGACATTAAATTGGTTGAAAATTCCATGACTATTACCGCTCGATTCTGATTGGTTGATATCAGAAAAGATAAAAATTTCCTTATAAATAATGTCCAATTCTGATTGTATGATAGCACAATTTTTGAAAACTTCATGGTTAGATTGGGTGATTTTTATTTCAGCTAAGCTAAATAGCATATCCATTCTGATTTTCTTTTGCGTTAAAAACAATTGGTTAATAAATTTGCTGTTTTTATTCACTTTTATTCAATTTTTGAGGCTATTCAACTCTTGTTATCCAAAAATCCAAAAAAAATTGTTTTATTTTAAATGTCCCATTTAATCTTTTTTACTTATTGAGATGCAGTTTTGAATGTGGCAGAGAATACACTCGCTTTCACGCATCAAAACCTCGTAGAACCTGTGGTGCTTTGAAGTGTTCGAACTGCAACGTTCATATTTTTAGTAACGAGGAACTCACTAATCCTTTCAGGAAGAAGGATTGTCAACATAATGTTAAATGTTGTACAGCAGTACATGTTCCAAGAGAAGGTAAAATTTAAAATATTTTTTAAAACAAGGAAATTACTATGAATATTAACTTTTACTGAGTCTGAAATACAATTGTGATGAATTTGAAAATTTATAGTAAGAATTATGCAGTTTTTTAATCATTATTCTTGATCTGTCATGTTTTTCTTTTGAAGGGTTTTGATTGACGATACAGACAGCAAAAATTGAGTTCAAATTGTCGTAAAATTTTCCATGGAATTTGATCCGAAAATCTTTAATCAACAGTAAAAACTCCATTGGTTGCATGCTTGCGGAGACTGTGTTGCAATAAATTTGTTGTAAAAGTGCATAACATACGATAATGAGTGGTTAAGTGTTTGCTTAAAAACTGTAAAAACAACTGGGTATTTGTAAAACATCGACTAAATGAAAGGTTTTGTGTCGTTAAAAATTTGAAGTTTTTCTTGTTTAGTGCTTGTAAAAGTTTTCATAGAGCAAGCGTTCTTAAGCAGATAATCGGGTTTGACTCATTAAGAATTCTGGTTCTCTTTTGTTGTTTTTTGTCGATTTTGAAAAGAAATTGATAACTGACCTGGAAAACATAAAAAATGTAGGTTTTTACTAAACTTTGAAAATTTCAAGATAATGATATACATCATTCTCAACTAAAAATTTACTCTGTAACAGAAATTAAGATTTGAAACAGCAATTTACACTTATGAGGTTGAGAAAATCAATTAAAGACTTTTAGCGAAGGATTTATGGTTTTAATTCTGCTTCGGATTGTTGAACGTTCGTTGAAACGATACATTTTTCCATCTAAAATTCAATTTTTAAATAAAAATTTGTTCAAATTGGGTTAAGTTGGAAGAAAGTAGATGAAACAGAAACTGAGGAAAAACTAGATTGAGATAGAAACTCAATTTAATTTATTGGAACTTTTGAGATATTTTCTAAAATTTAGCTTATAAAGTATATCTTGAGAAAAAATCCAACATAAAAAGTCTCAAAGATTTATATTTATGTGTAATTCATTAGAAAACTTAGTTATCATTTGATATATAAGGAAACTTTGTATGAAAAACTTGATGTTTTGCGGATAATTTTTGTTACGTAAACCAAACTCGCCATCTTTTGGAAGATGATTTATGAAGCATAAATCAAAAACTTGCTTTCAAGATCTATATTTCATTTTTTTTCAATAGAGGTTTTTGCTCAATAAAAATTGGAATACTGTACAATTGTTCCAGTTTGCAACTTGACTTCTTTTGCTTGATCAATTTTTTGAGACGCGCTCCTTTAGAAGCTTGTAGATATTGTAGATGTTAGGAATTAGGTTCCCTTGCGTACATCTACTTCTGAAGGTGGTCAGATTGCAAGTAATAGTGCTGCTCTTAATTTGTTCTTAATTCGTAAAATACACCTTATATTCTCATTTTTTACTTATATTTTTGAATGCTTTAATTAGCACCAATTCTTTCACACATGGATATTTTTTAGAAAACTTCCATTATAAATTAAGATTAAAAAGCTATTTAATATTTATTTTGCAAGAGAAGTGATGGTTTTGATCTCAAAACTTGTATTTTTGCTTAAATAGTTTACGGTAGCAACTGAACAAGGGAACCTTGAGCAAGACATTCACATTTTTTATCGTAATATTCAGACGGTATCAGTTCTAATTTCATCTCTGCCAGCAAGTTGTTTGTTCAATTGATACTATTTTCCTCCTTATTTCTCCAGTTCTGACTGAATTTTCTCATTGGGAAACGTTACGTAAACCCAACTCGTCATCTTTTGGAAGATGATTTATGAAGCATAAATCAAAAACTTGCTTTCAAGATCTATATTTCTTTATTTTTACAATAGAGGTTTTTGCTCAATAAAAATCGAAATACTATACAATTTTTCCAGTTTGCAACTTGACTTCCTTTGCTCAATCAATTTTTTGAGACGCGCTCCTTTAGAAGTTTGTAGGTATTGTAGATGTTAGGAACTAGGTTCCCTTGCGTATCTCCACTTCTGAAGGTGATCAGATTACAAGTAAAAGTGCTGCTCTTAATTTGTTCTTAAATCGTAAAATACACCTTATATTCTCATTTTTTACATATATTTTTGAATGCTTTAAGTAGCACCAATTCTTTTTCACGTGGATTTTTTTGAGAAAACTTCCGTCATAAATTAAGAATAAGAAGCTATTTAATATTTATTTTGCAAGAGAAGTGATGGTTTTGATCCCAAAAGTTGTATTTTTGCTTAAATAGTTTACGGTAGCACCTGAACAAAGGAACCTTGAGCAAGACTTTCACATTTTTTATCGTAATAATCAGACGGTAACAGATCTAATTTCATCTCTGCCAGCAAATTGTTCGTTCAATTAAAACTAATTTCCAGCTAAATTTTCTAAGAAAACAAGAATAACCTTAAGACTTGGAAAAAATCTACGGAAAATCAATAAAATTATGTCGCAGAAGCAACAGAGAGATAATCATCAGTTATAAAGAAGATTTTGTTGAATTTGAGCCAAGATCGAATAAAATTTCCAGAAAAATTCATCCCATTTTTGGTCTTTTTTGACAGTTCAATGTTCATTTTTTATCAAAAATTTTCCCTGAACTGGACAAAAAAGCCAGTTAATTACCAAAATGAAAGGTTCAAAATGGAAAATTTTTGGTTAAAATTGATTAATTTTTACTTTACTTTCTCAAAAATTACTATATATTTCACAATTTTCCGGAAGTTTCAGTTTTGATTCTGCTAGTATGAGCCTTTTTTAGCGTTTAGAACATCATTTATTCCGCTTTTCAGCTCAAATTATGCAAACTTTATCGTATTTCAATATTTTGAGAAAGAATTTTGGAAAATTTCAGTTTTTTTATTCAAAATTTTGTATCCTTGTCTCAAAATGATGCCAATTAAAATACATATTGATCTCATTTTTAAACTCTGTACGTAAGTAAATTTTTTCAATGAGATCAGAAGCAACAATATATTAGCCAAAATTATGAGATTTTTGCAATTTTTTTCCAAAAACTTGAAATTTTAGCAATTTTTTCCAAAAACCTTGACTTTTTTTTGAAGTTTTAGTAATTTTAGTATAAATTCAGGTAGAGGATTCAAAAAACAAGATTATCTGATAAATTGTTTTAAGATCGAATTATAACAAATCTTTTTGTGTTATGATTTTTTTTTTGAACAATTTTCTTTTTTTTGTGATAAAAATTCCAAGTTTTTGCCCAAAAAATCTTACCATTGACTTACCATGTAGCAAAAAACTAACTACAAGAACTTCGTTTCGCACAAATCTACACGTAATTAACCTGTGATCTTTAACAATTAGATAAACGCGCGCCAAAAACTTTGCGGAAAAACTGGACAATTCCACTCAAAAATTAAAAAATTACGTTTTTCTTGTCATTATCTTACCATCACACTGATATCTTACCATCGGTATTCCCTATCTTAATACATTGTAGACTCTATACCCAATCTTAATACATAGCATGGCTGACCAGAAATCTATAACGTATCTTAATACATGGGGTCAGCCATGCTCCTCCCCCCACTTTAGCTCCAACATCTACTACTGGTTCCACTCGTAAGTAGCGAGATAGACAATCGAGAGGAACTAATGATTATCCGAGACCAACTGTGACAATCCGACAACTGATGAACCCAAAAAGATCAAAACCCTCCTCATGAAAGACTCGACCGGCAACTCTCAAACCCAAAAAAGACGACAACAACGACGACAATAAGAACTACAAAAGAAAAAAAGAAACGTTTGCGACGTCAACAAAAGAATGGAAATCTTACTATCAGTGAAGAAAAGAAACTCAAATTAATCAACTCGCAAGAACCAGCTGCATTGGTAGCGTAAAAATTTGAACAAATGCTACTCAATTTCAACCAATAAAGGTAAAAGTTTCTGCGATCTCAATCATCACATACAAAGTATGGATTGTTACGTAAATTATACCCTCGCCTGAATTTGATCGTTAACGATATCAACGAAATTTGGTCTCTTGACTTGGCATATATGGATAAATTGGCCAAGTAGAACTGAAGGGTACAATATTCATTAGGTGTTGTCAATTTTCTATCTCGCTACTTGCTAGCAGAAACCCTGAAAACCAAATCTGCTAAAGAAACAGCCACAGGTTTCAAAAAAAACGATCAAACAACCCAAAAAATAATTGGGTTGACAAAGGCACAGAGTTAGAAGTAGAGTTCGAAAAACTATGTACTAAACGGGAAATTATTCATAACACACTACCATTTGAGATAAATCAGCGCTCGCCAAACGAAACATTCGATCGCTCAAAAGTATTATCTACAAATACTTGGAGTTTGAATGGGCATACAGTTATATTGGAAAATTACAGAGTTTTCTTCACATGATCAACTCACGTGTGAACAGGGGGGTAACAAAATTAGCTCCAAACAACGTCACGCAAATACATGTGCCGGCTCAAGTATCAATAAATGCAAACAATTCAACAAAATTGATACAAAAACCAAAGTTTTATGTTGGTGACTATGTGTGAATTGCAAAAACTGACTCGCCTTTTTGAAAAGGTTACAAGCTGATTTTTACAGACGAAGTTTTCGAAACAGTTGCCATTCTTACTTTTTTTGCTGCAACATATAGGCTTATTTTTATCAAATCAGTAGATCACACTTTTACAGAACGATTGGTAAATGAAACAAAAACAAAATTCAAAGACAAATTTTATTTCAATGCAACAGATTTTGACGAGAATGGTGATTATCACATTGGTTACAAAAGATACCCTCCTTTGATGTATCTTATGAGGGAAACGAACTGTACAAATCTCATTTCCCATATGACTTAACCAGTGGGACAAGTAATGTTTTTTTGTCAATTTTGACATAATTCAATACCAAACTTTTGGAGATGCAAAGGTTTCATTGTTATGCGTCATTGATTCAAATAGACGTATCAAAAACGGGTGTTAATTGCAGCATTGAACCTAATCAATGAAAAATTTTCTCTATATTACACCAAAAATTTATTCATTTCATCTGTACAATCAATATCCGTACAGTTGCGCAGCAGGTACTGTTAAATTTGTATTGACTCTAAAATTTAAGCGCTTCGATTGAAAATCAATGGAACAGTATTATGCAAAGCAAGCTTCACTTCCCCATTTCTCTGGACACTACCGGCAACGCGGTAGTGGACTTGGCTCATTGGCTGCTGGTATTGGTCGTGTTGCTATACCGTTTGAACGATGTGTTATTCTACAGGCTGCGAAAAAATTGGGCAGAGAACTTTTGATGAGTGCAGCGCCTGAATTGATTGATGTTGCTGTAAGAAGATGTAATCAAGCCTTGAAAAAAACTGAAACAAAAACTGCATGGAAACAATTCGGTGGTGGTAGACATCGCCGAAAGACACCATTGAATGGATTACAAAGAAGATGGTCTGAACGAGCTGAAAAAAGGAAAACAACTATTCAAAGAAAAAGCAGACTAGCGAGAAGTCGTGCAGATTTTTTCTCAAACACAAAAAGTAATCGCTAATTTGTTAACCAATGAAGCTACCCATAGCTCTCTGGATTTAATTGAAAAACAACCTCTTTTGAATACTTTTGAAAAAATTTTTGACCAAAAAATTGGACCTGCTTACTCACCTTAAGATCAAAGTTTGAATTTAAAGCTACTGGTGACCTGCAAAAAATTTATTTGGAAATACGATGCATAGTAACACAAGCAAATGGAGCTGAGTTAAGATACGACAACACTGATCCTAATCTGTCTGATTCACCGTTCCTCGTAAACAATTTCTTGTATTTGGAACATATTTTTATAACAGTAAAGGAGCCAAGGACTTATGGCTCAAGTGTCAGGGATATTGATGTGAAAACAATCCCTCTGCGATAGATGCAGCTGATTTCACTTCTCAACGAGAACTGGTCCGCAAATCCAGGGAAGTTTGATTTTAAGGACCTCCTGGAGTTGACTTTTTTACCTGTGACAAGCACTTGTTGATCGGTGTTACCATTAGACTTTCCTACAGACACTCTCTTGAAGAATTTCTTATTATATCTGAAGATTCTGCGAAGCATTACAAGCTTCAAATACTCGAAGCGAACCTGAATGTTAGAAAATTGATTATGATCGAACATGTGCTCTCTGCCATTGAATCAATTTTGCTCAAAATTCTCCATATCTGCGAAACATACAAATCAAGATGAAAATACCAAAATATTTCTTGCAACAGCTGGTCAGCCCAGCTGGCAACAGGAAGATATTTTGGCTATTGAACCGATGAGAGAAGATATAATAGCAATGAACACCAATAAAGCATTTCTGTGAACAAACCGAGCGAATTAATTTCATTATTCTCTTGCTTTCTGCTTTATTCTTGCTTTCAGTATAAAGCAGAAAGCAAGAATAACCTTAAAACTTGGAAAAAATTTACGGAAAATCATGAAAATTATGTTGCAGAAGCAACAGAGAAATAATCATCAGTTATGAAGAAGATTTTGTTGAATTTGAGCCAAGATCGAATAAAATTTCCAGAAAAATTTATCCCATTTTCGGTCATTTTTAGCAGTTTAGTGTTCATTTTTTATCAAAAATTTTCCCTGAACTGGACAAAAAACCAGTTAATTACCAAAATGAAAGGTTCAAAATGGAAAATTTTTGGATAAAATTGATTAATTTTTACTTTACTTTCTCGAAAATTACAATTAATTTCACATTTTTCCGGAAGTTTCAGTTTTGATTCTGCTATTATGAGCTTTTTTTAGTGTTTAGAACATCATTTATTCCGCTTTTCAGCTCAAATTATGCAAACTATATCATATTTCAATATTTTGAGAAAAAATTTTGGAAAAGTTCATTTTTTTATTCAAAATTTTGTATCCTTGTCTCAAAATGATGCCAATTAAAATACATTTTGAGCTCATTTTTAATTTCTGTACGTAAGTATATTTTTTCAATGAGATCAGAAGCAACAATATATTAGCCAATATTATGAGATTTCTGCAACTTTTTTACAAAAACTTGAAATTTTAGCAATTTTTTCCAAAAACCTTGACTTTTTTTTCGAAATTTCAGTAATTTCAGAATAAATTCAGGTAGAGGATTCAAAAAACAAGATTATCTGATAAATTGTTTTAAGATCGAATTATAACAAATCTTTTTGTGTTATGAAGTTATTTTGAAAAATTTTCATTTTTTGTGATCAAGTTTTTGCCCAAAAAATCTTACCATTGACTTACCATGTAGCAAAAAACTAACAAAAAGAACTTCGTTCCGCACAAATCTACACGTAATTAACCTGTGATATTTAACAATTAGATAACGCGCGCCAAAAACTTTGCGGAAAAACTGGACAATTCCACTCAAAAATTAAAAAATTTCGTTTTTCTTATTATTTTCTTACCATCACACTGAAACCTTACCATCGGTATTCCCTATCTTAATACATTGTAGACTCTATACCCAATCTTAATACATAGCATGGCTGACCAGCAATCTAAAACGTATCTTAATACATGGGGTCAGCTATGCTCCTCCCCCCACTTTAGCTCCAACATCTACTACTGGTTCCACTCCTAAGTAGCGAGATAGACAATCGAGAGGAACTAATGATTATCTGAGACCAATTGTGACAGTCCGACAACTGATGAACCGAAAAGATCAAAATCCTTCTCATGAAAGACTCGACCGGCAACTCTCAAACCCAAAACCAAGCAATCCGACAAAAGAAAAATCCAGAAAAAATAGTTCTTTTCCCACAAAAGACGACAACAACGACGATAATAAGAACTACAAAAGAAAAAAAGAAACGTTTGCGACGTCAACAAAAGAATAGAAATTTTACTATCAGTGAAGAAAAGAAAATCAAAATAATCAACTCGCAAGAACCAGCTGCATTGGTAGCGTAAAAATTTGAACAAATGCTACTCATTTCCAACCAAAAAAGGTAAAAGTTTCTGCGATCTCAATCTTCACATACAAAGTATGGATTGTTTGAAAAGTATACCCTCGCCTGATATTGATCGTTAACGATATCAACGAAATTTGGTCTCATGACTTGGCATATATGGATAAATTGGCCAAGTAGAACTGAAGGGTACAATATTCATTAGGTGTTGTCAATTTTCTATCTCGCTACTTACTAGCACAAACCCTGAAAACCAAATCTGCTAGACAAACAGCCAAAGGTTTCAAAAAAACGATCAAACAACCCAAAAAATAATTGGGTTGACAAAGGCACAGAGTTAGAAGTAGAGTTCGAAAAACTATGTACTAAACGGGAAATTATTCATAACACACTACCATTTGAGATAAATCAGCGCTCGCCGAACGGAACAATCGATCGCTCAAAAGTATTATCTACAAATACTTGGAGTTTGAATGGGCATACAGTTATATTGGAAAATTACAGAGTTGTCTTCAGACGATCAACTCACGTGTGAACAGGGTAACAAATATAGCTCCAAACAACGTCACGCAAATACATGTGCCGGCTCAAGTTTCGATAAATGCAAACAATTCAACAAAATTGATACAAAAACCAAAGTTTTATGTTGGTGACTATGTGCGAATTGCAAAAACTGACTCGCCTTTTAGAAAAGGTTACAAGCTGATTTTTACAGACGAAGTTTTCGAAACAGTTGCCATTCTTACTGTTTTTCCTGCAACATATAGGCTTATTTTTATCACATCAGTAGAGCACACTTTTACAGAATGATTGGTAAATGAAATAAAAACAAAATTCAAAGAAAAATTTTGTTTCGATGCAACAGATTTTGACGAGAATGGTGATTATCATATTGGTTACAAAAGATACCCTCCTTCGATGTATCTTTGAGGGAAACGAACTGTACAAATCTCATTTCCGATATGACTTAACCAGTGGGACAAGTCATGTTTTTTTTCAATTTTGACATAATTCAATACCAAACTGTTGGAGATGCAAAGGTTCCATTGTTATGCGTCATTGATTCAAATAGTCGTATCAAAAACGGGTGTTAATTGCAACATTGAACCTAATCAATGAAAAAATTTCACTATATTAGACACCAAAAAATTATTCATTTCATCTGTACAATCAATATCCGTACAGTTGCGCAGCAGGTACTGTTAAATTTGTATTGACTCTAAAATTTAAGCGCTTCGATTGAAAATCAATTTAACAGTATTATGCAAAGCAAGCTTCTTTTCCTCATTTCTCTGGACAATACCGGCAACGCGGTAGTGGACTTGGCACATTGGCTGCTGGTATTGGTCGTGTTGCTATACCGTTTGAACGACGTGTTATTCTACCGGCTGCAAAAAAATTTGGCAGAGAACTTTTGACGAGTGCAGCGCCTGAATTGATTGATGTTGCTGTAAAAAAGAAGTCTCCATATCAAGCCTTGAAAAAAACTAAAACAAAAACTGCATGAAATCAATTCGATGGTGGTAGACATCGCCGAAAGACATCATTGAATAGATTACGAAGAAGAAGGTCTGTACGAGCTGAAAAAGGAAAACAACTATTCAAGAAAAAGCAGACTAGCGAGAAGTCGTGCAGATTTTTTCTCAAACATAAAAAGTAATCGCTAATTTGTTAACCAATCAAGCTACCCATAGTTCTCTGAATTTAATTGAAAAACAACCTCTTTTGATTACTTTTGAAAAAATTTTTGACCAAAAAATTGGACCTGTCTACTCACCTAATGATCAAAGTTTGAATTTAAAGCTACTGGTGACCTGAAAAAAATTTATTTGGAAATACGATGCATAGTAACACAAGCAAATAGAGCTGATTTAAGATACGACAACACTGATCCTAATCTGTCTGATTCACCGTTCCTCGTAAACAATTTCTTGTATTTGGAACATATTTTTATAACAGTAAAGGAGCCAAGGACTTATGGCTCAAGTGTCAGGGATATTGATGTGAAAACAATCCCTCTGCGATAGATGCAGCTGATTTCACTTCTCAACGAGAACTGGTCCGCAAATCCAGGGAAGTTTGATTTTAAGGACCCCCTGGAGTTGACTTTTTTTACCTGTGACAAGCATTTGTTGATCGGTGTTACCATTAGACTTTCCTACAGACACTCTCTTGAAGAATTTCTTATTATATCTGAAGATTCTGCGAAGCATTAAAAGCTTCAAATACTCAAAGCGAACCTGAATGTTAAAAAATTGATTATGATCGAATATGTGCTCTCTGCCATTGAATCAAATTTGCTCAAAATTCTCCATATCTGCAAAATATACAAATCAAGAAGAAATTACAAAAAGATTTCTTGCAACAGCTGGTCAGCCCAGCTGGCAACAGAAGATATTTTGGCGATTGAACCGATAAGAGAAGATATAATAGCAATGAACACCAATAAAGCATTTCTGTGAACAAACCGAACGAATTCTTTTCATTATTAAAAGATTGGGTTAGAACATATTACTTTGAGACGGAATGGTTTGCCAATAGCAAGTACACCAATTAGTACAAAAGATCGTAAACGTCTCTTCTTCAACAAACTATCAATGCACAGTGTGTTGCACTGCGGGCTGGGAATCACTCTGGATAACTACCAGCAGCATTTTTTTATGTGCTTCGATCTCAGTGCGATGTTTCGAACTCTACCATGTGCGGTTAAAATTATATTGCGCATTTGATTTTTGATAAAAACTTTTATGGTGATGTTTCTTTTTTTTATGAATGATCATGTTTTGAACGTTTTCTTACACACATGCTCTCCCAAGAAACTAACTATTTAATATGGCTTATTTGTACGCTTTTCAGTATATTTTTGAACAGTACATTCTGTTCGTGATTGACCTTTTTACCCAACTGTTAACTGAAAAGCGGTAAACCGAGAGGCTCGGCTACTAGCAAAATTTAAAAAAAATACAAAATCGATCTATGGGGGGGTATCATCATACCAGCAACTGGGGCTACCTTCCAGTACAATTTCCGGACGGGTTTCAAGACGCCGCTTTTCGGCTGAGACTCGAGCGCAGTGCTTTTTCCTGTAATCGGACCCCAAAAAGTTTTATTCTATCTCTAATTTTATAGTAACAAATTAGGTAAAAGTTTTGACATTACTTATACACAAAAACAGATCGAACATACACAAGACTATGATATGTCGCCAATTTTATGTTTCCGCAACATCTATCAAAGGATAAACAAGATTTTCAATCAAGTCATAGAACTGATGACAGGAGTTTCAATGCAAAACTCAAACTCTATCGTGTGTTTTTTTTGTATTTATAATGCTCATTTGGTTTTCTTACAAGCTCTAGTGGTGATGCTCAGAATTTTGTATAGATTAATGATGATTTTTCAAAACTTTTCTTGACTCATATGCTTTCTCATTTCTCGTTTTACCTAATTTGGTTTGATTTCATATACATTTCAATTTATAAAATTTTGCGTACTAAATATTTTTTGTGTCCAAAATGTCTGTCAGCGAGGAAGGAATTGTTGAAAGAGTGCAGATAGCGCAACTCATTTTAAGCCAAGCTGTAGCGACAACTGTAAGTTTTTTACACTATGATTTTTCAGTTAAATTGATAAATTACTTGGTGACAATTGCAAATAGAAACCATTGCAGATTACATGCTGATCAATGCGTGGTGACAATTAGTTTTATTACATGGGGACCATTAGGTATAAAATAGTGCATGGTGATAGTTAGGATTATTACTTGGTGACCATTGGTTGTCAGATAATACAGGGAGACAATTATGATCTATACCTAATGGTCATCACTTTATGACACTCCCCTCTGATCATAATGTACTATATACATACTACTGATCAAAGAAAATGAAAGAACAAAAGAGCGCGTCGTTGTCGCGTGTTCCGGTTATAATTCACAAAATACACAGTTTGGCCTCGTAATGTTAATTTTCAGATATAATACATGCTTGGGGTGGGCGTTCCGCCGTAAGTCACTTAGAGGGGGGGATTGTACCGTTCATCCTTCTCGGCAAACTGAGAATGCGGCTCCCGTGATAATCGACTATCGTGGCATCATGTAAATAGTGTCCGTGCTCATATCATCTGGTTTTTTGGCTCTATGTATGATATTTACAAAACAAAATCTGTCCTGATGTGATAGAATTGGAAGTATTTATCATTTATTATTTTTTTATGTATTTTATACACCAAACACTAACGAACATTATAAACAAAAGTCTACAGTAAAATCTATTAAACAATCTAAGTGTTCGTTTGTTCAATATGTTTTGCTACGACTTCTGAAGTTTTCAGTTGCTTTCATCGAATACACTATATGACAACACACTGTCGCAAGAAAGTCTAAGCATTTTGCTGTAAACAAGTAGCCAAAGTAGAAATCGTAGTAATAAGAAACGGCAACTCTATCGATACCTTAATAATTCTGCTGACTGTCTTTTCAAGACTTATTTCATCTGCAGACGTTATTGTTTTGTTTTTGTACTTCAAATGTACAGCTGGAACAGTGTTACATACATCAACTACTCTTTACTTATCAACTTATCAAGTTACACTTTGAGCCAAAATACATAACTCATTAGGATTATACCTGCTGGTTTTTAGTTAGTCGCATTAGTTACTTTTAGATTGTTATCAATTGAGTTTTGGCATTAGTTCAGTCATACATTGTGAAATCAGAAGTTTCTCTGTTCTTATTCAACTATGGTCAAATGCAGAGGAAAAACTCCTTCATGGCAAACTTATTCTCAATCGAGTGATCCAACACACACTGACGGAAAAGTTACAACCGGTTTGCTTGAACTAAAAACGGCGTCTCCTCGTATTAAGAGTCAAAAGGTTAAATGTCTATTGAAATATATGCTAAAAAATATTCAATACAGTACTCAATACAATACTCAATACAATGCAAACAATTTTCAAAGATTATCAATGACTTAAAAAGCATCTTCCGGAGGTGCACCGACTAGCATGTATGTCTATTAGCATTTCGATATAACTCAGTCTGGAGTATGGGTAAATAAGAGAAACGGGCTACGCTTAGACAGGCTAGATAGCCTTTCATAGATCCTGTGCGAATCGCAGAAACCACAATTATTATTTTATTATATCTGTTTTAATTGGGTGTGGATTGCGATAAGAAATAAATTAGCCAAAATTTTCAAATTGTTTCGAAAACCACTTGATTTAATAAGGAAAGTTCACATTCACCTAATATAAAATTCGGCTAAGTGAACGCTGATAAAAAAAAATTGCAAATTCGAAAATGCGAGTCTCCAAAGTAAAAGCTCTTACATGGGCATGGTAATTGTGCACATGAGCACTTTTTGTGCCAAACATATGAATTAGAAACTGGGATAAAAACAATCAATTATAATCGATTGTAATGGTATCAAAAATAGATGGATCACGAATCAATTATAGTCGATTAAAAAATTATAATTGATTACAATTGGATTTCAAAAAGAGAGATTATAATTGATTAATAATTGATTTCAATCAATTTTTTCTCAATTTTAATAAAAACTGGTACTAAAATCATCATATAATCGATTATTAACGCTTGAAACTGGATGCCGAATGCTTACAGGACAGTTCTCGTTCCAGAATACTCAGACATTCAAAAGATTATACTAATGCACTTGAAAACCTTGCATAACTCTTGTGACGAACCGCAAATTTTTTTCCGGTATCTTGTAAACGCTTGCAACATTTTGCAATCCTCTGATAGGCAGTTAATAACGCATAATCGCGCAAATTTCCTTCGAGGCAGGATTTTTTTTAAACAGTTTGGAAAACAAAACTGCAAGATTTTCAAAAGGGTTGTCGCCCTCTTAAACATAGATATCTGACTGATGTTTAATTATTGGTAGCAAAAGTATAAGCAGACTAAAATAATTATAAAATAAAATAATTATTATTATGTCAATTTTGAGCAATGTTTGCATGCGCATTTTATCTTTCAGGTGATCTTGAGTTATTCTTCCTGTCTGAAAATTTAAAATTTGCATGCAAAGAGTAGTTTTCTGAAATAGGACCTTTTGCCCTTTTCAATTAATTCTGTATGTTCTAATTATTTCCAACTCATTACGAGGCCAAACTGTTTCCTAGATTGGTGCACAATTTTGTGTCTGTATGTTCTTGGAATCCAGAGATAAGTCTTTAAATATGTTCCTAATGTAAGTGGTTTCCACTAACAAAATTTCAGTTGGTTGCGCACACAAATACCTATAACGTAAATTTTATCGCCACGTTTGCCTTGTTGCAGGTTCCGCAAAAAGCACATATAGCTAGTTGATCTAGATTCCGCAATTTTAAGTGGATTCTACAAAATGTTAGTAGAATTCGCAAATGTAAATAGAATCCGCAAACTGTAAGTAGATTCCACGATTTTGTTTAATACTGAATTGCATAAGAGCAATTAAAAGCTAGAGGTGGAATGTTTATCTATAGTAACGCGCAATTTGAATGCAAGGACTTATCAATTGTCAGCGGAATCCACAAACGAATCTCAAAACATTGGTTAACTAAACAGGTGGATATCAAATCTATAGTATTAATCGCACGATGATTTTGGGATCGAATGATTTTTTTTGTGATCGGAATACGAACACAATCACCGAATGGCATTTATTTACAGTTCAGAGGCTTGAATGGTTCATTGTGTGGTTCAGTTGGTTCAGAAATCATCATCAGTATTTGAGAGGAGATGGTTCAATTGGTTGCAGATTAACCGTAGTTTGCCGTATTCTTTTTACTGTATGCAGTATGTGTTAATGTCTGAATATTATGCCAAACTTGTTAATTTTGTCAAAATAACTCATATGGAGTAATTTATCTATAAAGGTTAGTTTATTCATATGTAGTAAAAAGCAACTTCGTCCGTTTTAGATAAAAAATCCGTTTAAGATAAAAAATAACAAAACTTGAACAACTACAGCTGAAATAATTGTTAATTTCGAAAACACAAAATTTGTTCCTGAAAATTTTGCATTGGTAAGTCCTTGTAATTCAAAACTACTCGAAATAGGGTAAGTTAAAACATATTTATCATAATTGAATTGATTGAAATAAAATGATGAATTTTGATGAGTTTACTTCATTTGGTTCAATTTAATCAATTTGCAGGGATTGAGACTGATGACAGGAATTGAGATCAAATCGGGGTTGACAGAATTTAAGATCGAAGCTTGGTATGTTTGACAATAACTGAGATCGAAATTTGGTATGCTTGACAGGAATTGAGATCGAAGTTGGGTTACAAGAATTGAGATCGAAGTTGGGTTGACAGGAATTGAGATTGACAGTTATTTCAACTGGTAGCTGATCAACGTAGTAATTGAGATTCAACTTGATGTTGACCACCTAGAAAAAAAAGATACAAATTAAAACGTTACTACATTTAACCATAAAATTAAACGAAATCCGCAAGCAAAACGCGGATTCCACTTAAAATTTGAGAGTTCAACTTACAATTTGTAGGTTCTGCTTACAGTTGCGGATTCTTAAACAGCTCAATTTGACGATTCACATGTCTGAATATTTGTTTGTGGATTCCACAAACTGCTTGGATTCCGCAAATACAGTTGCGGATTCCGCAAACTCGCCCATTTTTGGAGCGATTTTGAGCGGTACAAGGTTTTAGGTATTTGTTTGTAGAATTCAAAACAGCGAAGAAGATCAAAGAAAAGTAGCAATGTTGCAGAAGCCGCAACAAATCTGATTTTGGCCTGATTCGGAATCCGCTTGCAGTGAACAGAATGCAAAGTTTGGCCTCGTAATATTTTCTATATTGCATTCCTATAAAACACTCAATTTCATTCATATTATGATGAGCGGATCACCCGGGTTGACCTCCATACACCGAAAATGCTTATCATACAATTCCATACATCAAGTGTGTGGAAAAATGCTTGTCATACAATTTTCATACAATTTCTAAAAATGGTTGAAAAAAGATATAAACTTATTTATGTGGCTGTTTGATTCTAATAAAACAGTCTGGTAAAAAAAACCGAGGTTTTCGTTTTTTGCAAAAAAATGCTTATCATACAATTCCTATATATATATGATTGGCATTTTTTTGATGGCGAAAGAAAAATTTTTCAAGTAATTTTGAAAATTTGGCCCAAAAATATTTTGGTTTTTTTAACCGCAAATCGAATTTCGTACGCAAACTAACATTTTTCAAAAAAAATTTTTTGCATGCAAAATTTAATTTTTTGTGTGCATAACGTAGTCCTGGTTACGATAATATTGTCTTTTATTTTCTTTTGAATTAATTTTGTTTCTTCAAAAACGCTGAAAATTCCTATTTTTTTTGTATGGGGTGTTTATATATGCCTTGATCATTGTCTGATAATTCGAAAGTTCAAAAATATAAAAAAATCACCATTAAAAATTTTTGCCAAAAATTAAAAGTTTGTTACTTTTATTATATCAATTGTGAAAGACAGCCGAAAGCAGGTCGTTTTGTAAGCATTGTAAATGCAAGACCGTCCAACCTTTGGTCCTTTGAGTAACCAAGGTCTTTGTCACTTGTGTTCGGTTGCAAGCACAACCGAAAAAACTTTCAGAAACTAAATTTAGAAAGAACGAATCAAAATTTTTTGTTTATGGAAAAACCCCTATCATACAATTTTCATTTATGGAAAAATGTTTATCATAGAGATTTCATACAATGTTCTGTACGTATGGCATTGTATGGAATTGTATGACAAGAAGTTTCTCATATATGGGAATTTTATGATAAGAAGTTTCAGTCATCCCGGGCAGGTTGATAAAGTCTTCTTGTTGATGTCAATTTGTGTTATTCTTTAGTTTGATTGGACTTCGCGGACTATCTACAAAGCAAGCCTTAGAAAAGCAAACCCGAGTCCAAACAGGCCGTACTTGCGTTTGGGAGAAAAAACATTACCCACAAAAGAACAATGCGAGAAGCCTGAATATACTGGAATTGACCCACAAGACAGCATCGAATCAGTTTTGGATCAAATTAAATCGGGTCAGTTGAAAGCAATGACTCCTTTTCTGACCAATGTGTGCTCTAGAGATAACATGGTTTACATTAGAGCAGAGAACGTCAAACTGCTTCAAAAGTTTGCAGAGGAGATGAAAGGGAATGATGATATGGAAACGTTAAAAACTCGACCTGTAAAACTGAAAGTTGCCCAGATACGACCATCTGCTGGTGATGGATCACTGCCGAAGAAAGAACAAACTGACTATCTGAACTGCGAAGTGGTTGTGAAAGTGTTTCTCAATGGAACAAAGAGCAAAATTGACAGGTCAGTGTCTGTGTGTGTCTCGGTTGTGAACAGAGATGGCGACGGATGGAATGTTCTAGAAGGTCGAAAGCCGATTGTCTCCATCTATCTGAAAGATCCCAGTGGAAACAAGCCGTACAGAAAAGATTTCACAATGGACTTTTCTCCCGAGCTAGAGAAAGGAGAAAAGGGATTATTAGAATTTATTTCCAAAGAAAACCTTGAGAATTACATAACAGATGGTGCGATTACTTTTGGAGTAGCGATTCGTTTAGGATCATCTGCTAGCACCAAGGAACGATTGCTGTCAAATTTGCAAAAATGAGATATCCGTCAAATTCCGTTTTTTTTGCTATTTAACATAAAAAGAAAGCATAAAATTAATGCAAACAGTTTATCTAGTTTAGTGAAAAATTAAAAAAATTTTATGTGATCTGGCTGTTACTTAGAAAAAAATTCAGGAGGTCTCGCTCGGTCGGTCGGTCAGAAAAAAAAACAGATTCGACCTTCAATCAACCCACTGAGTTGTGAGGATTTTAGCCACTTCACTAGTTGATAAGGTTTACTTAAGCAGAAAAACAATCCTTCTGCACGAGGCCTGCCTCGTTGAAGGTATTCTCAAGTATTTATGCGCCCTGCAGGCTACCAAGTAATTCCTCAAGAAAACTTGTGGTCATTTGATCAACCTAATAAAGCTATTTTAAAAGAAAATACACACATTGTTGCATCATCCGAGGTGTCCAGGCTATACGACCTTCGGCATGTCTAGACGTTTGCGAAGTAAGGCATTTCCTGTCTTGCGCGACGAGAAATGAATTCCCGGGTTGACGTCCATAGAAGAAAAATGCTCATCATACAGTTTCGTATATGAAGTCTATGGAAAAAACGCTTATCATACAATTATCATGTATGAAAATTATAAAATAGTCATTTCCTCATAGAAAAAATAAAATTTTCAAAAATCACCAAATGCAGTTTATCTACGTGGTAACTGCCAGTTACACTCTGGGTTTTCTCATGACAAAAAATCCTTGGTTAGTGTTTCGGTTGAAACACGAAATTTCGAAACAAAAATTTTTTGAATTTTCATATATGAAAAAAGTGCTTATTTTGCTATTTTCATACATACTTTTTTACTCTATGAAATTGTATGAAAGAGCATGACAAGCATTTTTCATATATGAAAATTGTATGATAAGCATTTTTTGTCAACCCGGGTTGTTTTTTCTTGCATTCGATGCATAAAGTTTTGTCAAAATAGGGTCTTTTGGGAGAGCTCAGAAAATTTTGCCGCCCCTTCTCCCTCGAGAAAATCATAGATCCGCCCTAATGTAAAGTATATGCGTTGCATGATATCGGGTGGAAAATAACCAAATTGCACCTTGTAGATTTTCAAACCTATAGAAAATTGAACATTCTAATTCCATACGAGGCCAAACTGTGCACTATATAGGCGCACAGTTTTGTGTCTGTATGTTCCTGGATACCAGAGACAAATCTTTAAACATGTTCCAAAACGTAAGTGGATTCCATGGAAGGAAGAGAGCAAGAATAGCTGCAAAAAGAAACAAGAATAGCTGTGAAGTTTCAGTTTTTTGTTGACCAAGTTTTCAGTTTTTTTTTCAATTCTTTTCCAGTGTCATCGAGAATTGGTTTTAGGAGAAATGCGGAGCTGTCAGTTAGTTTCCAAAATAACCGACAATTTGTTTTGCAGTGTCTCTTAATAAAATAGAAAAAATTTAACACATTTTCGTGAAAACTCAAATTGCAAATTAGCCTACTTCTATGAATCAGCCTAGAAAGTTTGCAAAATTTTTCAATTGGCATTCCCCTTAAAAACCGTTCCGCTTTCAGATTTTCGGATTCGAATTCCGGCTGGTTTTGGATCCTTTTGTTTCTCAGACAGCCAACATTAAAAACAAGTGTTATAGCCTCATTTTGAGAAGTCTCTCAGGCAATGTAACTCGTGAGTGTATTCCAAAGCTTTTCAACAGGAAGACAAAAGTTTGAATTTTTCTTCTGAGAGCTGGACGAAGTTCACTGGCAGCCAAAAAATTGCTCTCAAAGCCTTCGACTCTTCAATTTTTCCGAAGATTGTTGGATTTCATCCAGGCTCACTCGCCCCTTTATGAGGTTTATGGGAACGCCTTTTTCGAAGCCTAAACATTTATTGTGGGCTGTGATTGCTAGTATGACTTTGAACGACGCTACCTTCAAAACAGTTAGATTTCTGCGATATAGAACGAATCACAAACGATAAAACAAAACAACACCCATTGACAGTGAAATGCCGCTTACGAGAATTTCGCTTAAACTATCAACAGTGTACGTTTGCAGAGCAGCTCTCGATCCTGTATGAAAACAATTTCTTGCAGAATTTAAGCCAACTCGTCCCTCCGCCTGAAATGGGTTCCAGAAAACAAACGAGAGCCAACGAATAACCAGTAAGCATTCTTGAAAATTTGTCTCCTCAAAAAATATGGTCTCTTGGACGTATTGAATCCCCAACCTCAGCAATTTACCAAAACTTCAAGAGCCAAAATTTACCAAAACTTCCAACAGCTTACTATTTTTCGCGACGACTCAAACTTCTTTTGCAAATGATTACAAGCAACAGCGACGCTCAAAATAGTAAACATGATACCAATCGAAGAATGTGACAAAGACCAGGAAAAGAATTTAAAAAATTGCTATTTTGGCTGTCAATGAAATAGATAAAATTTGATATCTTAACCGTAACCCCGCCCTTTCCCGATCTTCGCGAAATAGATTCACTGTTTAATTGCTGATCAGTCGACTAAAACAGTTCAATCTTCCAAAAATGTTTCACAACGACCAAAATCAGAAACGACACAGTACTGTCATTATCTACGATTGTCAGAAGATACTTGATGTAAGACTGAAAATCACCAAAACTGGAAATTACAGAGTAGCTCCTGTAATGAATAAGAGGGAATCAAACACTAAAACATGAAAAAATGAAATCAACAACTTCATTCCCTTTAATTTTAAGATTACAATAATTCTTTTAATAAGACACATAAGTATAGTTTTTCGAGCTAACAGAAAAAAAAATTCAACTCTAGGACGCTTGCATTTTTGACAATGAATTTGGTAATCGACGCCTTTGACCTGATACACACCATAAAGTTAAATTTCGCTTTAAATTTTCAATCAATTTATAAGCGAATACCTAGTCTATCGACTTTTTACAATTAGTTGCTTTGGTAGGGCAAATCTAAGAAAGAAAAAAGATCAAACCTTTCAGAATATCCAGGTGCGCCAATTCTGATATGAGATGCCCTCTCAAACTGGTCCGTACGCAGCAAAAAAAAAGAAATTAAAAAAACAATTGACTCGTGCAAAACAAGTCATCATCATGTCACCGTTCATACAATTTCAAGAAATTTTCTGATTTCATTCTACTTTTGTATATGTATGTTTATGTTCCAAACCATAAATAAATATAACTAAATAACCATTGCTTTCACGATTTCTCTGCCTTTTTTAAACAAAAACATCCAATAAGGAATGCTAAAAAAGCGTTTTTCAGTGACGCAAACCACATCAAATTATCATAGCTGCAAAAAAATTTAAAAAAATATAGCATTTTAAGTATGTTTTTAACTGTTTTTTTTGGAAAATTCATGTTTCCGATCATGCTGAAAAATTGGAGAATGAATAAATTAGGAACATTTCTCTAAATGTTTCTTAGAAATTCTGGCTATCTCGCGATAACTCCCATAAAGGCAAGTATGCTGTAAACTTACAACCCGTTTGGTTGTGATTTGAATTCTAAAAAATCTTGCCAGTGTCGAAACTAACTAGTTTGAATTTTTCCAGAGAGACTGACCTCGTCAACTAGTTTCTTCTGCAATTTGTTCATGATTTATTCAGCTATAAAACTTTTTCATCAATTTCATCACAGTTTTCCGTCTCAATTATTATAGTTTTTTAAAGCCAATATTATGCTATCCACGCTTCTCAATCAACTCGCTTTTTCCCTAAACGCGGGTGCTCGACGTTTATGTGTTTGGTACAGTGATCAAACTAAGTTTTCGGTAAAAAAAATATGTATTTCGCAATAATTGAAATTCGGGGCTCGAGTTGGCTTGTTCTTTGAATCTGTAAATTAAAACAAGACACAGCCACAAAGACACAAAGACTTTTTTATTTTAGGCTTGAGTACAGAATCAATTGATTTTCTCAGAATGAATACATAGAACAATTTGTATTGAAAGAGATAAAAGTCATTATTGATCCGACTTTCGAAGAAAGGGACAAATTATTTCTCCTCGTAGTGTTTTTTTCTCGAATATCGTCTTTTTAACTAGCCGTTTTGACTGAACTTTTTCTATATATAGAGATGTTGCTGTCTTGAGCTCGAATTTAGAAATATTTGACAAGGTATAATTTTATTTGCAAAGTTGCGAGGGTTTAAAAAGTGCCAGTTTGGCCTATTTTGAACGGTTATCGTGTTATATATTTTATAACGCGTAAGCGGGGAATTAATCCGTCCTTGAAATTGATCCAGGTTGGTTGCAGCGGACTATTTGTCAAAATTGAATATTTACTTGGAGCGAAAGCTATCACTTTGTATTTTCCGTGGCTTGCAGGGGGAGGAGGAAAAAATTGTCAAAAACCAAAAGGAAATTATTATGTTTTAAATTTCATTATTTTTATTAGGCAAACATTGCTCCATTTGCCTGAAAAGGCAGTCGAACGAATCAGGGCTTCTCTTTGATACAAGCAGTCTTATTAATTCAGAAAGCCTCATTTTTGCGTATATAACTGAGATTAGCCAATTTTTTTTGTGTAGCGTTTTTGCTTACTTCAGGATTAAGTTTGGTGCTAAGTACTACCCGCGTCAAATTCCCCGAGTACTTTTTCGGTTTTCTTGGTCGCAATATTTCAGCGACCATGAAAATCCATAGTCTGGACAGGTTTTTAAGACGCGTACAATTTCTAGAAACACCGTTTTTTGTTTTTTGGTCGCGAAAAATTAGTCGCGGACTGGATATGCAAAATTAGCGTAATTCGGTTGTGATGGTGAAAAAATTAGATGCGGCGGTCGAAACAAAATTAAGTCGCAACAAAGTTCTATAATTAATTGCGGGATCGCAAAAATTAGTCGCGGCATGGTCGAAAAATTAGACGCCTCGGCTGAAAAATTAGTCGCTGTGATCGAAAAAACATTTCCGGTGTTCGAAAAATTAGTCTTGGCAGTCAAAAATTGATTACGTCACAGTCGAAAAATTAGCCGCGGTGGTCTAAAAACTAGTCACGGCGGTAGAAAAAATTCGCCGCAATGGTAGAAAAAACTAATCGCACCATGTTAAAAAACATTTAATGGCGCAAGGTTAAAAAGTAGTCGCGGCGGTTCTTTACGAGACCAAACTTTGGACTGGATTGGCAAACTGTACATTTCTGGATTCCAGAGGCAAGTTTTTAAATATGTTCTAAAAAAAATTGGATTCCACTAACAAATTTCAGTGGTTTCCTAACACAAATACCTGTAACGTAAAAATTGCTGGGACATTCGTTTTGTTGCGGGATCCGCAACATGCAAAAATAGCTAGTTCTGGATTCAGCAAATGTAAGTCAATTCCGCAAAAAGTAATTAGAATCCGCAAATGTAGGTGCAGTCCGCAAATTTGTAAAGGAATCCGCCAATGTAATTGAATTTCACTAATTATAAGT
>NC_087062.1:45655757-45680097 GCF_963678635.1 Symsagittifera roscoffensis
AAATAATGATAATTGGATCACTCTAAATCACATACTTTCCATTTAGGTTATCTTTTTGCATTTATATATTTTAAAAATATAGTTAAATATGGTTTAAAAGGCCATCATAAAAGATAATTTTTTGATCATCGGAGTTTATATCATCGATTCAGCGCAAATAGCAGAAGTTATGCTAATCAAGGATCTAGATTTACTCATCTCCTTATGAGCGCATTCCTCTTTCATAGAGACAATTTCGATCTTCCCAGGAAGTAGAGAGTCCCAAGTCGGCCTGGAAATGGAGCCACCAGCTTCACCTTGTTACTCTCGTTGCAGAAATCAGTCTAACAGTGAGCCCTTGGTGCAGTAGGCAGACAACCGATATTAGCCAAATGTAAACGCCAGTTGCTCGCAAAAAACAAGAAAAGGATCGGAACGCATCAATCTCTGTTATACGTGGCGTCAATTGAAAAGTTTTCAGTCTGTTTTGTGTTTTGTGCTGCTTTTTTCAAATAGTTAAGTTGAATTTATTAATGTTTAGCTGTTTGTTTTGTAATCCAAATTAAATAAAACAAAAAGAACACAGGTTTTTTTCGCTCCTAATTCTTTTAAATTATGAAAAACTTGTGTTTCAATTTGAATCATGTCTAAAAACCAGTCGTTCTAGAAAATTCAAAATCGCAAAAGAAGATTGGGTTGTTTATTTTGCACAAATTTAAAAAATTACTGAAAGTTTTCTTTATTACTGAAAAAATGAGCTGAACATCAGCTTAGAACAACTTTTGTTTTCTCTAAAACATACCCTTTACCGTTAATTTTATCATAGTTAAAAGATTATTTTCTAAGATACTATAGCTCAAACTATCGATATTGCATAAATACGGGGGAAAAGATGAAAAAAAAAGAACAGTTGAACCTGTATTAAATAGCTTTTTCAGAACCAAATATATTTTTTCAAACAAAATTTTTTTTTGATGGTTTAGCGAGGAAAACAACATAATGTGCAACTCTAGTCAATGTAATTTGGTGTACGGTTAAACCTGCAGCTTAATCTTCAACTGAAGATATATCAAACTACAGAACTAACAAATGAATCAAAAAACAAAGTTTTTTTAAAAAGATTACAATTCTTAGAACAATGGCTAATTTTTTTTTCGAACCAAAGTTTCCACTGTCCTAAATTTTCTGTACAAAACTAAATAATTACTTGAAATCAATTTTCTATATGTCAAAAAACTCTATTCGGACCGTCCAACAAAAAACTTTCAATAATTTGTTTTGGAATTTTCCCGTGTTATGCTATAGTATCTTAGAAAATAATCTTTTAACTATGATAAAATTAACGGTAAAGGGTATGTTTTAGAGAAATAGCTGATAAATGCTTTGTTTTGTATAATCAAGACCACATCTTTTGTAACTTTTGATAGTAATTTTATCGACTCTTCTTCAAATTGAACTCTTTCGGACAAGTATTAAAACGCAGCATAGTTTTGGGCTTACTTTCATATCTTGTATTCAGCGGCTAATCTAAAATGAACACAAATATTTCCTTATGTCTGATTGAGATTTATGATTGGGTATAGATGTCAGTCCACAACCAGAAAGTTTTTCAAAAAGAAACCCTTTACATTTTAACCTGATTTAGTCTTACCAGAATTCGTTTATCTGCTGGGAAATTTATCCAATTTGGCTACGCTGTATATGATCTATCACTGGCTGATAAGCGAATGGTTCGAATAAACTTGAATTTATGTACATAAGTCCGTGTTTGATTTTTTACGCGTGTTTATCGGTATGTGTAATTGTTAATTTTTATGTATGTATGTTCAGAAGTGTAACAATAGCTAAGAGTTAAGCCACAAATCAAATTCAATGTAGCTTTAGTTTCAGATTAGTCGAGATTTTCTAGAACATTTTACTAGGTGTTGTATCTGTACTATGTTCAACCAGATACTACAAAATAATATAATTATGTGTAAATTGTGTGCATTGCATGATCGATATTTACATGCTTTACGGTTTACTTGTATTGGAAATGTTATATCAGAAAAGATGTACAAGCATGTTGTTCCAAAACGTTTTCGAATCAATTTAGGTTAAATAATTGTAATTGGCAAAAAATTCGATGTCAAAATCAATCCAAATTCTTCTTTTTACTTCTCTTCATTATTCTAGATTGTTTCACCAGATGCTAAGTGGGTACAAATTATCAATCAAATTTGGATACGTATAATTAGATTAAATTTTAAGCAAAATTGATATTGACAACAACAGTAAGACCAACGTGTGGCCAGATTATCAACATAGAGCAGGATGATGTTACAGGTTAAGAAACTAATGATAAGTTTTGTAAAACTATATCACACACTATATGTCTTTGTAGCCATAAAAATACGTTTTAATGTTGTATCTGGTAATTTTTAGTATATGGTGAACTATTCAGAAATCAAGAGCAGCAAAAAAGTATGAGATGGATTGTTTTTCTATTTAAAAGGGCACTTCTGATGGCATAATTTTGATCGCAAAAGTAACTTTATACATATGAATCATTATAAACAAATGTATATAACCAAAAACATACAAATTAGACATTAATCGTGCTTACATTTACAAATAAAAACTGATTAAAATGCCTATCTACACGCACTAATTTTACGTATCCAAATTTGATTGATAATCTGTACCCACTTAGCATCTGGTGAAACAATCTAGAATAATGAAGAGAAGTATAAAGAAGAATTTGGACTGATTTTGACATCGAATTTTATTTCCAATTACAATTATTTATCCTAAATTGATTCGAAAACGTTTTGGAACAACATGCTTGTACATCTTTTCTGATATAACATTTCCAATACAAGGTAAACCGTAAAGCATGTAAATATCGATCATGCAAGTCACACAATTTACACATAATTATATTACTTTGTAGTATCTGGTTGAACATAGTACAGATACAACACCTAGTAAAATGTTCTAGAAAATCTCGACTAATCTGAAACTAAAGCTACATTGAATTTGATTTGTGGCTTAACTCTTAGCTATTGTTACACTTCTGAACATATATACATAAAAATTAACAATTACACATACCGATAAACACGCGTAAAAAATCAAACACGGACTTATGTACATAAATTCAAGTTTATTCGAACCATTCGCTTATCAGCCAGTGATAGATCATACACAGCGTAGCCAAATTGGATAAATTTCCCAGCAGATAAACAATTTCTGGTAAGACTAAATCAGGTTAAAATGTAAAGGGTTTCTTTTTGAAAAACTTTCTGGTTGTGGACTGACATCTATACCCAATCATAAATCTCAATCAGACATAAGGAAATATTTGTGTTCATTTTAGATTAGCCGCTGAATACAAGATATGAAAGTGAGCCCAAAACTATGCTGCGTTTTAATACTTGTCCGAAAGTGTTCAATTTGAAGAAGAGTCGATAAAATTACTATCAAAACTTACAAAAGATGTGGTCTTGATTATACAAAACAAAGCATTTATCAGCTATTTCATTTCCAATTCATGATAAGACTTGTTCTGTTTTTAGCGCAATAACAACGCCTCTGCAGGCGCGTGCTTTCATCATTTGATTCATAATTTTACCCGTTTCAATTCAATGTTTGCTCTCCGTTACCAAAACCATGAAAAACTGTATGTGTAATTTTTGACTGATTCCGCTCAAGAACGTATTATTTTTGACAAGACTGCTCCTGGAGATTTTCTTTCCTTATTAGACAACAGTTAAATTCAAATAATGATAATTGGATCACTCTAAATCACATACTTTCCATTTAGGTTATCTTTTTGCATTTATATATTTTAAAAATATAGTTAAATATGGTTTAAAAGGCCATCATAAAAGATAATTTTTTGATCATCGGAGTTTATATCATCGATTCAGCGCAAATAGCAGAAGTTATGCTAATCAAGGATCTAGATTTACTCATCTCCTTATGAGCGCATTCCTCTTTCATAGAGACAATTTCGATCTTCCCAGGAAGTAGAGAGTCCCAAGTCGGCCTGGAAATGGAGCCACCAGCTTCACCTTGTTACTCTCGTTGCAGAAATCAGTCTAACAGTGAGCCCTTGGTGCAGTAGGCAGACAACCGATATTAGCCAAATGTAAACGCCAGTTGCTCGCAAAAAACAAGAAAAAGGATCGGAACGCATCAATCTCTGTTATACGTGGCGTCAATTGAAAAGTTTTCAGTCTGTTTTGTGTTTTGTGCTGCTTTTTTCAAATAGTTAAGTTGAATTTATTAATGTTTAGCTGTTTGTTTTGTAATCCAAATTAAATAAAACAAAAAGAACACAGGTTTTTTTCGCTCCTAATTCTTTTAAATTATGAAAAACTTGTGTTTCAATTTGAATCATGTCTAAAAACCAGTCGTTCTAGAAAATTCAAAATCGCAAAAGAAGATTGGGTTGTTTATTTTGCACAAATTTAAAAAATTACTGAAAGTTTTCTTTATTACTGAAAAAATGAGCTGAACATCAGCTTAGAACAACTTTTGTTTTCTCTAAAACATACCCTTTACCGTTAATTTTATCATAGTTAAAAGACTATTTTCTAAGATACTATAGCTCAAACTATCGATATTGCATAAATACGGGGGAAAAGATGAAAAAAAAAGAACAGTTGAACCTGTATTAAATAGCTTTTTCAGAACCAAATATATTTTTTCAAACAAAATTTTTTTTGATGGTTTAGCGAGAAAACAACATAATGTGCAACTCTAGTCAATGTAATTTGGTGTACGGTTAAACCTGCAGCTTAATCTTCAACTGAAGATATATCAAACTACAGAACTAACAAATGAATCAAAAAACAAAGTTTTTTTAAAAAGATTACAATTCTTAGAACAATGGCTAATTTTTTTTTCGAACCAAAGTTTCCACTGTCCTAAATTTTCTGTACAAAACTAAATAATTACTTGAAATCAATTTTCTATATGTCAAAAACTCTATTCGGACCGTCCAACAAAAAACTTTCAATAATTTGTTTTGGAATTTTCCCGTGTTATGCAAGTTAGTAAGCCTCGGTTTTTTCTTCTGACCACTTAAAGCGCTTCTCATGACTCACTGGTCAATTTTGAGTTGAAGTTTGATACCGTTGGAAAATTCGTTTGGGAGATCAACAGACATATTAAAAAATTGTTTATCGCCCTTTTTTTATTTTTTCAAAGATGAACAACATTGCTAAATGGTGTAGATGAGTTGGCTGAAAGCTGGCATTTCCTTGCAAATCTCTGCTTGCGACGTTTGCATTGTAAAAATCAAAGTGTGTATGTAGGTTTGACTGTATTTGAATATATTCATACGTAAAACGTATTGAATATATTTTTGTGTGAATATTTCTAGTAATCTATAAACAAATGCACGAAAAAATACTTTTTGTGTATGCGTGTATGAATGCAAGTTGATGTGTTTGTAAGTATGAGTACAATTTTTTTTCCTTATGCGCGTGTAAACCAAAACAATTGTAACTAGAAGAATAACTATTACCCAACTTGAATTTTACTAGTGTTTCTAGTTTTTCTTGAAAGTTAGACAAGATACTATAAGCATAGTAAATATGTACGCACATATGCTTTGCGTACGTGTGTTTATATGTAAACTGTATGTATCTATGTAAAAGTGTACAACTTTTTGCATGTATAAGTGTAATTATTCATGTATGTACATACTGTTTGTGTGTACTCATTTGAGTATTTAGAAGTTACGTAAATTTGTATGTTTTTATGTAAGTAAGAACTCTTGACTGCATGTCCGCTTGATTGAGTGAATGAATACAAGCATATTTTTTCAACCAATACATGTTTTTAGGCAAGTATTTCTGCATATTCGTATATCAGTATCAAAGGCACGGTTATATGATTGTATGTAAAGACGTATGAATGCCAGTCTGTAATGCATGATTCTTTTTGTCTGAATGTGTGAAGTGAATGCAAGTTGGTTTGTGTGTTTACAGGTGTTTGTATTTCAAAGGTCAGCAGAACTAATAAGTAAAATATTTGCATGTATGTAAACAAAACTTGCGTGTGTGTCTATTTATGTAAACTGTATGTATCTATGAACAAGTGTACAATTTTTTGCATGTATAAATGTAATTAATCATGTATGCACATACTATTTGTGTGTATTCATTTGAGTATTTAGAAGTTATGTATATTTGTATGTTTTTATGTAAATAAGAATTCTCGAGTGCCAGTCCGCTTGATTGAGTGAATGAAGACCAGCAATTATTTTGTATCAATGTATGTGTTTCAGTTTAAAAGCTTTTAAAAGTTAGCTGGTTTGCAAATTGTACAAACTTATGATTGAAGTTTTATGTCTGTTTAAACGGAAAGTGTGTACACTTGAGTAGTTGCATGCTTGTAAAGTACATTCCATGTCTTTTTGTAGGCAAGTACTTATACATATTCGTATATGAGTATGAAAGGCACGTTTATATGATTTTATGTAAAGACATATGAATGCCAGTGGGTTTGCATGTTGGTTTGTGTGTTTACATGTGCTTGTATTTTAAAGGTCAGCAGAACTAATAAGTGAAATCTTTGCATGTATGTAAGCAAACTTGTGTGTGTGTCTATCTATGTAAACTGTATGTATCTATGTAAAAGTGTACAATTTTTTGCATGTATAAATGTACTTAATCATGTATGCACATACTATTTGTGTGTATTCATTTGAGTATTTAGAAGTTTGTATGTTTTCAAATGTATATTTGTATGTTTTTATGTAAGTAAGAATTCTTGAATGCATGTCCGCTTGATTGAGTGAATGAAGACCAGCAATTATTTTGTATCAATGTATATTTTTCAGTTTAAAAATATTTTAAAATTTGCTTGTTTGCAAATTGAACAAACTTATGATTGAAGTTTCATGCCTGTTCAAAAGGAAAGTGTGTACACATGAGTCGTAACATGCTTGTATAGTACGAACCATGTCTGTTTGTAGTTAAGTACTTATGAATTTTCGTATATGAGTATGAAAGACACGTTTATATGATTGTATGTAAAGACGCATGAATGCCAGTCTCTAATGCCTGACTCTTTTTGTCTGAATATGTGCATATATTCTTCTTGAAAGTGTGAAGTGAAATTAAGCTGGTTTGTGTGTTTAAATGTGGTTCTATTGTAAAGGTCAGCAGAAATACTAAGTCAAAATCTTTGCATGTGTAAAAGCGAAATTTTCGTTTAATTGGCTTAAAAGCATGTAAGCAAGTATGTAAAATTTATGTTTGTATGGTACTTTATTTGCCTTCTTCTTATGTATAAGACTATGTACGTTTGTATTCATACCTTTATGTAAGACTTCATTTTTGAATGTTTGTATGTATAGAAGTATTTTTGCATATATGTATGCAATTTTGTACATATGGTTGTATGAATGTCTCTAAGTAACTTTATATATGTATGTATACATGTAAGTTTGTATGTATGTATCTATGTATGCATGTATGTATGTTTTTATGTAAGTTTGTACTTATGTATACATGTATGTATGTTTGTATTCAGTAAGTGTGTACGTTATTGTCTTTGAATGTAAGTTTGCATGATTAACCTTATGTAAGTATTTAATTGTGTATGAATAAACGTATGTTTGTAATAAAATACGCATGACTGTTTTTTGTGAGTATGCATTTAAGTTTGCAACTCATGAAAATGTGTTTATGTTTTTTATCTTTACAAGTATGCAGCTTTATATGTTTGGTGGGGTATATATGTTTGAGTTTAGTTGTAACCGTTTATTTTATTTCATATAAAAGTATATATGTAACTCAATCCAAATCTTTCTTATCCTTCTTCTTAAGTTTCTCGAATATTCTAGAATAATCAACCAGACACTATAATGACAGCTTTTTTCATTTTCTTGATTTGCAAAACAATTTGATAATTTAAAAAAAGTTTTCCGTGAAATATTTGATCTTCCAGGTATCCTCATTATGAACATTTCACTTTGAAAAAGTGGCATATGTTGCATTGATAATTTCAATTTATCTGCAGTCAATGATTATGAAAAATGTTTCAAAATTGTAACAAGAAAGATCAGTTTTTAAGTTTTACAAAGCTTTGTCGATGGAAGCATCAAACAACAAGTCCAATTGGCGACAGCATAGAGTCCAAAGTGTTTAATGAACTGTTACTCATAGATGTAAAAATTACGATAAGAAACTTATTAGAAAAAAATTATGGTTTATTGAGGAAAATCATTGATCGTGCAGACATGCGGCTGGTAGAGCTGAAGACGGTAAGCGAGCAAAGTCTCAGTGACAGGTACTGTATATTTGAAGGATGATTGATCAATCTCTAAAAACCACAAATTTTCAACGGTTTTCATTTGAAAAATCATAATTTTGAATCAAAGTTATAAACCCACAGAAGTGAAGCAATTGTGTAATCAGATAAACAGTCAGTAACACTTTTTTTTAAATTAAAGATTTATTTAGTCGATAGAGCGTTTTATGAAATAGCTCAAAATGCTTACGCATTTTTTCTTTGAAATGAATAGCAAGTCTTTCTGCATTGAGGCTCAAAATTTTAATTCCTCAAAGTAAAACTGTCTAACAAACTTTTTATTGTCAAATTAAACATGTCTTTGTTAGTCGTTCTAGCTTAAGATAACACAACATAATTGACGTTTATCGAAATGCATTGAAACTAGAAAATGGCACTTACAAGTTTTCGGAAACTGCTGTAGCCAAATTGGTGTGAAAGCGTTGTTTAGAGTGAAACAGCTATCATCCTGACGGAATCCGAAGATTCAGGTAGAGTGTTGATGATAAGGCTTGATTTTTTATCTTAAAGTTTCAAACAACTAACCGTTTTTCGAAGATATGTTTTGTTAATAGAGAAGACAAATATCGATGCAAAAATGAGAAGAAATTTCATGATGCGAACTGTTTTGATACTGCTAGTAGTGATCACCTCAAACATATATTGAAAGAAAGGTTGAACTCTTGATAACACAATTAGTTGCAGATGAATAATCAGATATTTTGGTCAAAAAGCCACCGTATTTTGAGAGACAATAGCGTAATCAAGGAAACATTCAAAAGATCAGATTTATATTAAAAAACTCAAAATTTAATTTGTTGAACAGAGGGTTAATCAATGATAATAACTGATAGCGCTTCAAAATTTTGAATAAAAAGCTCTTGTTAAAGCCAAATTGAGTTAATTAGAAGATACTGAGAACAATTGACTAGATTGTAGTATCAAATTAAAAATTATTTAATTGCATATTCTTTTAATGGAAAAATCAAAAATTTTGGATGCTCAAATTATAACTCCGAGTTCATATCAAGTTTTGAGTTTGTATCCATAACTTGTCTTAGTTTGTGTTCAGTCTTTCCCGATTGAATTTGCTCTAATTTGAATAACTGCTTTCCTTAAAAGTCGCAAATAAGTTTTCACCTACTTTATTCGATGGTTACTCTGTTCTGTCGTATATATTGGCACACAAATAACAGTTTTCCCCCAGTTTCTAGGTCCGCTTTGATGAAAATTTTCAAAATTTCTGTTAGCACAAAAAAGTTAATAGGAAATACTTAACAGTTTCTAGAAGCCCCGAAAATTGTTTCCTTTTTACTATTAAAAGTGGTATATGCAAGTCTTAGAAATGGCTGCAGCAAAATTAATCGGCCATTTTGGTTTTCATCAGTGTTCTCGTTTTTCAAGATCTTAACCCACTTCAACTTATTAGCTCTTTCAACCTTTCTATTAAATCAAAGCTGTTGTCATAGATTTTAGAAGTTTTCTCAGTCTCCTGTAGACACGGAAAATGGAAATGTCGAAATTTTCAAGCCAATTTCATTATTTTAGAGTTTTCAGTGTTTCGTAATTTTTCTTTGTTTTTACCTTCATTTGGCTGAACGAAATTTTTCATTCTTATTTCGGTCAAATTGATTTTTGCCTAAATAGAGGTGGCGGCCGCCGCACTTGACGAATTTTGCTTTCTTCGAGATTCAGTAATAAAACATGCATTTTTGAACGAAATCGTTCACCGCAGCCAACAGTTAAGCTACGCTGCCAAATTCGTGTGCTTTCCTATATACCATATAGTTTGGTCGCATATAATAGGTATATAACGTTATTTTACATGTAAACAAACCAATACCCCCAACTTTAGAAGGGAAAACATGCACCGACCAAAACATAATTCCATTCCCGTTTCCACAACGTTCAGTGGGAATACTCAATAATATACCGAAGTTTTACATGAGGACTATTAGGTATAAAGTATACATGGTGACAATTAGGATTATTACATAGTGACCATTAGGTATAAAATTATACATGGTGACAATTAGGATTATTACATGGTGACCATTGCTGATCATTTAATACATGGTGACCATTATGATTTATACCTAATGGTCATCCATGTATGACAACCCCCCCCCCCCCGATCCTAACGCACTATATGCATACTACTAGTTGATCCAAAAAGAATTGTTGTGGCTAGAAGTTTGGTTTTTTTAATTCTTTTTTTCAATTCTGTTTTCCAGAGATTGTGAAATTATACTTTTTAAGAAACCCTAATCCTTATCCTAAATCTAACTCCAACCCTACCCCGACTCATTATCGGAGAAGCGAACTGTGTGGCTCAGACCTTCGAGATCTCAGTTTTACTCGTCGTAAACTACCAATTTGTGACGAGTAAAACTGAGCAAAAAACCTGGTTTTAAAACCTTGATTTTGATGAGCAAGGTGTTTTAAACTGAGCAAAAACACTCTTAATTACTTTAAATTTGATTAAAACAAGTTTCAACATGTTTTTGAACATATGGAAATTGTATGATAACCATTTTTTTTCAAAAAAAATAAACGTAGTTATTTTTTATCACCAGACTGTTGTATTTGGTTCAAATAGCCGGAGAAACTAGGTTGAATCTATTTTCAATGTTTTTTTGAAATTGTATGAAAATTGTAAGAAAAGCATTTTCGGTGTGGGAACTGTAAGATGAGCAATTTTGGTTCATGGAAGTTAACCCGGGGTCACATTACCTTTCCAGGCCTTTTTGCTGGTTTTAATCGGTTTTCTTTATAAGAACGCTCAAAAACGGCTTAAAAACCGCTCAAATCTTGCTTGGAAAACCGTTCAAAAATCACCGCAAGAAATGAGCGGTTTTTGAGCGGTTTTTTAAGCAAGATTTGAGCAGTTTGAGTGGTTTTTCCAAAAAAACGCCCAAACCGCCTTAACCGCCCAAACCACTCAAACCGCTCAATTCTTGCTGAAAAACCGCTCAAACCGCTAATGTCTTGAGCGGTTTTTGAGCGTGATCTCGACCCGGGTAATGAATGAAGGAAAATATGATCTACGTTCCGTTTTAGTTGCCGCTGCAAATTTGAAAAGGAGTTTCTTGGACGATGCTATAGATTTTGGTACAGATGTGGGCAAGCAAGCGCTGTACAGTGTGCTGAAAACAAATCAAAAGATTTCAGAGGCAAGAGAAAGTGTGATAGATTACCTGGTGGAAAGTTTCACACCTCTCGAAAAAGTAGACAACGCACCAGTCTTATCCGATGCAGATATTATGAATTTGGAAAAATATCAGACAGAGATTTGAAAAAAAGTTCTCTGTTTAAATACTATAATAAACGCAGATTTAAACAAAAAACCAAACTCAGTATTTAAGGCCTAGATTAACGAATTGTTGGCAATAGAAACTGTTTAAAAAGCAAGACTTTTGATTTCAGTTTCGATTAAGTGTGGTGAATAAATATAATCCAATGCATATTAGTTCGACTCCTCTCGATATCTTGTTTTTAATAAATAATTGATTCTACAACCTCTTTACATTGGAATTTGAGTGGCCGAACTTTAACATGGAATCTGAATTGGTTACAATAATTAATTGCCCGGGTTGAAGACCATAAAAGAAAAATGCTTATCATACAATTTCAATTATATGGCGACTATGAAAAAAATGCTTATCATACAATTTTCCGACATTTTTCCTAGATTAAACGTTTTCAGAGAAATACTTCTGTTCTATTTCCATCTTTTGAGTTTTTCTGCTCAATAAAAACATAATTTTTATTTTGGTCAAAAAAATGCTTATCATAATTTTTCATATTTGAAAATTGTATGATAAGCATTTTGCTACAGAAAAAATAAAATCTTCAAAATTAATTTAACGATGTTTCTGGATGACTTTACATGTGTTTAAAAAAAAATTTTTGAAAGAGTGCAATTTGACTCTCAAAAACATGATTTTAATTTTGATCAAAAATGCTTATCATTTAATTTTCAGAGATGAAAATTATATGATATGCAGTTTTTCATAAGCAAAAACACAAATTTGAGGTGAAAAATTTTTAGTCCCTTTTTTGTTTGCAAATTTGCTTTTGTGGTCAAAAATAAATTTTTGCAAAAAAAATTTTGCATGCGAAATTTGACTTTTTGCGTTTATAACGTAGTCCAGGATGAGTTTTTCACCCAAAAAATCCAAAAGTTACAAAAAAGTTATTTTTTATTAACTTGGTTAAATTTTTTTTAAATTTCATTCGCTAAGATAAAAATAAACTTGTAAGAAAAAACAGGCTTTTTTACCAACTACCAAAATTTTCATACCAAAAACTAATTAGCCATATACAAAAAGTAAAATTTTTGGTATATAATTCCATGTGAAAATAGAATAGATTAACGAATTGTTGACAATAGAAACTGTTTAAGAAGCAAGACTTTTGATTTCAGTTTCGATTAAGTGTGGTGAATAAATAAAATCCAATGCATATTAGTTCGACTCCTCTCGATATCTTGTTTTTAATAAATAATTGATTCTACAACCTCTTTACATTGGAATTTGAGTGGCCGAACTTTAACATGGAATCTGAATTGGTTACAATAATTAATTGCCCGGGTTGAAGACCATAAAAGAAAAATGCTTATCATACAATTTCAATTATATGGCGACTATGAAAAAAAGTCTTATTATACAATTTTCCGACATTTTTCCTAGATTAAACGTTTTCAGAGAAATACTTCTGTTCTATTTCCATCTTTTGAATTTTTCTGCTCAATAAAAACATAATTTTTATTTTGGTCAAAAAAATGCTTATCATAATTTTTCATATTTGAAAATTGTATGATAAGCATTTTGCTACAGAAAAAATAAAATCTTCAAAATTAATTTAACGATGTTTCTGGATGACTTTACATGTGTTTAAAAAAAAATTTTTGAAAGAGTGCAATTTGACTCTCAAAAACATGATTTTAATTTTGATCAAAAATGCTTATCATTTAATTTTCAGAGATGAAAATTATATGATATGCAGTTTTTCATAAGCAAAAACACAAATTTGAGGTGAAAAATTTTTAGTCCCTTTTTTGTTTGCAAATTTGCTTTTGTGGTCAAAAATAAATTTTTGCAAAAAAAATTTTGCATGCGAAATTTGACTTTTTGCGTTTATAACGTAGTCCAGGATGAGTTTTTCACCCAAAAAATCCAAAAGTTACAAAAAAGTTATTTTTTATTAACTTGGTTAAATTTTTTTTAAATTTCATTCGCTAAGATAAAAATAAACTTGTAAGAAAAAACAGGCTTTTTTACCAACTACCAAAATTTTCATACCAAAAACTAATTAGCCATATACAAAAAGTAAAATTTTTGGTATATAATTCCATGTGAAAATAGAATAGATTAACGAATTGTTGACAATAGAAACTGTTTAAGAAGCAAGACTTTTGATTTCAGTTTCGATTAAGTGTGGTGAATAAATATAATCCAATGCATATTAGTTCGACTCCTCTCGATATCTTGTTTTTAATAAATAATTGATTCTACAACCTCTTTACATTGGAATTTGAGTGGCCGAACTTTAACATGGAATCTGAATTGGTTACAATAATTAATTGCCCGGGTTGAAGACCATAAAAGAAAAATGCTTATCATACAATTTCAATTATATGGCGACTATGAAAAAAATGCTTATCATACAATTTTCCGACATTTTTCCTAGATTAAACGTTTTCAGAGAAATACTTCTGTTCTATTTCCATCTTTTGAGTTTTTCTGCTCAATAAAAACATAATTTTTATTTTGGTCAAAAAAATGCTTATCATAATTTTTCATATCTGAAAATTGTATGATAAGCATTTTGCTACAGAAAAAATAAAATCTTGAAAATTAATTTAACGATGTTTCTGGATGACTTTACATGTGTTTAAAAAAAATTTTTTAAAAGAGTGCAATTTGACTCTCAAAAACATGATTTTAATTTTGATCAAAAATGCTTATCATTTAATTTTCAGAGATGAAAATTATATGATATGCAGTTTTTCATAAGCAAAAAACACAAATTTGAGGTGAAAAATTTTTAGTCCCTTTTTTGTTTGCAAATTTGCTTTTGTGGTCAAAAATAAATTTTTGCAAAAAAAATTTTTGCATGCGAAATTTGACTTTTTGCGTTTATAACGTAGTCCAGGATGAGTTTTTCACCCAAAAAATCCAAAAGTTACAAAAAAGTTATTTTTTATTAACTTGGTTAAATTAACTTGGTTAAACTTGTAAGAAAAAACAGGCTTTTTTACCAACTACCAAAATTTTCATACCAAAAACTAATTAGCCATATACAAAAAGTAAAATTTTTGGTATATAATTCCATGTGAAAAAGGTGGCAACAAATCAAATGCAGTTTATCTGCGTGGTAACTTCCAGGTACTCTCTGGGTTTTCTTATGACAAAAAGTCCAGGGTTAGTGTTTCGGATGGAACACAATTTTTCAAAACAATTTTTTTTTGGCATTCTTATTTATGGAAAAAAAGCTTATCATTTAATTTCATGTTATGAAAAAAATGCCTATCGTAATAATTCATAGTATGGAAAAAATGTTATTTTCATAGTATTTTTTTTGGTCATTGAAATAGTTTGAAAAGCATTTTTTTTCGTCATATCAAATAGTATGACAAGTATTTTTGGTCAATTCGGATGATTCCACACTCCCTTTCAGGTGCGGATGTAAAGTTTTATGGAGGGTGGTGCGGATTGTCAAAAACTTTTCAAGAACTCCGTCGATTTTTTTTAGCTTGAACCAATTGATTTTACGAGCAATCCCAGAACAATAAAAAGACCCCTGTTGGCAGCAGGCGAAATTTCAAACAAAAACAGGTCAAAATGCTTTTTTTGGGCACTTCTTAAAAAATTTATTAAAAAATTGCGTGTTTTTTGGCGCACTTTTTTTTGTTCTTTTAGTTTTTCACAGATCCCTTTAGTTTTCCAGCTAACTTGATCAAACACTTTTAGCACAAAAAATTTCTATCGAAAACAAAAATGACTCTTCATGGAGTACAAAAAAATTATAGCTGGAACAGTAGAACTAATACACAGTTTTTTGTTTGTCAGTCGCAAATTGCTTCTCAGTCACAGAACTCTTTTTTGAAATTAAAGAATGGTTTTTACTTTCAAAAATAATTTAAACTACTCGCTTTTAGAGATTATCAAGCTTTTAATTTTGGAATTTTCCTAGTTCATTTTTATTTATTTGCTCAACAATGAACCCTTGTAGTTTTTTTCGCAATTGGTAAATAAAGTATTTTCTACAATGCAGTCAGAACATTCAAGGCGAAGCCGTGATATGGGCAGTTTTGATTGCTTTTTGAGAAATTAACATTTAGTTGTGATTTTTGGAGTATCATTTCTCAATGGCGGAAGTTACTTTGTCATTCGATTTCTTCATTAAGAGGTGTCTTCAAAAAGCATTCATAAAGCAAATCGAGTTTTCAGAGCCCTTTAAATTTCCAGCTAACTTCATCAGTGCTTTTCCGCCCAAAAAACTCTAACAAAAAACAAGTTCCGGCTAGCAAGCGCTGTGTATTTTGCTGAAAACAAGATTTCAGAGGCAGTAGATAATGTGATAAATCATGTGGTGGAAAATTTCACACTTCTCAAAAAAGTAGACAATCCACCAGTTTTATCTTATGCAGATACAATGATTTCGGAAAAACATTAACGAAAGATTTGAAATTAACTATTGTGGTGTTCAAATTTCAGAATAAACGCAGATATGAATAACAAACTCATTTCTTAAGAAATAGAGTAACCAATAGTTGAAAAATACTAATACTACAAATCGTTTGGGGTTAGTAGGGTAAATCTGATCGGTAAATGCTCGTAGCTGAAGGAAAGTCGTTTCAATTGTTTTTGTGTACCCTTTAGTTTCAAATAAACAACAGTTATCAATTCAATAGTCCAAAATGTTGGAATATCTAAACGAAAAGATTTAATATAACAAAGTAGATCCTCCTCGTATAAGCAAACAACGTGAAATAAGATCTTCAACGTATAATTTTAAACTGCTTTAATCGTACATAACTTTAGCCGCAACGATTGAAACACGAAAGTTTTTTTTTTAAATCAGACAAGGTCAAAACTGATCGGTTATACGTTTTATAAAAAATAAAATTAGGTAAATCTTGTATAGAAGGAAATCAAAAAATATATGAGCAGAGGGAGTCTCAAACACGCGCCGAAGGAGATTTTATGTATTTGGTTCGAGTTTGTCGGCCGACGCGGCTTGATTGTTTTTATTTTACTGCTTTTGTAGCTCAAGCTTACGATCGTATTTCAATCAGAAACATCCTGCAACCCCAATTTGCGAGGATCTGAGCGAGTTTACTAGATGAAGGCTTTTTTCTCCTGAGCGGAGCGAGCAATTGCGCCTTTGCCTTAGTTACGGCTTAAATAACGTGCTAGGGGTAGTACCCACAAGGGCTGTTTTCCTCTACATTCCAAACAAATTTCCCCTTCTTGAGGTCATGTTCGGCGAGCTTGTTCCACTGACGGCATTTGTTGAGAGAAGGCTCGTACTATCGTGACCACGGAGTCCAGATGACGTTGGCAAATAAATGTGCGCGGAGTTAGCGCTTGCGGCGGTCGAAGTGATCGTCCGTTACGACTGAAGGAAACAAAACTGAAGAAGTATCTAATTGTAATGCTAGGGGTAGCATTACAAAAACGGTTCGAGGAAATGCACGTTTAAAGACTGTACCACAAGGTAGAAATTTGTCTCAAGAAACTTTCATTCCTTTACGTGTTAGGATCGACTAGAACAACCTCTTGCAACTACGTACAAGCCACTCTTACGAGCCACCATGGATTGCGCTAAATGTAGGATTTGAATTTCTTTCTATACAATTCTATACATTGCAAGTACAAAAGGGGCGGCTGCGAGATCATGCCAAATTCGCTTGAACATAAAAGCCTTTTCTCGGTGCCGACATAGATCAATTGTCAGTCTAGATTTTTGTTAGGGTTCCACGCATAGCGATGAGTTTTCCACACCACCCTCGACGCAAGAGCTAGCGTCCGTCGACTGAACGAATACTATGTTGATGACTCTTATGGCCCAAAAGTCAACAGAAACTTCCGAATTTTCTCGGAACGCCGGCGAACTGTTACAATCCTTTAAACTGTTGTATAAGGCATCCAAAGTGGTCAACGCTACAGTTATTCAACGGCACCTGTAGTTTCCTAAAAGCTCGAATGATTGTTCGGACGTTAACGGAGTGACAATTTCCACCTTCAGTTTACTGCGAAACATGCAGTTACATCAATGAAGCAAAGTAAGGGCCAGAAATTCAAGACGGTGTCCTTTGAATATATGTTTGAGCGTAGATAATCCATAGAGTGATGCTTATGATGGTTGTGCGCATAATTTTCAATTAATTGTTTATAAACTAAGGGGTGACAAAATCAATTATGATGGGATTTTTGTTCTGATTTTGATTTCAGAAACCGGCTAATGCAATCTGTGGACCGGAGAAGACCACCAAGAATGCTTGATTGAGGAGTGATGCAATAGGAGTTTTTTTAATTATTAAGTTTTTAGATTTTAACAATTTAAATTCTGATTTAAATACGTTCTGTAGTGGGAGAAGCCAAGGTTTTATTTTTGCATTGTCGAGCTCAGATTGTTTGACGATTCAAAATATTGCTTCACGACAACGTCGGAAAAAAATTACTCTGAGGTTGAAGGCTACGATGCGTAAGAACTTGACAAAAGAGCTATTTTGAGGTCAACCGATAACGGGTTTTATTAACTCCAGACTTGAAAAGAACTCAGAGGCCGTATCAATTACATCATCAATGGGAACTTGAATCTTATTTTGGTAGATTTGGTGAAAACATAAACATTTGGACTGAAATGCCAGACATGAATCTTGAGAATTTGCGAATGCAATCCCTCGTATCTGCCGGTATCCTTGAGACAACTTCGAGGGCCGACATGATGCACATTTTTTATGGTGATGATTTCAATTATTTTGCCTGCTCGGAAGCCGAAAAAAAAACTGGATGATTGGAAGCCACTGGAGCACTTTAGTGTGATCGGTTTACGTGACGACTGTGTTTACTGGATGGTAAGTTCTCTAAGAAAACCCTCTTTAAGGCGTGTGATCAATAACGCAGTTTGCAACTGTAACTTAGGGTTAGACATAGCCTTCACTGGAGCTATTCGCTATTCACGCAGAACGTAGGAGAGTTTGGTCTCTTGAATATCCAAGGTGTGCGCACAATGAAAACGAAATGAACAGAAGACCTCTTGCGAACTATCGCTGATCATATGCAATTCAGTTTTGCCAATTGTAGATGGAAAATAGCAGCGCAATTTTATGAGCTGAATTGTGGAAGGCTATTAGAGGAATTATTCTTTCTAGTTTTCCGGAAGGTAGTCATATCCCAAAATCTTCCATGAGGAGACGTGCTCTCACCTTGCATAGCGTCGAAAACTGCGTAGAACAATCTTAGGTCCCTGCGCTGTGTAACAAAGCTTTTCAGTTCTCTATTTACACCTCGGTTGACAAGTAGGGTGTTTTTTCAAAAGTACCATTTCAAATCTAGTAAATCTTGCCTGAATTTCTCTTGACCTGATCTACATCGTCGCTTGACGTACTTAAATCAAATTGAATAATAATTAGATTGCTTACAAACTTTGTCTTTTTCAAATCTCCTATTTGAGGAAATTCTATAAGGTGTTTCTTAGTTTCAAAGTTTCTTCAGGGGAGTACTGAGAGGGGTTGAGCCGAGCTCCAAAAGAATGCCGGTGTTTTGGTTTGTCGCAACGTTAAGTTGTGATCTCCGGAACAGAGAAGCTTTAATGAATCAAGGTCCGTGAGAATTCGATGCACAGTTGAGGAAGCTCTTGTTTTTTCCTAGCTTGTTGCGGTTGCTCATCGGGTAATGAGGAAGTTCTTTTTTCATTCATTCTCGGAACGGATTTTAAAGTCAAGGGAACTAAATTTGCTTAAATAAATTTTGTCAAAATTATCTCGATTAGTTTCTGCTGACGACTTTTCGAGTGTTTTGTCTTTTTTAGCCGTTTTTCCAAAAACTTCAACTGGTCAAACGCGGAGAAATAAATGTTTGGTAACTCTGAATTGACTTCAGCTCACTGTTTGGTGGTTGACTCAAGGAACAGATTCAGCCTTTTATCGGCTGAGGACCTAGCGTCTAGTTGCTTCCAGGCTCTAAATGGTTCGATTTAGTACCAAGATTCGACCTCTCGTACGAAACGTTTATTCTCGATGTTACTTTTCATGCATGTGGAGATCGGACTACTGGATGAAAGGAGAGGAACATTTAAGACTCAACCGATGGGAACACGTTTGGCGAAGGGAGCTTTTTGATTTTCATCCAGGCAGTACTCAAAGGGACGCATATACGCATAGACAACCTTAAATAGAACCATTACTTTATCCGCATATCGACATTCGGCTTTCAGGTTCTAAGTGAGGACATTTTTTGCGCAACTTGGAAAAAAAATTAATTAGAACCTATTTTTTTGCAGTCTTCTTTGACATAAGCACAGACCAAGAAAAGTGTTTGCGGATTAAATTCAGTTGTAGCTGTTAAATCAATTTTCTCTAAGGCGATAAGTTCAGTTGAGTCAAAAGCAATTGCACGTTATTCAATTATCTCACCTGTCAGGTAAATTCAGGAAACAAGTGAGATCAGATGGCTCAAAAATTGACTGCAGGTTACGTCGCATAACACACGTGCTTTAGTTTCATAAGTACTGGATGAAACTGATAAACTTATGATAAGCAAAAGGCATTTGAGACTCATGAACGATGTTGCTAAAGGGGAAACTTGTGCGTTGTTTTCATTTGTGTTTTAACGGCAGGATTATTTACAGTTACGTGGAGTGCACTACCAGACGGTTATTTTCCAGAAATCGCTAAGAAGATGCTAACAAGTAAATACTAAAGTTTACTCTCAGCGCAGTTATTACTTTTTTTACATTGCGAGCATAGACACTACTGAAGTTTGATCCCAGTTTTTGTTTGCGGAATTGAGGTGAAATATCTAACGACAATGAAGAGTTATCGTGAAGTGTTATCTTCTTCCAGTTCACGAGAAGGACACATGCGCTCATACTCTTCAGTTTAGTCTTAAGAGAGACAGCGTGCATTTCGCGCTTTACCGTATGACGTTTTTTCCTCTTAGGAGAAAACTTTTCATTGGCTCTACCAAGATGTGCTGCACTTTTGAGGTCTGCGGTGCACGACAAGGTTTGGAAAACATTAAGGATATCTTTTGATGCTATCGGAGTTATGCATCTTCACCGGCGGTGGTTGGTTAAGTTTATCCGGATGTGAACGGACAAAATGTTGTGGTTGACCAAATTTTTGCTCAAATTTCATGCTAGCGTCTTAACCCAATGCAACATTAAACGCAAAATGCGCTAAAGCAGTTTTTGCTTAACCGGTGACCAATGTTTTATTGTATGTCAATTTATTATCATCGTACAAGTTTTGCGAGTCAACGGCTTTTCAAAACTGCCCAATTAATTCGTACCACCGGACGGATCACCGTTGTATTGGGCAAGCTTCCATTGCGGCAGGGGATCTTTTGGACTATTGTTGAGGACGGCTTTTAAACCCTGAATGGAAAATGGATCAGACGTTGATTGATACGAAACAAAAGCAAAAGGATGTGTCTGCGGTACTATTGTTGGTACAAAAAAGGCTGTGTATTTATTTTTTTGCCTAGCCGAAAACTACCTCAAATTTACGGAGTGAATCGCTCAGCAAGCTACATAAAAAAGAACCTTTTCTACAAGATATTAAATTTGAGACGAAAGCACTCATTTAAAATGTGCAATTGGTAATGAAATATTTTTGTAACAGAAAGTTGGTCTTTTATATAGTAAAACTAATCTTTTTGTCTGTCATTAAGAAAAAACTTTTTTGAGGAAGGCAATTTTTCAAAAACAATACCCTTGCTAAGTTTTGCTGGGCTATATGAGGGCCTCATTTGACATAATTTGGTCAGCAGTTGACTTTGAATTCTATGCGTAATTTTAGATTAAATAAAACTAGCCAAAAACGACATTTCTTGTTTAATTTCTTGGGTTTCCGATTTTTAGAAAATTATTGTTCCATTTTAATTCTCGTAGTTTAGAAAGACAGTTTTTTTTCAGAAAAAAACGAACAACATTTATAAAAAGACATTTTTCAAAAATGAACTTGATTTTAGACAATAAAGCTGAAGACTTAACTTGCTTCAAGTTATTCTGCTGCAAAGTAAATTTCAAATTTTTGTATATAAAGTTTGCCCTAAAACGGATCTTTTTGAATGTTTTAGTTATTGCCAAATAAGTAAAAAAATACTGGGTCTGATGTTTTCATATAATGTCTTTACAAAAAATCCAATTGTTTTTTGGATTTTTATTTGGTTTCGATCAACCAAGTGCCAGATTTTTAAATTTAGTTTTCATTTTCTAAATTTAATGTTTTGAGCCGCTTAAATCGACCGACTCGGATTTAGGAGTGGCTTATTATTTTTCGACGATTTAGTAGCATACAAAGGTAAAGCATAGTTTACCAAGTGTTATTTTCTCAACGCTCAGAACGGGGTTGACAAGCTTGGTCGAGTGTAAAAACTCTGGAGAATATAATTATTATCCCATTTGGTCCCATTTAATTCTCATTTTTTCGTATTCTCTTTCTCATATTTTCTTTTTCCTATGAAAACTACAGAGTCCCATGAGTGGATCTGTGATTGGCGCATTATAAAAAAAGTAAATGTTATCTTTACATATTAAATATTTGTAATTTTTTTCACTGTTTTTAAATCTCCAATTCGGGGATACACTTTTCCTGGCTTAATACTTTTTGTATCACAATTTTAAATCATTCCAAAAAGTTTCCGCTCCAGCCGTTTTTTGATAGGGTGAAAACATTGCGAACTGTTTGTTTTTTGCATTTTAGTTCTCTTGAAGCTGACACTAAATATTCTCAGGGAGAGAAAAAACTGAGAGAGTTGTACACATTGTCGTAAACCTTACTTTTGAACTTTTTAAGCTCATACTGAGGTTAAAACAAGGCAGTGAGCGAAGCAGACTTACCTCTAAATTTGTTGTTTTTCTAAGAAATTTGACATATATCGACCTGTGCATTTCATGCTTTAATCAAAACTGACTCAAAAGCTGGACGACTGTCATAGACTATTCAATTGGAATAAGAGCTAAAATTTTGTCCTAAGCCTTCTTATAGATAAAATATAAGCCTTTTGTCCTTAAATCTTTTTAAAATTTCGTAAAATTTTTTTTCTTCAATATGGAATATTGGCTCTTTTTTCTTTCCCCCCCCCCCCCCCCCACCTGCAAATTTTTCAATTTGAAATTACTGTTCACTTTGTCCGATTGCCATGAAAATTGACAGGCAGACTGATTAGGCCATAACAAACATATTTGGTCTTCATAATTAACCTTGTAAAACTACTCGTTAGACTATAAAATTCATGTTTGTGTGAGGTGGGGGGGGGGGGGGGGTATGGAAAAAGAGCCGGAATATTTTCCATGAATTATAAACATTTTTGGCTTTTTCACTATTTTTTTGATTTTTCTTAATTTCTTATTTCTTGAAATTAAAATACTTCCAAAGAAATTCCTAAAACAGAAATTGCTGATTAAGTTGAAAAAGTTATGCTGTGGGTACAAATTGAAATGATTCGGCCTTTTAAAGCATTTTTTTTATCTGTGAAAGTTGACTGATTTCGAGTCTTGAGAGCATAGATCAAATCCATCAAAAATTTCATTTAATTGATTTTGTAGACATTTAGACTTAACAAATACAAGTTTCCAAAGTTGAAACTGCCAGTAAAAGTCAAATTCAGACCATATTTCCGGTTAATCCCTGGAAAAGCATTCCAATGACTCCTAAATTGAATGAAACAATTTCGAAAACTGATCATTTTCGAAAACACTTGCTCTAAAGAGATTGGAACGGGTCAGCTCTGAGTTTAAGCGATTAGTGGGGCTTTGTCCGGATAGTGGGTTTCACAAAACCAGACTCTCCTGATTTTCGAAGAGTCTTTAATCTTTTTGCGATATGTCAAAATACGTTTTGAGGACAAATGCTATTCCATGTTTATTTTCACTTGAGTTGACTGTCGCTAGAACTCTGGCTCGCAGCTGAACGAATCAAATAAATTGACAAGTCAATTGTCAAATGTGTCAGCTGCTAATCTATTCGAAAGAATTTACACAAACGACTTCCTCGTAAATTTCAGTTTATATTTTTGATCTATAGTCATAATTCAACTTTCTTGAGCTCAAAAAGTTTGAAAATGAATAATAAGAAGGCTCAGCAGTTTAAAGTCTCTACAGTGGGTGTAGTTCAGTATCCTGGTGTTCGAAAGTCTGTCAAAGGGTCCCATGAATGTGGCACGGAACACTGCTACTTTTTTGAATATGGGATCAACACTTACATCTTGGTCATATTCAACCTACTCTTCTTATTGGCTGGACTGACTCTGACTGTGATTGGCTGGTGGTGCTTAACCAATCAGGGCTATTACAGTCACTTCCAGTCTGGAACATTGTATTCTGTTGTGATCTGGACAATAATCTGTGTCGGAATATTCGTGTCAATGATTTCCGTCATTGGAATTGTGTCTGCTGTCAAAACCATGACACAGTTGCTCAAAGTAGGTACACACCATAACTATCCAAAAATAAAAAATTTTTTTTCAAAATAAAGTATCTAATGGTACAGTGCTGATTTAAATAAACCGGACAAAACTAACAATATTGGAATTTTCAAACGCATATTTATCAAATTGGGTTAGGAATAAACAAATAGTGACTAAAGTTGCCTAAATTTTTACCAGAACCAGAATTATCAATTTATTTTGTTAAATTCGGAACCAAACATGTATCCCAAAAATGTTTTTTTTGTTGGTTTTTTGAGTTTATCAAGAATTACGCTAAGACTACCAAACTATTTGATGACAAGTAACCTCTCCAAAAATCCGTATAAAAAGATATATTTTGCTTGATATTTTTTATGAATAGAAATTGAAATCTTTGCCTAAAAACAAACTTTTAACGTTTCGCCCAA